>NC_044305.1:127186158-127503033 GCF_007474595.2 Lynx canadensis | reverse complement strand
CAAAATAAACAAACAAACAAACTTAAAATAAGAGAGTTCCTTGAGGAGGAATAGTGTCCTTTCATCATACTCTCTACACCAGTGGCTCTAGGCAGTTTTGAGTACCACAGTAGTTAAGCTGAATTCCTTCCTCCAATACAGGTCTTGACTGTCTCAACTAGTCAAGAGCCATGCATTTCCTCAATGAGAATTTTAAAGTCACTCAAACAGATAATGGCCATTACTGGATCTAAATATGATTGGCTTACTACCAACATGGTTCCACTAAGGGTTAAGAAATGCATTTTGCTTTGGAATCTAGAAATAAACCATCCTAGATAAAGCATCTGAATTCTGGCCAGAGTAGTTAGTACTCTAGGGAGGCACTAACACTCATTCACAATCAGGCTGCAAGATAAAAACCTCTTTTCTATCCTTAACCTCAACCCTCTCTTGGTGGTCCAGACAGCCCAGGATACATGTGGGAATGACAAACATGGTTAGAATCAACTGGTACATATACAAAAGGGGGATGGAAGTCAGAAATGTTGAGATACATTTCAGAGATCAACATATTCTGGGAGTCCAAGAATGAAGGTATTTGGAGGAAAACCCACACCAGGTGAAGGCAGCTAGGGAGGGGCTGTCTAGGATTTCAGTGAATCTTTCAGTCATTACTGGGATCAGGCGATTCGGGTTTTTCTCCTACACCAGCTGTCCTTTCCTCTCTATTCCTCTTTATATTCTTTTGTGTACTCTTTCTTCCTTCCTTTTAGTCACTCAACCCTCAGAGGCATGCCAGCTCCTCTATATCTTTTCTAGAGACTGAGTGAAGGGGGAGTGATTACCATCACCTCTAGGCAGCTAGAGGAGAAGAGCTAAGGACATAAAAGTGAGCCACTTAGCTGGTTACTTCTCATGCCCAGATTCAACTGTAAGGCTTTAAGAGGCTTTACTAGCAGGGACAAAGGATTGACCAATGCTCTGAAAAATATCAACCCTGGCTGCTGCAAGAAAACAGATCTCTTTAACTCTAGCTAAAATTCAGTGGGTGGAAGAATCTCAGCTAATTTCTTCCCTCTGACCAGATCTTAGTGGCCTTATCCATGGAATGGGAAATGGTGTGTGTCTTCTGAAGGTAAAAAGCTACCTGCACTGAGTAGGAATGCTAGATGAATCCTGGTATCTGGTTGGCTTCATTGAAAGCAAGAAAAGGATCTTGTGTTGGGTTTAGAACTTCTGCATACGGTTGCATAGATTGTGCTCTGTTCAACTTTAGGAGATGCCATTTGCTTAACCTCTATAAGGTGATAATCACATACACTGTAATGTAAGTGAATTGCCCTAGAGTTGAGCAGTACATAAGCCACGTAAAGGGAGAACCTCTGCCATGCCAGAGCAATCCTGGACCTCCGGTGACGTAACTCCCATGGTTCAGTTGGATGAGCTTAATTTCTGGTTGGAAGGATACATGCACACTCTGGGGAACCTCTCCTCTAGAAGGAATATCAGGACCCATGTCTAACAAAAGACTTTTCCTGGGAGACTGATGTCAGAACTGATGTCATTTGCTTGCATAACAAAATCCAAACAAACAAGGCTTTCTTTTTTTTCCCCTCAGGAAATTGAAGAAGGAGCTAAGAGTGGTTGAAGAGACACATGTGAATAAAGGAACCTGTTTTCTCTGTGGGAAATGGAAGGAATTTGATGAGCAGTAACTTCCCCGATGCAAGAGTAGACAACTCAAATGGGGTGCTGGTTTTTAATGACTCGTTTTTTTTTTAATGTTTACTTTTGAGAAAGAGAGCACAAGCAGGGAAGGGGCGGAAAGAGAGAGGGAGAGAGAGAATCCCAAGCAGGCTCCATGAATGGAGCCTGGAATGTACCCAGCAGGCTCCAGAGCCTGATACAAGGCTTGAACTCACAAACCATGAGATCATGAGATCATGACCTGAACCGAAGTCAGATGCTTAACAGACTGAGCCACCCAGGCATCCCCAAATATGGCAATTTAAAGAGAGTTTCTGCACTAGAATTTTTGAGGTAAGGTGAAAGGGATAGGAATAGTTCTTACACAGTACCTTGGAAGTGTCAGCACTATAGTGAGGTTCTACCGAGCCTGAGATGTGCACATACGAGGATACCCCAAACCATGCCTCAACCCTCTACCAAGCTGGACAATTACTGATCTTGCCCCTGGGTCTAAAGAGAGCCACAGCAAACTGAACAGGGGAAGTAGGTTTGCTTTGGACTAGCATCTCCCAACCCAAACTTGTCACAAGGGACCATGTCCTTTTGACCTGGCCGTGACTCATGCTCCTGCCCATGTCCTCTGCTCTATCCATCTTTACCTTTGCATTTTATTTTTTCAGTCTGGGCAACCTCTGTATGACCTCACCTCCTCTGATGGCTTCAATTACAAGACATAAACCGATGATTTCCACAACTGGTCTTATCTCCAGCCCAGATTCTCCTCTGAGCTCCAGACTCACAGTTCTAATCATCATCCAGGGAACAGCTCTAGTCGGACGTGTTATACTGAGGCTCTTTCTCCAAACCCACAATATCAAGATAAATTTGTATTTTGTTCTCTGCCCTTCTGTGATCAATTGGTTCTACACTTAGGGATGAATTGATTAAAGAGATATGATTCATATCATCCCTTAAAACCTCAATAATTCCCATTTTATAGGTGGGGTAAAATGAGACCTGAGGTTGATGTACACTGAGCCCAGAAGGTAAAAGTCTCATATAAGGTCGTTTATACTAAATAACAGACTTGCAATCTCAATGTACATTTTTATGAAGTCCAAACTTATGATTTTTAGTACATAATTCTAGGCTTAGGTTAGAATAATTTGTTTAACCATATCGGTATTTAACATAAGGCCATTTATTGGGCGCTTGGAAATCAGGTTTAAGTATCGTTGAAATTATCATTACTATGCCCCTCTGGGTTTTGTATAATAACATTTACTGCCTCCACCCACCAACCCCAGCCCAGCAGCCTCCAGAATTTTGTGTTTCAGGTGTGTAAAGCTAGGCCTCAGCAACAACAAGAGTATTCTCTCACCATTACTTAAAATTTCTGTTCGATGCTTAAAATAGAAATGCTGAAGAATGCATCGCCTTAGGTAAACCGTATCTGTTTATGATAAACCAAGGTTTGCAAGAGGATATTTTAAAAAGACTCATGACATATCTCTTTTGTACTTCAAAGGCCATTTGGTCCTGAGTCCAACAGGCAAAGTGGTTATTATGGTCCCATGTGGGAAAAGGCGGGTGAGGCTGGAATGTACCCAGTAAACATGAAACCCCATCCACAGAGCTCCACTTGCTCTCACTGCCCTGGTGAGGCTAATTGGAGGAGAGCAACCTTTTTTGAGAAAGGAAAGAAATTTCTGGATTTGAAGCAGATGTCTGGACCTTGCCGAATCTACACTGCAGGCTTTTAAAGGAAATATTGCAATAATTAGGAGTCCGGTTTGAAGTCAATGTGTTGCTGTAAAAATTAAGGATGTTTATAACTGTGGGAAGGTTCTCTTTAAAAACCCAATTCTGATTCCAATTTGCTAGCAAATTGCATCCTGGCCCCATGGAAGGAGTGATCAGGGGACCTGTTTAATAGCTCAGGATCCTCAGTGTCCGAAGAAGAGTATTCGTTGATGTTGATGAAAAGTAAATATGAATTCTCATGTAGCATCCAGAATTTAAACAGAATATTTTCTCAGTTGATTTACAAAAAAGAAAAGAAAGATGAAAAAAAGAAACCCAAAAAACAGAAAAGAAGGCTTGGCTTTCCTTGTGTGGTCCCTGGAATGGGAAATCTAGCATTTGCTGAAATCACAGTAGGTTTTCAGATATTGGTTAGTCAAGAAACACCATATTATATTCAATTTCAGCAGAGTCAAGGACAAGAAATTAGAGAATATGTGGATTGAGTTTCCCTGCAGTCATGGATAATTATTAATTTTGAGGGGGAAAACATTTGACTTGCATGCCCCAGAAAGGGAAAAAGGTTTCAGTTTATCAATCAGTCCAGAGTAAGACCAAGCAGAAAACGCTGTAGTGAAAGGAGGTTGGAGGAAGATACACTTGAGTGCAAAGCCAGTTTCTATTACACAGTTTTGTGACCATAACATTGTTGAGCCTTGATTCCTCAACTCTATTAGGGATAATGATATCTACCTTTCATTGTCGTTTTGAGAATTGATTATAATAGCACATGTAAAGCACTTATCATGGCAAGGGGGCATCGTAGATACATAAGGAAAAAAGAACTCCCCTCCATTCCCATCGATATGCCATATGTACACACTGCCCTATTTGTCAGCTCCCAGTGCTTCATTCACATATCAGTAGGTCAATGGCATTGTTGGGACAATACAACTTATAGCAGCACAGAGAGGAAAGGAAGGAAGCTATATTAGTCAACTAAATGTTACTAAATGCCTCTTCTTCTTTTTAGTAATTGGACACCCAAGTTATAGTTGGGCACAGGATTTCTCAGCTAAATACTACATTTCTTGCTTCTCTTGCAGTGAGGTGTACAACGTGACCAGATTCTGTGTGCGGATGTGACGATGCGCACAATTTCTACATCATGCCATTTGTCCTTTACCTGTTGTTTGTCTTCTCATGGACATAAACACGCACGCAATGGTAGTAAGCCAGTGTTTCCCTACAGATGAAGGCAATATCTCAATGGATGGAAAGACACAAAAACAGAAGAAGCCTGGGTGCCTGGATGACTCTGTGAAGCAGAGCTTCTCAGGCCTCTGGGATCATCTGTCTCTTCAGGCTTTTATATTAGAGAAAACAATAAAACTATTTTGCTTCGGTCATTTTTATTTTGCTCATTGTTAAAGCACTTCAACATACACCCCCCTAGTACAGTAACTTAACTGTACTGCGTTCTGAAGTACCAATTAGGTCACGTCAGTCATTTGATCCAGAAACTGCTATAGCCCCGCATTGTTCATCAATGAATTGCATTTAGGGTATCCCAGGCATGACTGGTGACAAGATTAAGAATGGCCAGTTCTGGGGCAGAGAGGACACCACCAGCCTAGCTGCAGGGTGGCTACGGGCTGTTAATAAAGGGAGATCACTGTGGACAGGTGGCTTGAGACCACCTCTCAAGGGGTGTAGTTGATCCTTGGGCTCAAATGAGGGGCTGTATTTGATCATAGAACCAGCTTCAGACTGTTAGGTTTAGGAAGTAATTTGGGGGACTTCTGTCTAGCCTGGCTGAATTCTACATGATTGACTTTGATTTATCTATCTCCAAGCCTTCATCTTTTAGAGGCCCCTTTTGAATATGCAAAGACACACTGAATTGGCACTAAGCGTCTTCTTTAAGGCCTCCCTCAAATGCCACCTGATTCTTAAAGCCTCCCCTCATTGCCCTTCATTGTCCCAGTCAGGTTGAATTCCAAGCTCCCCTATGCTCCGCAACATTTCGTTGCTCACTCATTAATTCAGAGGTCATTAATTTAACAGAGTTTATTGAACATTTACTATGTGCCTGGTCAGGTACTGAGAATTCAGATATGCCTAAAAATTAGCCCTCATTTCCATGGAGTATGCAGTCTAGACTCTATCAATACTCATTGTCAATGACTGGGCTTCCCCTTCATGACAGGTCTTTTGAAAGTGTTCTAAATGGAGAGAAAGCCTTTGTCTTCAGGAAGCCCATGATTTACAATTATTATTAAATACGGTCCTCATTTTAGTTCTGCCTTATAATTATAGACAGTTATATCGTACACTTGGACCTCTCAGTAGATGAATTCTTCGCGAGTGGAAACTGTGTTGAATTTATCTATGGTCCTCTCCCCCTCCACAGAAAATATTTTGGGCCTAGTGTATACTAAATATTCTGCAAATGTTTGTTGAAACTAAATCCATGCATCCCTTCAAAATCAGGCATCTCCATTCTATAAAGCCAAAGGCGCATGTGGAGCCATTTTTAATTTCTCAATCATCATTAAGCACCATCAAACTAATTATTACCAAGGGAATAATTTTAAAACACAGAACAAGCCTATCTGCTTCAATGCTCTTCCCCACTTTTCCTTTGCTAATGGGAAAAGATGGTGATACTTCATTTCTTCTCAATGTTTTCCAGAAACACTTTCTTTTGTAACTGGTAAAATTCGAGTGGTTTTTCAACTTCATTTATGAGGCAGTAACTGTGTGAATGGGTTTTACACTTCATTTATAAAGTAGCAACTGAAGTACATGTGTAAAAGTTATTTTGAACTAATTAAAAAAAATAATGTTTATTTTCGGGGGGCGGGGCAGAGAGAGAGGGAGATACAGAATCTGAAGCAGGCTCCAGGCTGTCAGCACAGAGCCCGACGCAGGGCTCGAACTCACGGACCATGAGATCATGACCTGAGCCGAAGTCGGACGCTTAACCGACCGAGCCACCCAGGCATCCTGAGTTTGAACTAATTTTTTAAGACTTTTGTGATTTTCAGTACCAAATTCCACATTTGCAAAAAAAAGGATAAATTCATGTCTCAAGACACTTACTTAACTCATTTTGCTTGGAGGACGATAAATTAATTTAGAAAAATGTATCCCCATATTCTAATAAAACACCAACTATAACATATTAATTTTTTAATGCCAGTTGAATAAAAGTCTAATGCATAGTGACACATATAGGCCAGAGCTATGTTGCTCCCAACCAATAAAGAGAAAGTCAAAGAACTAATCTTAAAGATTGGATGTAAGGAAAGCTTTAAAATATCATTCAGAGACTCAAAGAAACATCTTGAAGAAAGCATCAAATAGAAACACTTGCCTAGTACTAGCCTCCGTTAAGCGTAGTACCTCTAGCAATTACCCCAAATACGAAAACCAATGACCTAACATAGTTTTTTATTGGTGGTTTAAAAAGAAAATGCAGGGTTTATGTTATCTGGAAGAGGGAGAAAAGTGAAAATAACTGTCTCATTAGAGAAATACTCAATGGTCTTCTTTAAGTCAGGGCCTTAAGGCTTTTTGCTTAGATAATTAAAAGAACCTCTTAACTGGCCTCCCTGCCTGCCACCCTCCTACATAATCTCT
Source organism: Lynx canadensis (assembly GCF_007474595.2). Lineage (NCBI taxonomy): Eukaryota > Metazoa > Chordata > Mammalia > Carnivora > Felidae > Lynx > Lynx canadensis. Next base: position 127,495,974 of record NC_044305.1, on the reverse strand, counting down.
CCTGAATCCTGGGGCCAGTATGAGCTGTCTAAATTGTATATTTGACACTATCACTCCTCCACTTCAAATCTTAAAACTCCCCATTACTTTCAGATATCATAAAATGATATACAACTGTGCTTTCCAGGCATGGGTCCAGGGACCAGTGGTGGCCCATATTCGTAAGTTTTCACTGGTCCGTGGCTAAATGAGACAGAGAAGGGCAATGTGGCAGGTTGTTCATAAGCTACACTGAATAGAATTTATTCAACTTATTAAAGGTCCTGTTCTTTATTCTGCGGTAACATCAGTCTGACTTTTGGAAACTCCTTATAGTGTATGAAATAATGGTCATTGGTAGTTTTTAAAGAAACACTCTTCACTGGCAAATTTAAAATTTGGGGTTGACCAGAGCTCTGTGGCCCTTCTTGCTGCCTGAGCCTCGAGTCCCCTCTCACTAGCGGTGTAGGCCTCGGCCATGGCCTCCATCAGACCCATGGTCTGGGATGCCCATCACTAACCTCCACTCCAGAGTCACCCAGGCAGGCCCACGCTCTCTCATGTTATCTTCCATGTTGCACAGGAACTAAAGCAGCCTCAGGAACCCCAAGACCCTTCTCTCCTGACCGTGTCTATTTGTCTCTGGAATTGGGTTGGGGCCCCACCGTCTCCACTGAGCAAAAGGGTGAGCAGGGGAAGAGCCCCTCTGCCCGTGATCTCACTTAGTCATCGTGATGATTAAGTATATGCAGTTATTATACCCATTTGTACAAATTAAGAAATGGGGACAGAGGACAGTCAGGTCTGTACTCACAGCGCCATGTCCAGGAAGAGGGGATCGCACTCCTTTTCATCCGTCTTTCCATCCCCAGCATCTAGCAAAGTTCCAGCGCAGAGAGAATATTTGATAAATGCCTCGAGTAAGTTTCATTTCTTAATTAAAAGTATAGTTTATTATTTTTTCTTTATAAGAATGTCATATAAATTAGATATTATACATGTTTTCCATAATCTACTTAAAAAAATGGTTATTTACTTTGAGAGAAAGAGAGAGGGATCACGCAAGCGTGTGTGAGCACACAAGTGGGGGCGGGGCAGAGAGAACGGGAGGGAGAGAATCCCAAGCAGCATGGGGCTCCAATCCACAAACTGTGAGTTCACGACCTGTGCCAAAATCAGGAGGTGGGTGCTTAACCAACTGAGTCCCTCAGGCACTCCCATAACTTGCTTTTTTACTCAACAGCGTCTCATGAACAATTTGTTCAACAAAAAAAATAGCGATCTGTATATTGTAATATTAAAGAATTCAGAGTATAAAGTCATTTGGATCTACCATGGTTTAACTAACCAATGCTTTAACTACATCCCGCAAATATCAATAAGTTGTTTTTTCGTTTTTATTTATTAAAAATATTTTCTAATTTTCATTATAATTTCTTTCTTTAACATAAGTGATTTAAATTGTTTTCAGCTTTAAATTTATAAATATTTGTGTGATTTTTCAGATGTAGCTTTGATTTTTAGCTATTGGTTTTAGTCTAATTCTGCCATGATCAGAAAGTGTAGGTTATATGATCTCAATGTATTTAAATATTTCGAGATTGTTATATGGCCCAGAATATGATTCCCCTTGGTGGATGTTTTTGTACACTTGAAATTAATTTGCATTCTGCTATTTTTGAATTCCATGTTCTATAAATGTCGATTTGATCAAACTGGTGTGTAGTGTGGCTCAGTTCTGCTCTGTCCTGAATGATTTTTCTGAATGTTTTATCAGTTACAGAGAAGGAAATGTTGACATCTCCAAGTAGAATTGTGGATTTGTTTAATTCTTGCTGTGGTTCTATCTGTTAAGTTATATAACTTAAGATTTTTGGAAGCTTTGTTATTTGATTTATACCAAATCAGGATTGTTATAGCTTCCTGATTAATTTACCATGTAATGTTGGGGCGCCTGGGTGGCTCAGTCGGTTGTGTCCGACTTTGGCTCAGGTCATGATCTCAGGGCTGGTGAGTTCAAGCCCCGCGTCGGGCTCTGTGCTGATAGCTCAGAGCCCGGAGCCTGCTTCAGATTCTGTGTCTCCCTGGCTCTCTGCCCCTCCCCGACTCATGCTCTGTCTCAATCTCTCTCTCTCTCAAAAATAAATAAACATTAAAAAAAATTTTTTAAATTACCATGTAATGTTTATCAAAGTCTCTATCTCTAGTAATATGTTTTGAAACTACTTTGACATCACTGTAGACATTTTATGTTCCTATGGGTTAGTGTTTGCGTGGTATATCTTTTTCTATTATTTAATGTGCCTATGTAATTATATTTACAGTAGGGTGGTTTTTTTTTTTGTAGAAAACAAAGCCTTGATTCAACTGGTTCTTACTTTTTTTTTTTTTTTTAACCAATCTATTAATCTCTGCATCTCTTTGGGACTGTTAAATCATTTCATTTAATGTAGTTGTCAATATGGTTAAGTTTAAAGCTACTACTTTGGTATCAGTTTTCTTCTTACCCGTTTTTGGCCTTTCCCCTCATTACCAGTTTTTGTGTGTTTTAATTTTGTATATTTTAGGATTCTATTTTAACTCTAATTGGTTTTGTTTTTCATTTCTTCCATTTTCCCCTTTAGTCCTTTGTATCCTTGTCATGCAGTCTCTATGTACTATAAACCCACAAGATAGTTACTCGTTTTTACCTTAAACAGCTCTATAACTTAAGTAAGTTAAGAAAAAGAAAGAAAGAAAGAAAGAAAGAAAGAAAGAAAGAAAGAAAGAAAATATCTTTAAAATTTACCTATGCATTTGCCATTTCTGGAGCTCTTCATTTCTTTAAGTAGATCCAAATTTCTATCTGGTACCATTTTCCTTCTGCCTAAAGAATTTCCTTTATCATTAAAAAAATGATATTTATTTATTTTGAGAGAGGGAGAGAGAGAGAGAGAGAGTAGGGGAAGGTCAGAGAGAAAGGGAGAGAGAGAATCCCAAGCAGCCTCTGCACTGTCAGCACAGAGCCTGATGCGGGACTTGATCCCTCACACAGGGAGATCGTGACCTGAGCCGAAACCAAGAGTCAGGTGCTTAACTGATGGAGCCACCCAGGTGCCCTTCATTAACACTTTTTAATAGCACATACCGGATGTAGATGAATTGTTTCAGGTTTTTCTTAGGAAAGTCTTTAATTCGCCTTTATGTCTTAAGTTCGCTTGGTAATAAATTCTAGATTTACATTTTTTTCCCACCACTTTAAAAGTGTTGCTCATTATCTTCTGTTTTGCATAGTTTCTGTTATAAGTCTGCTGTGATTTTGTTGTTGCTGTTCCTCTGTCTGTTCCTACTGTGATTTTTTTTCTGTATCCTTTAAAAAGTTTTCTTTATGACTGGTTTTAGAAACTTCATTACGATGTGCTTTGGTGTGGTTTACTTTGTTTCTTCGGTTTGGATCCATTGAACTCTTGGGATCGGTGTGTTTAGAGTTTTCATCCAATTCGGAAAAATTTCCAGCCATCATTTCTCACCCCTCCCCCATCACCCATATATTTCTCTTCTCCTTCTGGTACTTCACTCACATGCTTGATATTGTCTTATAGGTCACTGATACTCTGTTTATTTATTTGTTTATTTTCATTAGTTTTCTTTTTGCGTTTCATTTTGGTTCATTTCCATTGCTGTATTTTCATGTTCACCGATGGTTCCTTATGCATGTTTAATGTGCTGCAAAATCTTTTTCATGTTTTTTCTTGTCAGATACTTTATTTTTCAGCTCTTAAAAGTTCCATTTGGGTCTTTTTATATCTTCCATTGAACTTCTCATCACATTCATGTTTTCCTTTACATTCTTGTATCACCAGAGTGTATCTATCGTAGCTGTTTTAATGTTCTATCTGTGGATATCACCATATTTATCATTTTAGTGTCTGTTTCTACTGACTGATTTTTCTGCTGGTCACGGATCATATTTTCCCACTTCTTTGTATGGTCGACATTGTGTAGATCATAATTTTCATCGGATGATCTACATTGTGCACTTTACAGTGTTGGGTTTTGGAGTTCATTGGGATCCTTTAATTAGCATGGATTTTATTTTATTTTTCTTAGGCAGTTAAGTTACTTAGCATCAGGCTGAGCCTCTGTAGGATTACATTTAAGCTTTGTTAGAAAGAACCTAGAGCAACTTTTAGTCTAGGACTGGTTTAGACCCATTACTAAGTCAATCCCTTTTGGATGACTGCACCCCCACTGTGAAAAGGGGTGACTGCACCCCCACTGGGAATAGTCTTTCATGAGCTCCCACAATTTCTCAGCCTCCTGCTCTTTGCTGTTCCTTCCCCTTCTCCCCCCACCCCCCATTTCCTAAAGTTTTCCCCAAACATGCTGTCCTCCCTAGTCAAAGATTTGAGAAAACCTCTCTGTAGATCTCTGGACATATCTTTTCAGGTTCTTCCTTTTTTCACATACACTCTGCAAATCGTGGTCCTGCAAACTGGGTTCCCAGAACTCTTCTCTCTGTCCTCAACTCAGTGAGACTGTGGGTTTTGTTTGGGTTCTCTTCTGCTCTGTGTCCTGGGGGCTGTCTCCAGGCAGCAACATGGGCGACGGACCTCCAGGCTCATCTCATTTGTTTCTCTTCCCTTGGGGACAGTAGCACTTCTCTGCTGTGGCCCAGTATATGAAGACTTGTTTCATATATTTGCCTGGTTTTCTAGCTGTTCATGGTGGGAGAGAAATTCCCATAGCAGCTAATCCTTCCTGGTCAGAAGCAGATGTCGGCGTTAATATTTTATAAAGTCCATTGGGTGATTCCATTATGCAGCCAGGGTTGAGAACCAGTGGCTCGTCAATATTAGTTCTGTTTGTCTTTTAAATCCTTGTCAATTCTTGAGATGAAAAATGATACATCCATATTTTGTACTTCAATTATTTGTGAAGTTGAATGACTTTTCATATTTCCTGGCCATATACGTTTCTTCTCTTTATAGACTAACCTATTTAGGATTTTTTTAGCCATTTTTTTTTTAAATTGAGAGATTTGCTTTATGCATATAGATAGTCAAGAACTCTTATGTGTTACTGATGTTTTTGTTTGCCCTTTAAGTTGCAAATGGTTTTCCCATTGATCATGTATGTTTTTGTCTTGTTTATGGGGGGTCGTGATGTGGAGGGAGGCATTGTGCGTCGTGCTTCTAACTCTGTATGTAGCCCCAAATACTAGTTGTTTCCTTTATGGTTTCTAGGTTTCATCTCAGTCTGCGAAAGCTGCTGTTCTCTCAGTAGATGGATTTATTTTATTGTCCACAGCTTTCTTTAGAAATGCTCCTCCCAAGGCATTCGTTTTAGTAGTACTTTGCCTTTTCTTGGTTAACAGACTCAGGAATATGATAGAACATAACGGATTGTACGACCTCAGAAAGCACATGTACACACATGCTCCAAATTGGCATGAAGTCACGGACTTTGGGCCCCTGGTTAGTGCCCCTGAGTGTAGGCTGACTGAAAGAGAAGGTTCCATCACCAATACCTCTGAGTGGGAGAGCCAGGAAGGCACAGCGGACTTCCGGTCATCACCTGGAAAGGGTATTGCCATGGGAGGGGGCTATTGGTGGGGCATTTTTCCTGCTAGGATTCCCTGCCCACTCCCCTCAGGTACTGCTGCGTCCTCCTTCAGTGAAGTGCACGGTAGAATGAAAAAAGTCTGCGTTAGGAATTTACGAAGAGCTGAGGTCACCAGAGGTCAGTGGGATTTCCCGCAGGGCAGCTAAAGTTTGGTTCTGCAGATGAGCTCAATTCCCTACAAGTTCTTCCTCTAAAGACATAAGACTCCCGGGATGTTTGGAAGTCACAAACATTCCTATCTGGGTTTTTTTTTTTTTTCTTTTAAACCTTCATTTTCTCCCTTAGGTGACACAGGAAGACCAGAGGGGCTGGAGTAGAAGAAACGCCTGCCCCAGGTGGGATAAGGCTCTGGTGAAGCCTTGCCTCTAGAGAGTAGGCCTTTGTTGTGGAGAACACTCCGGACTATTTGAAAGTGGTCACCTTTCCTCTCCCTTTGTCACGGTTAGATGGGGTCTTTTCTCGCGATGAGAACCTGATGGGGTCCCAGAGGTAAACCCCATCTCTGTCCCACGGGGCAACCCTGCCTGCCAGTTGCCTGCGAGCAGCTGACAGAAATGTCTTCCTGCCCGACAGATTGAACATCATGCTTCCTTGACTCCCCTGGAAGGGATCAGTCTTTTGGGGGAGTTTAGGGACAAAGGTGGCAGTGGAGAGAAATGAGATTTGACGAGTGGGTGGGGCCCAGGCCAGGAAAAGGACAGTGGACTTCCCTCTGTGCCCATTCAGTGGGCAGTGGGGAACCCCCACCCCCACCCCCAGAGTGAAAGGGGTTTTCAGATTTGCATTTCTAAAAGGTCACTGCAGGCGAGCGGGTCTGGGGGGGCAGGGATGAGCTGAGAGTCTCTTGCCCTCATTAAGGCCAGAGACAGGGCAGGAGTGAACAGTGGTATCTCTGGAGGTGAGGAGGAGTTTAAGGACCCACGAATAGTGCAGAAGCCACATATTTGGTGACTAATGGTGCGTGGTGGCAGAAAAAGTCATGGAGTCTGGGTAGGCCCAGCATGTGGCAGCTCCAGAGGCCCCCAAAGTCCTCCCAGAGGTGCTTAGTGGAGGCTCCACCCCAGCCCAGCTGCCCCCCCCCACCCCTTCCTCCAAGGAGGCGATGAAGGATGGCGCGGAGGTGCCTTTAGAACTCCCTTTATCCACCGTCAGACACAAGCGTCAACGTGCTCGCAGGTAATTGCTGAGCACGGTCTAGTCAGATTCTAATCACACCAGGAAACGCTTATTTGAAATTCTTCACGCGGGAACAGTCCTGTTACACCACGAAAGACTGGCAAAATATAAAAAGAACCGGGTTTATATGACTAAACCTGAATGTGCCAATTAAGCTAACTAGCGGAGGCTTATGCAATTGTTTTGCATCTGGGAAGTCTCTGCACGGAAATGGGCTCAGCGGAGTAAGAAGAGTTTATATAGCACAGGTTTAGATAACGCTAGGCCAGCTGGGTACCCATGCCAAGTGACCTACCGCCACGGTCCTCAGAGTAGCAAGGACCGCCTGACCGTGGTCTGGACCAGCTCCCCGCCTTCAGGAAGGGACCGCTGTCATTCGACTGATGAGCCCTCGGATGACTGAGCCATCGAACGAACACCCGAGTCCTCTAGAAACCAACATGTCAGTGATTGCACAGACCTCAGGGAGTTCTTTTCATAAAATTAAAGGATAAAAGTATCAATCCCACTTTAAGGTAAACCTTATTCTTTTCATTCAACTGCTCTGAGTTGTTAGTTTCAAAAATGAATGGTAAAAAATGTCTATGGCAACTGGATAAAGATTTGAAGGCTTGGGGGATAGAGAAGAAGATAAAGAGGTTAAGAAATCCTTTTCTCTGTGGGCTCCTTTCACCAAAGCCAACACATAGCAGGCATCAGATAAAGAGTTTTAAAAATTAATTGTTTGTTATGTCAGATCTGCACTTCAGAGAGGCTCGGGCCGCCATTTTCCACATTCTCAATCATAATCAGCTATCTATGCAAGTATATTCATATCAGTAGTCAGAATAACATTTCTATTTCTCACCAAACTCTCAACCCCAAAAGTAAGGTTGGAATGCTATGCTCACCAGTCCTAGGCGGAACCGATCTGAACTCTCTACTGTCTTCATAGGGCAGGATAACGTGCATGTCCTTTTGGCTCCAATGAGTAGAGAAGATGATCAGCGGCCTTTGCAAAATCATTTGCAAATGCTTGTTATAACCATTTTAGAAGTGCTTTGGCATTTGGAAATTCCATGAGTCTCAGTGTTGATTTCCTCAAAAATTTTTGTTGTTCGTTATATGGGTGCTCTCACCTACCTAGGCCTTCCCACCCTGCAAAGGACTTTCTTTTTCATAGCCTATTAGCTTGGCATTGTTTAATTTCTGGCCAAGTGGGAAGGCAGCCCAGACTTGGGTCAGACAGAACTGGGTTTGAGTCTAAGCTCCACCATCATCTCACTGCAAGTATTTGAGCAAATCACTTCTCTCTCTGTACCTCAGTTTTCTCATCTGGCAAATACAGGTGTAGTCAAGGCTCATCTTAAGAATCAAAAAAGGAAACAAGGAAAAAACATGTGCAATCCTTTTATAAACTTTAAAGGAAGATATAAATATAAAAGATTACTTCATCTCTACATAATATAGGGAATTTTGTCTGATGCCGATCTGTCCCCAATTCTATTACACAATTGCAGAGCCTGAAAAGAAATGCCTAAAGAGAGACAAAGGACAGACAGACAACGTTCAAGGTTGACAAAGGATTAGTGGAAGACTCAGGTGATACAATGACCTCTATTACTTGTAACATGCTGATTGGTCAAATCTTACTGCACCTAAGGTCTTTTTAGAGCCTCAAGTCCATAATGACAGTGCCAGTGTCACATGGTAAAGGAGAGGGAGCCAGACCCAGGCCTTGTGGTCCCCACTCTCTTTTCCCATATCTCTACCTGTCCAAGTACATCCTTGAAAATCTGTAGCAGGACAAAATGGTACTGCTTCTGTAGATGGTGAATTCCCCATATTCAGAGGCTTGACAACCATAACAAGTGAAAGAGTTTGAATAATGTCGGTCTTATATTTGGGAGTCCGTGGGAGATGGTGGTAGAATCAGTGGCCTTTAAGGATCAGTGGCCTTTAAGAATCTTCTGACCTTGAGTTTCCGGGAGGTCCTGGCCCATTCTGAGCTTATACATCCAGTTCTAGGCTCCTGATGGTCACAAGAACAGGAGGCTGAAGGGGAGGGGTAAGGATGTGATGCAAATGGTTCCTGAGCTGGGCGCCTGTTTGCCTAGCTTCAGCTTCCAAACAATGCATTTTAGAATATTCCCAGGCTCGTGCATACCTTTCACCTCTGGGCACAGGGAACCCAAACAGACGCGCGGGTAGCCAAAGCCGCTTCTCTTCCTTCCTGCACCCCAACTCAGTCCTTGCTTTCTGCTCTGGCTAGAGAGAAAGACAGAATTTATCCCTAGATTCAAAATCTATCAGTCCAAGTCAGTGAGAGGTGAGAGGTAATGGGAAGGTAGCCATACTTCTGTCATCCTGGACAGTCACAGAGTGGCCCTTCAGGCAATAGAAGTATCGGGAGGCTTTTCAGAAATGCAGAGCCATGAGCAGGAAACTCCAGGAGAGAATCAACTTGCCCTACTCAGGAGAGGACTGCAACTCACCCTCATTTCTCCCCCAAAAGAGCCTCTTCCCAGACTCTTAGGTCCCTAAAACAAGCCTCTGTTATGCTGAAACACTGGGGCCTTGAGGGAAAGTCCTACGGAATATACTCCCATCAGGAAGGTTTTACTTGCACGTAGAGAAGCCCAAGTGAAGACTCGAAACCACATGCTCCGAGGAGTAGCTGAAGGGCCTGGGGTTGGTCAACATGGAGAAGAGATGTTGCAAGGAACACATCACTGCCCGTACACCTCACCGAAGGAGGTTTTCTGTGTGCCTCTGTAGGGCAGAGCTGGGGCCAATGGCATGGAAGTTACATTGAGATGGATTTGGATCCAATTTAAGGAAGAAATTTCTAATGGTGAAAGCCATTCAAATGTGCAAAGGGCTGTCTGATGAGAAAGAGTGCTCCCAGCTACTGAGCTTACATGAGGCCAGGCTGGCAAACCCATTAGGCATTTATTCAACACAGAATGAATTAATAGTTACATAACCATTACTGAGCAACTACTCTGTGCTTACACTGTGCTTGGCAATGGAAGACGGAGACAAATATTCTGCAGTCCCTGCCTTTTAGGAACGTAAGGCCCAGCAGAACTATGGTGACGGTAGCAAGGTGTTGTGGAGGAACTGGGGGTGAGTTGGAAAAAGCAGGTTGTCCTTAATGACCAGTGTAAGTACTCTCTGTATTGAAAATCCTATGAGATTCCCTAGCTTACTCTTTTTCTCCCCCAATTCAAAGCCCATTTCATCTGTGCCTCTTTCGAACTTTCAGATGACCAGATAGAGACAGACTGGAGGTGTAGGCCCCTGGGCACGGGCAGGCCAGATGGCCTGTGTCCCTTGTTCCATATCACAGCTGTTGTCTTAGTAGATCTGAGTGGAACACAAGACTTAGATAGTGCCCCTGAAATGCAAAGGGCATTCATTGTGCAGAAGACTGTGTGAGCGAAGAAAGGTCCTTGGAGAAATGAGAACAGCCTGCCTCGGGGGAGCGTTTCGGTGGAAGGTGAAGTCTTTGGGGCCAGGGTCCACACTGGGACAATCTGCATTGGTACCATCCAAATCGCTAGACTGGCTGGAGTTTTAGAAAACAATGTACTTTGCCACTGTAGGAACATTCCTCTTCTGAGATGATCTGTTTGTAAACATAACTCACAGTTTTGTGAGAATAGTTCACGGGATACAGATCATAGTAATGATCCAATAGGCCAACTGATAGTCACACATGATAAGATAACCCAAAAAGTAGTAATTAGACAGGGACAAATGGTGTGATTTGGGGATGCTGGTGGTTGATATATAAAGAGAATTGCTCACTGAAATGAACATGCAGACATATGCACACACGGTTCACCTAATGAAGTCTGTTTCTGCTCATGTGCTGGGGTAATTATTGTGCAAACCTGTCCCCTGACTCGTCACCCAGTTGCAGGTGTCAGCCAAGTCCTCTCAGCACAGTGCCCCAACTAAGAGAAGAATTGCCAGTGAACCAAAGTAACCTCTCTGTTGGCCCATTCGGCATAATCTGGGCTCAGCTAAAATGTAAGCCTCGTGTCACATATCAGTTACACAGACATGTAGCCAGAACACCTACTCATCCGTGGAAGTCACGCTTTTCTTTTTCTCCAGGATAACAAAAGGGAGAAGGGGCTTACTGCTCACTTTGGAGGCAGAAGGATAGTCTAAAACTCAGAATGTAAACAAAGTTCCACGGAAATTCAAGTTCGTGAAGAGAAAGAGCCCAAAGGCCACCCAGAGGAAAGAAACAATAGACAGAGACCAGCTTCCTGGTCACAGAAGGTAGAGCAAGTGGCTGTGTGGGGAACAGACAGATGGCCACTGGCACAGTTCAGATGCTCTTTAGGCTTTGGATAGCTGGTTTTCCCCAAAGGCCGGAGCAGAAAGTATGATATCAGCTTCCCACTGAATTTCCTAGGAGCAAACCTGCATCTTAAAGTTGAGAGGAAGCTTCAGAATGTATTGATTTGTACAGAAGGTCTGTTGTTGTATCTGTGTTGATATCAGCTCTAGTTCTGCAAGTTGAACTACAACTTCATCATATCAAAGAATTTGCAGTATAGGGAACTTTCCATTTTACAATGTCAGTAACTGTCAATTAAGATGTGTCCGTATAGATCATATGTATCCTGTGTTCAAGTGAAGCCTGTCCTTAATAGCCCTGGATGCAATGTCTTCTCTTTGTCCTCATGGCAGGAATGTGAAGCTGCTTAGCTGCAGCCACGTCGTCATGGGCAACATGATGTCAAGAAGAAATTCAATGGAAAGGAATGTGCCTAATCTATGTGTTCAAATCCCTGAAGGGATTTCATCAAAACACATGCTTCCAAGGCAATTTTTTCTATTTTTCCTTAGACTTGTTTCCTACTCTACAAAACCATTTCTAGTTCTCCCCACACCTGAACTTTACAGCAGGTTGAGAAGACAAGCAGACCAAGGAGAATGACCCCATTTTATAGATGAGGGTGTTGAGCCTCAGAATGCTTTGTTGACTGGGAAAGTGTCACAGAACCAGTGGGCAGGGTTCACCTCTAGCTAGTCTTGTGCTCTATCTCTGAGAGGCTTCTTTTTTTTTCCTGAGGCCTATGTCATTGCTAAACTGGAAGCACAGTGGCCTACAGAGCAAGAGGGTTGGATTCTCCTCTCTGCTCTGTCACAACCCTGCAGTATGACTACAGAGAAGCCATTTCTCCATGTTGGTCTCTGCACTTGGGTAAGGGCTCCCTTTCTCCCTGTGGGTTACGGCATGGATTCCTTACTAGTATCTCTGCCTCTAGAGCCACATGGGGCATGCACAGCTGCTGGAATGTTCCTTCTATAGCAGATCTCTGCATTACACCTGCTCACCTAAAACACTCCAGTGGCTCCCCATCCTTGGAAACATAAAGGCCACACTTATTAGCCTAGTGTTAAGGTCCTCAGTGAGCTTGCCCTTGCTTATCTCTCTAGCCTCATTTCTCGTTCGTCCTTCCCCCACGCTCTATGCTGCAGACCCATCAACACGAATGATGTCTAGACATTTCTCTGCCTGTATTACCTTTTCTCATTCCGTTTCATCCTCTAGCTCCTACTGTAAGACCCCTGTTGCGAATCTCTTCTCCTCAGAAACCATCTAAGACCCCTGCACACTGTCCCCTTCCTAAGCAGATATTTCAATTAGTGTTTCCCTTCTGGGGTCCTGTAGTCCTCTGTGAATGTCATGGCTGTATTTGACTTATATTACAGAGAAATAACTTCTTTTCATGATTGCTTTTCAATTTACTAGGACGTTTCAGCTTATTTTGTTTTGTTTTTAAAATTAAGATTATGTTTGAGTCATCTTTCAATCTCTAAGATATAGTATTATATCCAGCACATAGATGTTAAAGAAATATTCGTTGAATACATGAATGAATAAATGAGTGAAAATGGGTTAGAGCATCTCTCCGGGGCTTTCTACTTCTACGTTTTCAGAAGTCTGAGCCGTACGCACGCCCGGGACATCCTGCCAGAACAGATTTACTTCCCCCTGATGGAGTTTTATTGCTTCTCATAGGGAGCTCCATACCAACGAGCAGCGGGAAGAACTCAGAGGTGAATTCCCGGCACCAGAACCCCCAGGAACAAGGAGCTGGGCAAGGGCCATTGCGGCTGGTCCAGCTAATCCTGGTGGACAGCTCTGCCTGCAGTGACAGAGAGGCCACCCAAGCTGTCGTCTGATGTGGCCAGGGCAGGCTCGAGCCTGGGTGGTCAGTTTCTCTGGTTGGCCGAGGTGTGGGTGTGCGGGAATCCGCTCCTCGCCCACGCAGCCCAGGATGCCCGGTCTTGCCCAGAGGCAGTCTAGGGAGAAGGCGAGCCCACTCCTTCTGGGAGACCTGGCTGTTCAGGGCCTTTCTAGGTTTTCCAGGAGCTCAGAGGCACAGCCAGAAGTTGACTCAAGAACTGAAGAGAAGTGGAAATATCTTCATCTTGTAGAACAGATGGGCAGCTGGAGGCGTCGTTCCCTCCAGCATCCTCACTTACAGGTTTGGAAACCGATTTTTAGGAGGGGGATCTTTTATGGTCACTTAGCAAGTGAGCTTTAGGGAATTTAACTTTGCAGTGCAGAGAGAAATGAGATCGTGTACCAAGGTCATGAAACCACCATGAGTGATCCTAGGGAATTCACACCATCACATGCTCCCAGCCCTCCCCTCTGTCCCTCGACCTCCACACCTCTCCCCAAATTCATGCCCATCACACTGCTTCGTTGATAAGGCACTTGCCTCACACGCAGGTAGATTCACCTTACGCAATGCACATCCACCGAAAGAGAGGAGCCAGTGTAGACGTTAAGGGCGTGGGTGGTGAAGCCACCAGGGCAGGCGGAGTGTCTCAGTTCTACCACTTATTAGCTCGGAGGCCTTGGATAACATACTTAGCCACTCTGTGACTCAATTTCCTGAACTTTTAATTGGCTACTATTAATGCCCATATTATAGGGCTGCTTTGTTAACTCTGGCTACCTTTAGTTGAGAATTTACCACGTTCCATGACCTTTACCAGCTAATCTTAAACAACACACTGCAAAGCATGCCCTGTTATCTACTTTCCAGGACCAACTCAGCCTGTAAGAGGGGGTTGCTGACTCCATCCCAGGTTTGTCTGACCTCAAAGCCATAGCTCTTTTGTTATACCTCGGCCGATATCCCAGTTTCCAGGGAAGTTCTAATTAATATCTATTGTCTCGAAATAATTATTAATAGTGCCTCTTCCACATTCAAAAGGTCCTGGTTTGTGTGATAAATTATGTGGTTGCCTTACTGGCTCCATATTTCTTCTCTGAGAAGGAAATTCTACGTTTCTATAAAAAGCATATTTACCTTGGAAACTCTATCTGGAGAGCCAAAGGTGGCCAGGCAAGGTTCCTTGGTTTGGTAAATAGACTGGGTATCTTGTTTACTGACAGAATTTGGGGCCCGCTGGAAGGAAATATGGGAAGAAAGACCATCTCCCTTTCCTTATTTTTGCAAGTTTCATCAAGATGCATCTATAATCACCTGGTCTTTTCACAAACTATTGTGGAATTCAGAGACTCGTTTTGTGGTGGTTACTGAGTTATCTACCCTTAACTGGGATGTTCTCTTTCTACAGTATTTCAGAGGTCAGGCCACACAGCCCTGGTAGGAACCGCAGGGTGGTGAGTTCAGAAAACTTTTCTATGGACCGTTATCTGTTTTTATTCCTGGGCTCAGAGTTTTAATCCTTTCATAACATTTCTCCTCCTTTATAGAAAATGTTGATATTGGACAGAGAAACAACAATAACTAAAGAATTACAATAAAAACTAAAAAAGAAAAACCAGAAACAACTACCAACAGGTGAAAACAGAGTGTGTCCTATTTTGAAGTCAATAATGGAAAATCATTTTTGGAAGAGAAAGCATTTCCATTTAGAAAAGACTCAAGGACAAGTGGTTAAAGAAGAAGTCATATATATATGCAATGGAATATTCCTCGGCGATCAAAAAGAATGAAATCTCACCATTTGCAATAATGTGGCTGGAACTAGAGTGTATTACGCTAAATGACATAAGTCAGTGAGAGGAAGATAAATATCATGTGATTCCACTCATATGTGGAATTTAAGAAACAAAACAGATGAACATAGGGGAAGGGAAGGAAAAATAAGATAAAAATGGAGAGGGATGCAACCTATAAGAGACCTTTAAATACAGAGAAGCAACTGAGGGTTGCTGGAGGGGAGGTGGCTGGGGGGAAGGGCTGAAGGGGTGAGGGGTGTTAAGGAGGACACTTGTTGGGATGAGCACTGGGTGTTGTATGTAAGTAATGAATCCCTAAATTCTATTCCTGAAACCATTATTACACTATATGTTAACTACCTTGGATTTAAATTTACAAAAGGGGGCGTTGGAAGGCTTAAGGAAAACAGTTGGGATCTCATGAATGGTGATGACTTTGATGGCGCCATATTATTTATTGCCTAGATTTGCACTTGCTCAGAATTCAGAAGAAAGGAAGTCTTACTCATCGCTGATCCACACTCATGCACAATAGATTCCCAACAATTTCTGCTTCTTGATCTATGACTTTGAACAAGTTATCCTCGGTCTCTGCCTCAGTAGCTACTCTGTAAATTGAAGGGCTGGAAGAGGTGATTTCCAAGGGCCCTTGATTCTCTAAGTCACCAAGGCTCAGCACTTATACTATGTCCTACCTTTTATTTGGCAAAGTCACTATTCAGTGCAGTTATGCTGGGGAATCTATCAAGATAAATGGCTAATAACTGACTAGGTTATTCTGCTTATTGTAGAGAGGTTTGAAATTCTTAATCTTTCATTCTCATACTCTTTGAGCCCATCGGGGGAATTGTGTTACTTTCACCATAGTATCCCCCAATGCCTGGCATGAGGACGTATTCAACAATTATTTGTTGAATAAATGAATGCCTGATTAATTTTTTATCACCAAATGGACATCTGACATCTTGCTTTGATTGATTGATTGATTACAAGATTGATTACAATCTTGCTTGATTGGAACATCTCTTAATGATCCTTATGAAACAATAGCCATCATTTCAAACCCTCTTATAGAATTAGGTGGAGAGAAAAGATAGAAATATTAACAGGTGTGTATTAATCGTTGCACTTTCTTTTAGTAAGTGTTATTTTCAGGCAAAAAAAAAAAATGGGCTTGCTTATGTAGTGGTTCAGGTAGGAAACCTAATCAGTTGGTTCATTTGGCCAAATTTGGGCTCAGCTAAAATGCAAGCTGGATGCTAAAAAGGAAATACATACAATAATCCCTAATCCCTCAGCAACTATGGGCACTGTTGTCTGAAAAACAACCCCTCCCCCCGAAAATCCTGAGTCAGCAAAAAGAATAAAAGAATAAAGGTCTTACTGAAAATAAGGTGTTGAGGACAATACTTGAAATAGTGCTAAAAATAGATTTTTAAATGCAGTAAATAAAACCTCTAGGAAAAATCTCCACTTCCAAAACAAACTGGTTCTGTTCAAGGTAAACATTTAATCTTAGAAGCTATCCTCTGTTCAGGAAAGGTTGCTGCAGCCTCATGGATTTTCAGTTTTGTTACAGCCAGACTCATTTTACAGTGTTTGAACCCACCATTACCAACTCAAATTGCACTGTTAGTCCCCCTTTTAAATTTGTGCATCTGTTGGCAAAAACGCATTGGTAATCACCTGGACTTTCCATAGATTGTTGTGGAATTTACAAACCTGTTTTGTGGTGGTGACCAGGCCATCTGCCTTCAAAATGGGATACTTTCTCTCTGCAGTATTCCATAAATCAGGCCACATAACCTGGGCAGAGAGCAAGGGTGGGAAGAAATAAATTCTATTGTGTTCTCTTGTTTAACAGGACTAAATAAAATCTCAAGGATTAAAAAAAAAAAGTCCTGAGTTTGAACATTTTGACACACAATTATAAACCAGTATCAGCTCTAATCCTTAAATTGGCAAGAGATTATGAGAGCTTCTGACTAGAGGTGACACTTGACTTAAGCAGACTGCTCCTTCCTCCCAGCCCTTTCTCTCCACCTCCCCCTTACCGACAACTCCTCAGCATTTTCATGGGGGACTGAGCAAACACCATGGTCCTATGGGGTGAGGCAGCTAGGAGGGTCACCTCCTACCACGTTGAAGGGAGGTATTTGGGGATGTGCAAGTTGAGATCTGTGGATAATTAAACTGGAGAAAAGGTCCAAATAGGTTGTCAAAACAAGGAGGGCCTGAGGCTTATTTGAGGAATCAGATAACAGAGTCAAGGTGTGGGAGAGGCAGTGAGATTGAGCAAAGGCAACAGAGGGAAGGAACATGTGGAGGAGGTTCTCTGGGTGACTGTCAGAGCCAGGGAACAATGGAGCATGGCTGGCTCTTCAGGCTTTCTGTGCTGGCTTATGGAGTGGGTTGGAGCCATTTGAAAAGTAGGGGATGAAGCCAACATACTGCCTTCTTTTCTAAGCTCTTCCCAGACCCTCACTTTTATTTATTTATTTATTTATTTATTTATTTATTTATTTATTTTTATTTGAGAAAGATTGAGTGCACATAAGCTGGGGAGAAAGAAAGAGAATCTCAGACTCCATGCTCAGCATGGAGCCCAACACAGGGTTCAATCCCATGACCATGAGATCATGACCAGAGCTAAAATCAAGGGTCAGATGCCCAACCAACTGAACCACCCAGGCGCCCCTCAACCCTTCACTTTTACATCCCTATTTCTCCTGAACCTTCCCTTCCCGTACCATATCCTCTCCCACTAGAACTTGTGATCTAATTTAGGTTTTCTAGTACAATATACCCGATGGTCTCACTGTGTGAGGGCTTAGTATCATCAGCACATTATATGCATGAGGGCTGAGAGCGGGTATGGAGTGGGGACTCCTGTGTTCCTGAGGGTGCTGAACATTGAAAGGGCGGGCCTACACCGGCCAACAACATCTTGTTCTGTGTCCTTCACCTTGACCACACCTCCTCACCTTGAGTAACCTCCCGCTCACCTGCCTAACAGGACTCAGACCCTTCCCCAGCCAAATGGCTGAGGCCACAGCCATTACCTCACCAACTGCCCCTAGGCCCCAATAAAACCTTTGTCCTTTTGAAACTCGCTCTCTCTCCCGGTATCTCACCGCTGCGTCGGTGCAGGTAGGGGATTGAGCTCGAGCTAGCTCGAATAAAGGCTCTTTTGCTTTTACATCGGACTCGGCTCCCTGGCGGTCTTTGGGGATCACGAATTCTGGGCATAACAAACATCACTGTTGGTGATGTTCTTCCAGAGACATAGTGGGACGTAGAAGAAAGAAGATTGGACTTCAAGTGCGGGTCTTCTGTCCTCAAATCCAAAATTCAGTCCACAGCACTGTACTTGAAATCTTGGCTGGATGCAAGTGCTGACACTCCCAGGCCCTCTAGAAGAAACAGAAGATGGAGAGTCCCTTTCTTTAAGTCGAATACAATATAATAAAGGGGTTGGCATTAACATCCAGTGCAATGAGAGAACAACAGAAAAATGATACAAAACTCACAAGGTGGATGTGGAGGAGTTCATATTAGAAGGAGGATGCTGGAGGAGTTCATATTAGAAGCCAAGATCCAGACCCCAGGAGAAAGTTCCATGTGATGGTGATAATGATAAAACAATCAGTAGAATGAAAATAATGTAACTACCATTTTGAGTGCCTATTGTGGGTTAGGAACTGTATTAGGTGTTTTATTTTAGTTCGTTTTCTATTAATCCTCACACAAATCCATAAGGTAGAAGTTACTGGCTATATTTTGTAGATGAGGACATTGAAAATCAGATTAAGGGTCTAACCAGTGTCCCATAGCTAGTGCTAGATAGGGCAGGGGATATGTCCCTGATGCTTTTTCTTTTGCACTACAGTGTCTCAAATCAACAATGGAATCTTAGTTCAAACTCTTTCATTGAATAAAGTGAAAGCAAGTCACTGCTTTAATGGGCCCCACCCTCTGAATCTCAATTTAGTTACCTGGCTTCTTCAGTTCATTCATAAAAAGCTATGGCTGCAAAACTTCCCACAAATAGGATCCTTAACCAAAAAGTAAAGTGGAGACAGGAGACTCTGGAATTTCTTCATGTGTCTTATTTCAAACTGCTTTGTTGGGCTCAAAATAACCTACTGAAGCTTTTAATTTCCTTTCTAAATCTTTCATCATTCTTATTTACTTGTTTATTTAAGGACCTCCTTTTAATTACTAGGTGACATACTCATTATTAATTCCATTTTTTTTTTTTAAGAAAGTATAAACCCCACATGCTCAGTGAGTAGTTGGCTGTCTTCACTTCAGCCGTGGAAGGTTGATCTGCTCTGGAGAAAGCATCTTTACCAGGCAACAGAGACTCCTCTGCTCTGAGCCAGCAGTGGGGGACCATTACATCTGACCTTATTCAGTTTGCTGGGAAAAGAGAGGGCTTTGTGTGACACTGCTATCGAAGACAATATCATCAGGACATGAAAGCCATGACAACAGTGTGTATAGTGTGTGCATACAAGAGAAATGGAGGAGATGGTGTGTAATGGAGAGAGAGAGACAGAGAGAGAGAGAGAGAGGATAAAAATCACCATCATTGAGTGCTAACTCTCTTCTAGGCACTGAGCTGGGTGCTTTACCTAAATCACACGTCATCCTGACAATGTTGAAAGGTTTGTGACACCATCACCATTTGACGGAGGAGAAAAAACAGAAACTGAAAGCCAAGTTAAGAGACCAAGGCCCCAGGGAAATCCAGCTGACTCCCCAGTTTGCCCACATCTCCCCACAGCTCGTGCAGGTTAGGTTCATGGAAAGCCCAGCCCTATGCTGGTAGAGTCGGAGAGAAGTTAAGTCTGGGAAGTGGCGAGATGCAAGAGTGTGAATTTGCCTATATTCATGGAACATCTGAATTAAGGAGAAGGGCCCAAATACCCTGTAACAGGTCAAAGTTAAAGCCAAAGACTTAACTGCAGTAGTCTCTACTAAAAAAAAAAAAAAAAAAAAAAAAAAAATATATATATATATATATATATATATATATATATATGTATGTATATACTCCTAAGTGTCAAAGTGTGAATGCACAAAATCTGGGGTGATAACATTAATACTTTTATGCAGCATGTAATTCTAAGAAATTTGGTCATTTAGAAATCTCACTCACAGCAATACAGAACAAAGCAGGAGGATATGACACCATTATTGCTGTAGAATAGATGATCTGATTTTGAAGACAAAAAACCAAAAAAACAAAAGCAACAGAAAAAAAAAAACAACAGTCTAAATCCAATGTAGATTTAAGCTATCTCACACCGTGATGACATATATTCAAATAGTAAATGCACAGGGCATAAAAGAAAAGATTGGTCTATGTTAAGAAACATATCTTTAAGAAGATCACGAATTGTTCTTATATGGTCAAAGTACTTTCAACCAAAATGGGAATATACGATTACATAGAGAGTTAGGGACATAAATATAATAGCCTTGAGATTCTAAGCTTCAGGTCAGAGGCAGCAGGTTGAGTGAAAACTCCCACATCCCTTGGATTCAGAAGAAATGGGTTGGAGGCCAGCCTTCCCCACTTGCTGGACAAAAATTCTTGGACTTTACCTATCTGTGACGTAGCCTCTCTGGCTACAAAATGGGAGAAGACACCCAACCCACCTTCTGTCCAAGGGTTGTAGTGAGGCTAAAATGAGAGAATGGCTACCGATGTGTTTTATAAACATGATCGAAGGATCGTGGTCATGGTTGCCATCAGGAAAAAGTCTCATTTCCTGGCCATGCAGGCTCTATGAGGTAGCTTTGCACCTGGAATGACTGCATGATGGGACTGCTAGTCCCATTCTAGTTTTCTTTTTCTCGCTGTTTCTAGAGTCCTGCCAATCTCAGGCAAGGCAAACTTTGCATTTTGACTTTTATAAGCAGTGTGGCTCTTAGGCTCTAGGTTCAGACGATAACAAATAGGTTTGTCAGCTACCTGGAAGCCCAACGGATCATTAGAAAATTGTGGGAATATTTGTCATGCAAACTTATCTCATAAATTTCATTTAGTTTCCTTGGTGTTCATGCATTAAATGTCAGGCTCGCCTCCAAATACTGTGACAACAAAAACACCTGTAAAATTTACCAAAATGGCACCCATGGAAATAACTCTAGGTCAACTCAAACTGACTTAAAATATGAAAAAGATTGCTATGATTTTCTTTCAGTTCTTCTCTCTGCAACAGTTTCAGCCTCAATGCAGCAGCAAGATGGCTATAGTAGTCCTGTGACAATCATCTGTACTAAATCTCATCCAGAGGAAGAGAGACACCATATGCTCTGATGGCTCTCTATAGTGAAGAACTACTTTTGCAGGAGCACTAGAATATATCCGTTAGGTCTCATTGGACCAAGCTGCAGCCTTACAATTCCTGAACCAATCAGTAGACTTACTCGAGCCAATCAGTCTCGCTCCTGGAACTGGGAGTTCAGTTGGCTTTCTTTGAAATACAGAAGCAAACCGAGAATGTGTGGACGTCTAAGAAAAAGGGATGAAGGGAGAAATGGATTCTGCGTAGGCAACCTAAAATGTCGCCACCATGTTTGGAAGGTTGAAGATTGATTTGATCCAAGGACATTCCAGGTGTGTTTGTTCCTTAAAAGACCACCTGGCCCAGAGGTAACATATATATGAAATGTGGTGGATTCCAAAGGGATAGTCAGAGTAGATGAGAAAGGGAGTGGGAGCCCGGGAAAGGAGGAGGCGGGTGCTACAAGTCCGGACGAGCTGCCTCATAAAAGGATCAAAGTCCTGTGAGATCCCTCTGCCAAAGCTCTTGCAGTGTGTGACAGGAACCCAGGTGAAAGATGGGTGTGAGTGGAAACTGAAAGAGACCCCTTGATGATTTCCTGAGGAAACTCACCTGTTTGGCAATGACTTTGCTCTGCAAGTTTTCCTCTTGCATCCACATGTCCTCCTCAACTCCAAATTCACGGGAAAGCGTGACGGTTGTGAAATTGAAAAGCAACTTTTGGCAGATGCTGGTAACTCAAGTTCAAAATTAGAGGGTACACAGTGCTGTTTAGCACCTGTGTCACCATTTTGGACTCCTTCCTCTCCTTTACCTTGTTCTCAGGCACATCTCCAGCCCTGACATTCCATCTATACAGTCTCTCTCAATCCATCTAACAATTACTTCTGCCACTGCCTTAGCATCGTTCCCCACACCCCACACCCCACGTCTGAGTTCAGCCTTATCCCTGCAATCTTTCCTGCCTGTCATGACCATCTAGATTTTCTTAAAACAAAGCTCTT
This sequence comes from Lynx canadensis, assembly GCF_007474595.2. Lineage (NCBI taxonomy): Eukaryota > Metazoa > Chordata > Mammalia > Carnivora > Felidae > Lynx > Lynx canadensis. The sequence goes on along the minus strand of NC_044305.1, from coordinate 127,473,919 downwards.
ACCCTTTACTCCCTCTGCTTAAATACTTTTGGGGGGTGCCCATTGCCTACAGGATGAACTACAAATTCTCGTCCTGAATGTAAGAAATACCTCTAAACACTGGTCAGCCGTTGGGTAAGCATTCATTGCTCTGTACCAGGCATTGGGCAAAGTGTAAGAACTACTGAGCATGATTTTTTATTGCTCTCCTTCTTATAGCCTCTATGTCAAACCAAATATTTTCTGCCCATCAGAACTTGTGGAACATTGACTTTCTTGAAGTACTTCACTGATGTTTCTCCCATGGCACCTGCATTATGGTCATGGGTCTTCCTAACTGATATCCTAACAATCTAGACAATGAATCAGGCATCATTGAATTCCTTCATCTCCTTCTGAGGACCCTAGTTCCTGGCTTAGTCTGTGGTAAAAGATATATACTCACTAAATATCTCCTGTAGTTCTGGGATTATTAGTCTGTGGTAAAAGATATATACTCACTAAATATCTCCTGTAGTTCTGCTCCTATCACAAATTGCTTCACTCCATTGAAAGCAGAAGAAACTTACAATACTTACAATACATACCTGTTATTTTTAATAAGTTACTTTTCAACCTTGAGGTTGATTCTCCAATGTTTAACAATTCGGGGGGGAGGAGGATGCTCTTATACAATTTTTTTGGCTCGTTGTGGATTTGGAACTCATAATACCACCAGCCTGAAACAACAACTATTAATATTTTGGTATATGTCATTCAAGTCTTTTATCCCAAATAATATTTATAGCTCGGAAATAGCATATAGAATAAACTTATTTTAATCTTGCTTTCTTTGGTTGACATTACACTATCATTTTTCAGCCAGAAATATTTGCCATGAATATTTCACCCATTGTTTTTTTGTCTGTTTGTATTTGTTTTTGTTTTTGTTTTTTGTGGGTTTTTTTTGCTACTATAAACAATAATGTAATGAACATCTTTGTGTACAAAGCCTTTCTTGCATTTGTAGTAGTTTCCTGAAGATATACTTCCAGAATTGCAATTGCAGAGACAAAAGGGTCTAAGCACTTTATGATTCTAAATTGCTACCTTTGCTTTGTTTTTAGACATATACTTGAAAAGACTTCCAGAAGCCAAGATGGCTGCTTAGCAGAGGTCTGAGAGGGGGGGCAGGCATCTCCAAATGCCACCAGCCTGGCCTAATTTATTTCATGACTATGTTAATGTTTGCCTTTGCCTTCTTCTCAATTTCAAGAAAAAACACAAAACTCTGAAATCGGATTCAGAACTAACCTCTCCCTCTCACTTATAAAGTGTGCTTTCTTGATGTGAGTGGGTGAGAACTTTAAATCTCTCTCTGGGAAAACATGCAATGAAATTGGAGATGGTGGGACCCCAGCTTCACGGTCGTCTTTAAATGAATGTGTTTTCCCAGTGCTTTGGGAGGATTGAAAACTCTGACAAAATAAAATCAAGACCAATCCCACATAATTCAGTTTCTTAGCAAAAAACTTTATTTCTCTATTACTAAGGTAGATATGTATAGATGCAAAACACAGACAGCCTGTCATTGCCTTGAGTTACAAAACAGTGATTTCTGTTGAAGGTCATCTTGCCTAAGGGGAAAAGAAAAAGCCTGGAACTTGGCAGGGAGGCGGTTGAGGCTGGTGCATCTCTGCCAAGGACCTTTGATATGGGCGCCCTGGGAGAGTTTCCACCTTACTCCTGAACAGGTCATGGCCTGGTTTACTGAGGGAGAAAGAAAGAGGAGGAGAAGAGTTGGAATAAAATGAAAGAGAGAATGGTATTCTCTGAATCTTCTGAATTCTAAAATTAGAATCCTCCTAAACAAATTTTTTAAAAATTGTAAAAAGCACCTGGACCCTTGAGATAGCATATCTCAATCTATCTATACAAGTCTCTTCACAAGAATCACTTTATTCTAAAAGTGGGCCGTTTGAAGGGAAGAGTCAGCTCTGCTCTAGATTCCTGGAAGGAGCCAGGCACACTGGTAGCTTCTTTTGGGCTAAGCGTCTTCCATCTAACTAACTGAAGAGAAGTCAGGGGAGGAAAGATCCCCCTCCCTCACCCACCGCTGAGCAGGGGATTTTTCTGGGACGTGAGGGCCCCAAGACTGTGATGACCTTTCATCCCATTAGAAGGCTCAAGGAAGGCGGTACAGGAGTCCCCTCATTCTGGTCTAGTGTCAGACTGACACGCCTTTGTCTCCCACGCATCTCTTACCCGTGGCCCCATACTCATGGCAAATTCAACATGTCCCCAAGCTGGACTTTCCTTCTAGGGCAGCTTCTCCCTTTGTCCTCTATCTCAGTCAGTGGCTTTAGGAAGGGCCTGTTTACACAATCCAGAAAGCCAGGGGCCTCCCTCCTGCCTCTTGCATTGCAGCTGGTCAGTTCTCTCTTCCTGACACTTCTGTCTTGCCTTCCCCTTCCAGGCACCCCAGCCCTGATCTGGATGATATCTTATTCATACTTTCACAAATGTCCCCGAGTTGGTTTCCCTTCTGCACTCTCCTTCGCACCTCACCTGCCTGTTCTCTGTCCTGCCCTCACCCTCCCAACTGTTACCCACATCAGTGCCAGAATGATCTCCCTAAAAGAAGATCATCAAGTTACTCCTCTGCTGAAAACATCTCAGAGGCTCCTCGGGGCTTTCAGAAGGAAGATCGTCCTCTTAGCACAGCACTCAAAGCCCTTCCTCACTTTTTCAAGCTTTCCACATTCTACCTCAAACTCTACACTGGGCACATACCATATTCTCCACATGTGCCAAACTCTTTCAAATCCCCATCCTCTGAGATAGGTGTAGCCTCTGCCTGGGATGCCCTTCTTCCATATTTTTTCACTTAGCTAGGTTCACTGCCATACTCATCTAAAAGGCCTGATCCTGAAGCTGCCTGTGCAGAGCCCTGTCGTCTGTCAGCTTGTGTCGCGGTGACCAGTCTCTCAGCCTGCCTTTCTCACTGAGTGTGAACTCCTTGAGGGCAGGAATCATCTGCATATCCCAAGGACATTAAACGGTCCTAGGCATGTAATACTTACTTAGTAAATTGAATGAAAGAGAAAAAATGAAAGATAAATCTGTGCTCTGGGTTGGCTGTTTGGTTGCACCATACTACGTGTGTTCAAGTTCTCTGTGTGAGAATAGGCTAGTTCCCTGTTTAATAGATATTCAAAAGCTGAGAATAGAGTGTGTGGAGATAGGTATGTGCATAAATCTGTGTATGTGTAGGTATGTGTATGAATGTATGTATGAGTGCACCTGTCTAACTGTATGTCCTAGCCTCGGTTGATTATGGGCATTATCTTTTGGGAGATATTCTTACGACAGAAGTGTATGTTCCATGACATACACTTTTCAAAGGGAAGGTGACATTTCCTCTGGAATAAGATCAAATCACAGAACAGGAGATCCAGCAAGAGGAATTTTGGTTTGTGACTTGATGAATATGATCCTGGTGTAGAGAGTGGCACTAATTTGAAGCTTCTGTAGCCTAGGTCCTGCCCATTATATGAAATAATATTTAGGCTCCCACAGCGACTTCCCCAATACCGTATATTTAACAATTCAATTAGTCTTTCCCAAGTGAAGCATTCTAATTGATTATTTTTCAGTCTCTGTTGATGATAAAGATAATGGATGTTTTTGTGGAGTAAATTGGCTTCCTTGCTTAATATCTGTTTCTTGATGTCATTGCCCAGCAAATAAATGGTGAAGCGTACTGCTAAAAATAGCATGATGGCTGGCAGAGGAAAAAAAAATAGCTGTGTTTCCTGACAGTGCAAATTTCACACTGTTTTAATTACCACAAACGTTCACTCCTATCTCAGAGAGCTGGGCAGGAAACAGGGAATAACAACATTTGTAGATGCGGCAGAAATGACAAGCCTGGATGTGGCCTCACGCCAGGTCCCCGTGACATCCTCTGGGCGCTCAAACTCTGGGAGGTGAATGTGGACCCTCTGGGAATCAACCAGATGAAACTTGGAAATTTGTCCTGCTACTTGTACTGTGGCTGCTTTGCAAGAAAAGAGAGAGACACCTGTCTCCCTAAAATAAACAATTTGAATTTCAAACACACAAAAAAAAAAACCAAAATAAAAACACAGAGTGTGGGAATTTTATTTAGGCAAACACCTACACAATGTTCACAGCTCACAATTTAGGCAGTGGTACAGAAAAACAGGAATATGGTTAAGATAGTCTCTGAATGCTAGACTTTCTGTCTCCCTCCACTGAGTGTGGAGGCCTTTCTCTCCAAGGGCTGGCTGTCTTTCCAATCCCATTGCCTTACCTGTTTTCCCTCTGACCTTTCCCTCTCTGCCCCATTACCTGGAACCACCTCTCTTCTTTGCTGAATTCTGGCCTCTTTCAGGCTTTCCTGAAATCCCACTTCAACACAGCATGGTATAAAAATATTATTTGATCCAGCATTAGAGATCTTGCTCCTGGGCCTTTTGTTGGTTTTGAATTTGGGATGAGAAATCTCTGGCTCAAGCCCAGAAACCTCTACAATACTTTGTAGTAGTGGAAAAAGCATGCACTGGCACAGGCATTTATAATTTATGCCAACCTCTCTTATACCTTTTCCCATGTGAGCATTAAATCTCGTTGGATTTAGACCCAATGAAATTGGAAACAACAGTATCTTATAATTACTCAGAAGAGTTTCAAGGCTTAAGCAGATGGTACAGAGGGAAAAGTCTTCACTTCCCATAATGATAAAGATGTAGTTTCTTACAAAGGATAGGAGGTAAGTTTGCAAGCCTTAGAAAAGTCCCAAGAGGGGCTGACAGAGATCTGAGGACCCAGTCAGTGCCTCAGCTCCATAGACTATAAGGAAGTGACCCTTTTCATCTATCACAGAGTAGGCATTCAATGAATATTAATTGATTGAACAAATGAGCATCCAAAATAAATAAATGGCACAAAAGGGTGCAACATGGATTAAAGAAAACTGTTACTCAATGTTTTAATTAGAAGTAAGTTTAATAAAAGCCACCAATGTGGCCAGGCAGCCAAAGTTCATACTATGATACCATGTTTCAGTACCAGAAGGCTAGCCATACTAAAGAAAATGCTCAAGAAACTTAAGTATCATAGGTTGTATGTCATAGGAGACATGTCTTACATGGCCCAAGACGGAAATCCTAAGACCACATTGGTGGAAGTTACAGTCCAAAAGACATTAGCTTCATGTAAAGAATTGCATATGGAAGCTCAATGATCAAAGGGGTGGACTGTGCTGGTTATCAAATTGCCAGTAAGTTCCAAATTCCCTCTTTTGGCCTCTTCTTTCAAACTGGAGCTGAGCTCCTTAAATATTTTTTTCTTTTGCTAACCAACAAAGGAAATGGATGTTAAGCTTTGTCATTAGAGAACAGTGGAGAGAATTGCAGGAGGAGAATCTTTTCTTCCTGGTTCCAATATGCTTGTTCAGCAGCCTCTTGTGGTACACATGACTTCTCCGATACCAGTCTCCTGCAATGCATTCCGTTTTCCCAACACTAAACTCCTGCAGTGTGGTGGCTTCCATAGCTTCAGGCTTTTTCAACATGAACAGATACCATAACACAGAGAGGCCAGCAGCACCTAGTGGCTTACATTTCATGGTATTCCCAGCCTCAATGGGTTTTATAGCAAAGAGCCTCCAGTGAAACACCTCTTCATGAACAATTTTCCCTGGCACCCTAGACACCAGATTTCCAGCAATTTTTATTGGTATGGCATCACACCAACTTCTCTTCCACCCTGTGAGCTCTGGACTCTCCAGTAAGGTCTGGACCTCAGCCCAAGGGAACATTTTCCTTAGCTATGCTATCTTAGTCCTAGGTATAGTGGCTGCTCCTTATATCTGCTATTCCTATATCCTTTGGTGTTCTCTTTATTTCTTACTAGCCTATCTCTCATTGCTACAGTCCTCTGTTACAGTTAATAATTTCTTATATTAGATTTTTCCTGTCAACATTACCATGCAGTTTTGTTTTACTGATTGGACTCTGACTGATACACCCAGCAGCTACATGGGGTCTTGAGAAATGGGTAGAATTTAGGGAAGCATAGAGGAAGAAGAATAAATATTCAAGGCAGAATGAAGGAATCAATCAAAGTCCATATTTCATATTAACTTTATAAGAATTAAATAAATACACTCAATCTGATTATAATTTTTTTGAGGAAAACAGTATGTCTTTCCATATTGCTTGTCATACTGTAATTCTTGATGAAAGAACAAAATCTTCTGGTCATCGACTGGTCAATCCATTTAACCATAATGGAGACCTAGGAAGAAAAATCAGTCCTCATTGAGGTGCTTTGCAAAAAACAAAAACAAACAAACAAAAAAAAAAAAACAAAAAAAAAAACCCCAAAAACAAAAAATAAAATAAAACAAAACAAAACAAAAAACGTAATAATATTAGTAATTAAAAAATGTTAGAAAAAAGGTAATACTAGGGACCAGGTTTCCTCCGAATGAACTCATAAACAAAGACCCTTAAAATCTTTATGAGATAAATATTATTATTATATCTGAAGCACAGAGAGGTTATGCAACTTATTTAAATTCACATAACTAATAAGTGGCCAAGCCAGGATTTACACCAAAGCTGTCTGGCTCCAGAGGCCCTGCCCTTGATCACTACACACTACTGCCTCCCTACTAGGCTTACAGCTGTGATTACATACCACAACAGTGGAGATCTTTCCCTTCAGTTCTGTGGGAATAAAAGAGGGGTGTCTTTTAAAAACACATTAAAGAAGGGAACGTTTTCTTTATATATCGAGAGGCCTTCCATTGAGGGTGAGAGAAAGGAAGGATTTCAGAACTCTACTGTTTGAAATATTGCATATCAAAACAGTCCCTATATTAACTGGTACATTTCTTATGAGGAAGTGTATGTCCTGGGCTTCTACCCTCCAGAGCATTTACCTTTTTATCCCCATCCTTAAGGAGATGTGGTTCTGAATGTTTGGGTCCCCCTTTTGAGATTCAGAGTGCAGTAGGCAGAGCTCTCATTTGGGGCAAAGATTCCTTCTGGCTTCCCTACGATGACCCGTTCTCATTACATTCAAGGGCTGCTCTGATTTCCTTGCCCCATGATGAAGTATTTGGAAAACCATACCAGCCCACATCCAAGTTTTCCATTTCTATTTGATGTGCTGTTATTCTGCAGAAGTTGGAGTCTAGGATGCATCTTCTGGACTCCTTGGATATTAATTTTCCGTAAGACCCCACTTGGCCTAATAACACTTTTGAATTTCCTTGACCTATAAAGTCTTGTACATATTGTTTATTCCACCTGGAAATGTTTATTTCCCTCTTTAACTGCAAGATTCTACTCAAATGGGATGCCTTTTGTGAGGTCTGACCCAGCCTTTCACAACAATTAGAGGTCTTAGACTTCATGGCAACCATCTCTGTTAGGTCCTCTTGTGTTACTCTGGGACTGACACATGCCTGTCTCCCCTGCAGAAAAAGACTTTTGGAAGGCAGAGGCTATCACATATCCATATCTGTTTTCCTATACCCTGATGTAATCGGTAGGACTGAGTGGGTACTCAGTAGACATACTTCGCTTAAGTAAATACATGGATAAGGGAATGCATTGGAGCCTTTTTCAATCCCTATGGGATTTATGGACTTGGATAGAACATATCACCTCCTTTAACCTCAGGTTAATTATCTTTAACAAGAAACAGTGTGATTAAGTAATCTCAATGTTCCCTTCAAATTCTGGCATCTTATGGGTATGAAATGCAGTAACCGCTTTTATATGTTGCCCTGTGGTTGGCTAAGAAACTTCTGCAAACCCAAAGCTTTTAAAATTATTCCAAACCTTTTAAAAAACCTCAACTCCAAAGATCTCAGGGACAGGCATTCTGTTTATATCTACTTCAGAAGACACATGGGCTCAAATGTTAATAAAATTCTTTTGCCTATGGGCACAAGAGTCCATTGTATAGTGGAAGAGAAAAGTCACATTAACTATTTAAGCATCATTGGGGCACCTGGGTGGCTCAGTCGGTTGAGCGTCTGACTTTGGTTCAGGTCATGATCTCACAGTTCGTGAGTTCGAGCCCCGCGTCGGGCTCTGTGTGGACGGCTCAGAGCCTGGAGCCTGCTTCAGATTCTGTGTCTCCCTCTCTCTACCCCTTCCCTACTTGTGCTCTGTCTCTGTCTGCCAAAAATGAATAAATGTTTGAAAAAAATTAAACTGGGGCGCCTGGGTGGCGCAGTCGGTTAAGCGTCCGACTTCAGCCAGGTCACGATCTCACGGTCCGTGGGTTCGAGCCCCGCGTCAGGCTCTGGGCTGATGGCTCAGAGCCTGGAGCCTGTTTTCGATTCTGTGTCTCCCTCTCTCTCTGCCCCTCCCCCGTTCATGCTCTGTCTCTCTCTGTCTCAAAAATAAATAAACGTTTAAAAAAAAAAAAAAAAGAAAAAAATTAAACTATTTAAGCATCATTGGGGGGTATCAACCTCATCCACACAGCTCCTGAAGTTCAGATACTAACTGTCAATCCAAGACTAGGGATGAAATTGGCTCATCTGATACTGTTATAAACCTACAACATACCTTCTTTACCACTTTCATGGAGAAACTTGGAGCGACCAGTTGCTTCTCATGCTGCCTCTATTTAAGTAGTTAGCGTAGGAAGCTTTAATTCATAAAATTCAATTAAAACCCCCCTCCTTTGTCAGATACTGAATTTAGGAGAACAGTGAAGACATGTCCCTCCTAAGAGCTGTAGGTTTGAGCTATTTTCACATAAAGTCAAATTATAATTCCATGAGAATACCCATTTGGATGGGAGGCTGTATTCCCAGGGAGACTTCCCTATGTCATCATGCCTAGAGCGCCCCAGACCACACCACAAGTCCTGGGACCTTGGGCACAATTGGAATAACATCCCTGAAGATTTCCTATCTATGAGAGAAGATCACCATCTTGGTTCCTTCCTCTATTTGAGACTCGTATTGCATTATTTTCAGTTTACCCTATTGAACTATGAAATCGTGCGTTTCTGTGAAGCCCAGTCTTCCTTTGTGCTTCATCAAGAAGTTAAGTGTGCAGTTCACATTACAATCCCATGATCCGGGAGGGGATCTCTGCTCTTGAATTAGAGCCTGTGGTAATAGTTAGCCTCTCCTCTCCCTTCCAGATGCCAGGCATTGCGCAACTTCAAATTATGGGCTGACCAATGCCAAGGGAGGCAACGCCCCCATCTGGCCAGACAGAAGAAGCAAGATGGAAATAATGATGAAGAAATTGGAGTGTATTTGTTGACTTTTTTAAATCGATGCATAAATTGTCTCAGAGAGGTTAAGAGGGTAGTCTAAAGTTACAGAGCTAGTAGAATTAGCTAATTCTGAAGTCTTTTCTTCTCGGAGTGTGTGTTGGGGGAGGTGGAATGGGTGGGGTATGAATGAAACTCAGACTACATTTAAAAATACAAAAGTCCTAGACATTTCACTGTTCAAGTCCATTCCTTTCAAAGAAGAAGACAATTGAGATAAACAGGTGCTCAAAGCCATGACCCAAGCTGGCCACAGAGACAGGATTAGAACCTGTCTCTTTAGTCTCAACACATGGGTCTGTGTAGAGCATCCTCCTGAGGAAGCCTGGCACGGCTGAGGGAAGAGTACCTGGAAAAGCCACAATCGCACTTAGCATTACGCAACCGGTCAGCTGTTCGACCAACTTACCATCAATATTTTACCAATGAAGAAAATCAGGCTTAGGGAAGATAATGACCATATCGTACTTGTTTTATGGCGAGTAAGCTGAGATGATATATGTAAAGCTTTTATATCAGGGTCCCCATAAATGTTCTCTTCTTGGAACAGGGTCATTTAATTTTTAAATATTGTTATTATCATTTACAAAACCAATTCATGCACATGTTAAAAATTTATCAAATGTGCCGAAAATTTATGGAAGGAAAAGGTAATTGTCTCCCTATGTCCATTCCCCAGTGGTAAGTGTTTTTAGCCTTTTTTGGCTTCTGTCAGTCTTTGAGTTAGTGTCATAGTTCTAAATATTCCAATTATAGTTCTATTCGTTTATTTATCCACTTGGCGATTTTAATGCTTTCTTTCTTTCTTTCTTTCTTTCTTTCTTTCTTTCTTTCTTTCTTTCTTTATTTTTAACTTGTTTTATTATTATTTTTTAAATTTACATCCAAATTAGTTAGCATATAGTGCAACAATGATTTCAGGAGTAGATTCCTTAGTGTCCCTTGCCCATTTAGCCCATCGGCCCCTCCCACAACCCCTCCAGCAACCCTCAGTTTGTTCTCCATATTTATGAGTCTCTTCTGTTTTGCCCCCCTCCCTGTTTTTATATTATTTTTATTTCCCTTCCCTTAGGTTCATTTGTTTTGTCTCTTAAAGTCCTCATATGAGTGAAGCCATATGATTTTTGTCTTTCTCTGACTGACTAATTTCACTTAGCATAATACCCTCCAGTTCCATCCACGTAGTTGCAAATGGCAAGATCTCATTCTTTTTGATTGCCAAGTAATACTCCATGGTGTGTGTGTGTGTGTGTATATATATATATATATATATATATATATATATCACATCTTCTTTATCCACTCATCCATCGAGGGACATTTGGGCTCTTTCCATACTTTGGCTATTGTCAATAGTGCTGCTATAAACATGGGGGTGCATGTGTCCCTTCAAAACAGCACACCTGTATCCCGTGGATAAATGCCCAGTAGTGCAATTGCTGGGTCGTAGGGTAGTTCTAGTTTTAGTTTTTTGAGGAAACTCCAAACTGTTTTCCAGAGTGGCTGCACCAGTTTGCTTTCCCATCCACTTGGTTATTTTAAATGACAGACTTAAACTTCTGTTTCTTATTTCACCAACCCCTGGCAGAATCTCTTCTTTTGTACGATAGGATGAGAAACTTGTCACCCTCCGTCCCTCATCCATTTAACATTTTTCAAGGTCTAATATGGCATATCTGCAGTGACTTACATTGTCAAGGTTTATAAAATAGTTACATTGTATCTGTACGATGATTAATTTTTTCATTTCTAATCTGTATGTGGGCTGTGTACATGGAAACCAATGAACAGAATTTTAAATATTTGATCATATTAATATTATTCACTGCTAGACAAACTACCATATCTGGACCAATAAAAAAAGAAAATAGACTCCTCTGTCACTAACACTGTGTGATTAAGAGAGATCCGAACAATATATTCGAAGGGATTCTTTTTTCTTGTGCTTCGCTAACTACTCCAAGTCATTCCATATTTTAGTATGCTTTGTTTGATTCTTAAATTTGTAGTATGTTTTTATATTTCTCTCAGTGTTCCAAATGGCTTTTTTTTTGATTATCAAAGAAGCATATCCCTTCTTTACAATATGTAATCATATCCATATTTTCCATCAATCATATTAATTGTCTAATGATCTCATTTGGATCAGTTGCTTTCCCAACCTGCTGCCATTGCAGTGCGACTAAGGTGTTTTTTTTCATTAACTTTTGAATTAGTTTCTCTGTTTCTTGAATCTAATGCTTTCCCTTTTAGTGTCTATGTGTTTATTATTTTGCTGCAATGTACCTCAATTATTCTACCTCCAGAAACAGTGGATGGAACATAACTTTCTGAGGTCTTGTATAAATGAAAATGTCTTCATTCCATAATGTGTAAGGACTTCTCCATCTGCTATTGTTGATGAGAGGTCGGTTAAAAATGTAACTATTTTTGGTTTAATTGAAAAAAAAATTTTGTTTAGTTTTCTCTCTCTTTCTCTAAACATCTAAGCTTGTCTTCTTATTGTTGGCATATTAAACTTTCACAAGGATATGTGCGCCAAAATGTGGATCATGTTTCATTCCTTCTGCTTCGTGACTTTTAGTGGTCCTTGCAGCTTGAGGGTTGGTGGTCTTCCATTTTGGAAATTTTAGTTCTGTTATTTATTTGATAATGTCCCTTTTTGTTTTCCTCTGCTCTTTTTTTTTTTTTTTCCTGGAACATCTATTAGATTGTGAATATCTTGCATTATTCTGCCTTATCTTTTAATTTTCCTCTTTAATCTGTTTTTTTTTTTAATAAATTGTTCCTCTTTCTGGGAGACATCCCTGATTTTATCTTTCATATTTTCTATGGATTTTTTTGCCCAATGACAATTTCATTATAAATTTCAAATGATTTTGGTTTCTTTTCCAAGTGTTCCTCTTTTAGCTACTCCGTTCAAAAATAATTATAATATTGTCTGACTCGAACAATAATCTTATACTTTTACATTCTCTTTTGCTTCCTGGATTAACTCTATTTCTTCTTTAGGAGAGGAGTTATTCTTATATATCTCCCTTTTCTTCGTCTTTGAGTGTGGGGCAAATCTGGGTGTCCATTCATATTTATGAATGGGGAGTTGTTTGACTAGTGCAGGGAGCTGTCATGAGTTTCCTCCCATACTATGTTGACTTGTGTGGCCCCTTGGGAGGGCTGATGGCGAACCATGTGTGGTTGTATGTGTTTGCGCTGGCTGGCAGGGATTAGGTGGAATTTTGTGAGCAGACTGCCTTCCTGTACCTTTCCACCTTCCACCAGCCTGCCAGACAAGAAGGCTCGTGCTCGGAGGCCAGCGTTAACACACGGCCTCTAAGACTTTCCCCAGCAACGGTCAATGTCCACAGAACGGAGTGCTCTCTGCCTACGGCCGTGTAACTGCCAGTTGCTGTGTCCAGGGAGGGGAAATGGAAGCATTCAGAGACTCCATGAAGAGTTTTGGGGGGGCTTTTTTTAAAAGTTAAATAGCATAGACACTGATCCTTAGTTCTTGGCTTTCCATACCCACAGACTTCAGATTTGGAACCTGTTTAGACGTTAATTCAAACAGCTCCACCTTTGCTACGAACCTGCCCTCTTCTGTTCTGGCCCTCCCCCTTCTCCACTCTGGGTTAGCCATTCCTGGGAAGCCATCTACTTGTCACTTTTCAAAAATCAAGTTTCCTGGTATCCTGGTGTCCCTATTTCTGTTCTCTACATTTGATTGGCTTTATGTTTCCTTTCTTTTTCTGTTGTCCTTTCCAATTAGAAAGAAAAAGAGGTGTGTTCAAGTTTTCGTCATGAACCAGAAACCCCTAACCATTGAAAACCATGATCTAAACTTTCGAAAGGATTATATGAAGTTTTTGGCATTTTCTCCTAAGTCACTAAGTGGCATATCATGAGAAAAAAAAATTAAATATGAGTCATATCAGTTAATCCTGAAGGAATACTACGCTTGGATAAGAGCTAACATGTTAACACCCAAACCATTTCTCAGTATGAACTACTAAGACTAATTTAAGCCTGTGATTTTCAAAAAATAGAAAATAAAGCCTAGAAGACAAAGACCCATCGCAGGCAAGAAATACAGATGGAGGCACACATGCATGCCTGTGTACACGCGCTCACGTGCACACGCACACGTGCACACGTGAGCACACGCACACACACCCATGCGCACACGTGCACGCTCTTTTCTCTCCCCGCGGGAGTTAGGACCTTCTAAACCACTGCACATGGCTTCAAACCCATTTCTTTGGCTGCATGTATTTGTAGTCAGCCCTTGCTGGGTTTATCTCCTTGGCAAAGGCGTGTGGCGATTAAAATGGCATTGACAATCCTTCCCCACCCCCGACCTGCTCTTGGATAATAGGAATTCAGGTTAAGGGAAGATTATGCTAATGGAGGAGAAGATCTCAGAGTGGGAAGGGCTTTTTGAAGGCAGCTTGTTCAGTTCTCCGACTGACACATCTCTCTGTCTGTAATACCCTGCCTAATGGTCTTTTCTTGATCATCTCCAGTAACGAGAAACTTGTAACCTCCAGAGGCAGCATTTTTATCTTTACACGTGCTGTTAAAAGGCCTTTAAATGTAACCCTGATGTGGCTCTGTGTACCTCCCAGTGTGTTCACCAGCTGTGCGCCCTACGCTTTGTACGACGTGGAGCACAAATCTAACCGCTGTCATACGGAAGAGGAGTTTGATATCTCGCATGTTTAACAGGACAGGTAAGAAAGAGATCTATTTAATGTCACAGACAGTTGTCACTTCCCTAGCTAAAGATGCTTGCATTCCTTAAGCGGGTCTTTACAAAGAGCAAGGCTGTTAAGTGAAAGCTTTAAAAATAATTCCATTACCCACTTTACAAAGACGGAGTGACAGCCGATCATTAGAAGCAGAAAGTCTTCACGGATGATGCACAACTTGCAAAAGATGTGATTTCACCCATTATAAAAGGAGACGTCCGATCACTTCCCACCAAGATGAGTCGTGTTTGCTTGTGGCCTCTATCGCTGCTGTTAGGTTTACAGATGAGTTTTGCTGCAAGTCCCCTTCAAACTTTTAAAGGAGGTCTGTGGACACAGAGAATTTGGTTTTCTTGAAATGCCTGAAAGGTTAGCTACCTTTGACTGCCTATAAAGAGACACTCAGAAGGTTCAGGAACATGGCCGAGCCATCTGTACTTCCGGGCACAACGCACCTGCTACTTTCTGCCCGATGGGTAAATCTGAGATGCATAAGCAACGTCCACAGGCTACAGCTGGGAGGTCGTTAGTCGTCACCTTCTGTTTGCTTATCGTAGATAGGAAGACTGAGGTCCAGGAGGGGCAGTCAGACATCCAGAGGCATTCAGGAAGTCAGGTGCAGAGAAAATACTATAAACAGGGGCGTGGCTCCCTGGTCCAGAGAGTTTTGTTTTTCTCTATCCTTTACTCTTCTGTTACGGGCTGTGTTTCTTTATTATTGTTATTTTTTTTTTAATGTTTATTTATTTTTGACAGAGAGAGGGAGACAGAGCATGAGCGGGGGAGGGGCAGAGAGAGAGGGAGACACAGAATCCGAAGCAGGCTCCAGGCTCTGAGCTGTCAGCGCAGAGCCCCACGCGAGGCTGGAACTCACAGACCCCGAGATCGTGACCTGAGGCGAAGTCAGAGGCTTAACCGACTGAGCCTCCCAGGTGCCCCCTGGCTGTGTTTCTTTATATCCTGGCCCCAGCCCTGGCTAATACTGTCTTCCCGACCTCTCCCCCTTGCTCGTGCTCCAGCCATGTGACCCCTTATTATTCCTGAAACACACCAAGAAAACTCTTTTCTCAGGGCCTTTACACTTTCCCTGAGTGCACCAAGCATGGTCTTCTTCCTCATAGCTGCATGGTCCATTCCCACTTCATCTAGGTGGCTGGCCATATGTCACCTTCTCGGGAAGGACTTCCCTGATCGTTTTATATACAATAGCCCTCTCTGCAACTATCTATCTCTTTCTCCTGATTTATTTCTCTTCTTAGCATTTACCAGTATCCTGACGTACTAGGTTGGTCCTGCTATATTATGAATGTAAATGTATACATCTCTCCCCGATAAAGGTCTGTCCTCAGAAGGTGAAGGCTTCATGAATTTGTCCACTACTGTATCCCCAGCATCTCATGGGTGCAAATAAATATTTCCAAAGGCCTAATTAAATGAAACCTTTGAAAGCGTCCGGCGCTTTGTAGGAGGTGAATCGATGGAGAGTTCTGATGGCACAACGTATGCCCTTCTATTTCCGGGAACCCAGAACCTCATCCTACCAAAGATGATGTGGTTCCCTTGCTCTGCCCTCCTTTTCAATGCATAGCTTCACTCAAATATTCACTGACCCCACGCACTCAGCAAATGTTTGTTAAATGAAGTGACAGATACAATAACAGATTCAAAAGGCACATTTTGGAATAGAAGAACACAGCAGACTGGACACCAGGAGACCCGGAATGCTAGTCCTTTCTCCGCCGCCAGCTACATCAGCTTAGGTAAGCCTCTGATGTGATCTCCATCTTCAGTTAATCACCAAATAATCAATCAAAGGGTAAAACAGATTAATTCTAAGAGACCTTCCAACTCTGACATCCTAGAATATCATAAAATATTCTCTTATTTTCTTCTTGCAAATGGCCGGCGTTAATTGATTTTAGAAATGCCATTGCATTTGCAGACCTGCGGGAAATTCGTTCTTTACCACAGCCATGGCCAAGGTCCTTTCAAGTAGCCAACATCCCAGGCCACAATTAGACCCCATTTATCCACGAGTCCATTTCCCAGCAATCTGACTCACTCAGGACCTTTTGATCCCAAACCCATCAAAAGAGTCCCCTGGGTATCCACATAAGCGGTCAGAAAGCCCCAGGATTAAAGATTATGTGCATAGCTTCTCATGCCCTCTTTCAAAGCCTTATATAGAGTCTAGATTCTCGTTTTCCATCAATTACTCAAGGGTACTGTTTCCTCTGTTGGAACCTGTCTTCCCTGTCTATTCTTTCTAGTGAACCCCATTTATTTTTCAAGCTTATCTCAAATTTTTACTGCTCTAAGCAGCCCCTATAACCTCCTCCCACTGCCCACAGAGTTTGTTGTCACTCTGTCACGTGCATGGTTTCATTACAGTGTTTGCCTCTGTGTATTACTGTCACGCGTGTGGGGGGTTGAAGCTTGTTGACGTTGCTGTTACGTTTTATTTAGTCTATTCCCTAGGATGGAGCTTGGTGTCGAGTAGGTGTGCAGGCAGTGTTTTCTGGAGACTTCTAGTGATCTATTTTCCTGGACCTTAGTAAAAGAAACATAGTACCCTAGTAGGGAAAGCCTTGCAAAGGCCTTCAGGGGAGACGGATACATGATGAGCCCTAAGCAAAATCCAGGTGACATTGTATGACACTGAGGGAGGAGACAGAAAGCCTTAAAACCCGATACAGAACTGTGATACTGTTCAGGATGCTAATGGGTCTTCAGAGTGACATCTCTGAGTGATTTTGAAATTACATAGTTCCGTATGGCAGATGGGAATTCAGAATTTCTGGAAATGTCAAATACATCTCAGAAAGATGTCTATTAAAAAGAACTAAATATATTTGTTTGGTGTTCGACAGGCTCGACTTCAGTTATCTGGAAAAGGCCAAGGTGCCAGAGGCATGGCATGTGAACTCCAGTCATAAACTGACTTGATTTGGTTTGATTAAATGCTATCATGTGCCCAGCATTGCACACATGTACAATAAAGAACCAGAGACGTGCTCTCCAGGGAGGGAACAGATAAAGCTGAAACAGCTAATATGGGCAGCACAATGTTCACACCCAACTGACTGACCCAGATTAGGAGGATTATAGTCCTTAGCAGATAGAAGGGACATGAGGCATCCTGTTAGCCTGGAAGATATGGGGAAGACAGGTGGGACTTGGGCCAGCCCTTATAGACTAAGAAGATATCAAGATTAGTGAAGAAGAAGATAAGGTTCTCTAGCTGATGCAGACCACTCCAGGAAAGGCCCTGGGGTGGGACGGGCAAGAGGAAATGAGATCATAGAGTTTGGAGTAGTGAGTGGGATAATGTATTGCCTGGTATGTCAGATAATGGGGACTGGTGACCCTTGGGCAGAAGTACTTGCTTCTAGATGTTGTGGCCAAGACAAGGAAACAAATGGACTGTTGCGTGAATGGGTCAATTATCTAGCCTAGTTGCTATTCCATAGTCAAGTCACAAATAGTTTGGTGGTATTGGTATGGAGAAAGGCCCCCAATGTCTAGAATGCCTCCAGGGGCCTTCTGTGCCATTCACTGCCTCCATAAAGGGCTTCAAGGTCCTGTATTATCTCCTGCTACTGTCCCCTATACTTATACTCCCCCACTCTGGCCTCCACACAGCCGAGCGCCCTGCCACCTCAGGGCCTTTGTACTTGCTGACATTCTTCTTTCCAAAATACCTACATAACTTGGTTCTTCTTCCCCTTCTTCTTCTTCTTCTTCTTTTGTTTTCTAACATTGCTCAAATGTGACCTCATCAGAACACTCTTCTGAACACTCAATGCAAAACAGCACCTGTGTGGAACACTGTCTTTCTTATGCTGATTCATTTTTTCTTCCTGGTAGGTATCATCAGCTAATACCTTATATATGTATTTGTTTATCTGTTCACTGTCTTCCTCAACCTTCGGAGTGTTAGTTCTTGAAGTGCTGAAATTCCGCTTCGTATCACTATATTCCTAGTGCTTAGAAGAGTGGCTGGCACAGAAAAGTGCTCAATAAATGTTTCCGAAATAAATGAATGGCAAATCTATAGGAGGCCTTAGGCAGCCATGGAAGTGCATTTATAGTTGTGTCATATTTTTCTAAATGATTTCCAAAATCATCAGCAGATTTTCCAAAGGACCCATGACAAATAATTTTAAAGAACAATAGAGAACACAAGTAGGTATCAGAAAACCTGCGATCTCATCCTAGCTATCGGGTTTCACTACCTGAGCCTCAATTGATTTCATCTTTAAAATGAGAATAATAATACCTGTCTCATTTCTATTGCATTTGCAAAAGCCAAAATTGTGGAGGCCTCCATGTGCATATTGCTGTGGTCAAATAATGACCAAGATCGCCATCTCTCCAGCCTCCAGGAACTTGCAGTTCATTCAAACCACACACGGGCGAGAGGTGGCAAATGTTATCAGCTGTGAGTTGCTAATGAGATCTAGTGTGAACAGTCTTGCTCAAGGTCACCCAACCACAAAGAGGGGCTCTACGAAGGGACCTTCCTCCTTCCTCGCCATCTCTGCCCCACCCCTCCATATTTCAGTGGATGTTTCCAGGGCCCCAAATAAGACTAAGCATGCCTTTACCACTATTACCCAGTATTTAAATTTATTTATTTATTTTTGAGAGAGAGAGAGACAGAGACAGAGACAGAGAGAAAGCAGGGCGGAGAGAGAGGGAAACAGGGAATCTCAAGCAGGGTCTGCGCTGTCAGCGCAGAGCCCGACATGGGGCTCGAACTCACGAACTGTGAGATCCTGACCTGAGCGGAAATCAAGAGTCTGACGCTTAGCCGACTGAGCCATACAGGTGCCCCACTATTACCCAGCATTTAACTGAACTTTTGCAAAGAGTGTTTACATGCCTAGAACACATGTGACAATTTGTCCTTTTATCCTACCTTATAGGGTTGTTATAATAACTAAATGAGATAATGCCTGCACAGTTCCAGAAATATAATAATTATTATTGTTAGCGCAAACCTGCTAAACTTTTACTAATGCTGAAGATGGCACGTAGGTGGTAACAGAAAGAATTTGGAGGTATAGAAGGAAAAAGGGAGAAGGAGATGATTATATATATATCATCTTTCTCTATATGGTCTGTTTCATCTACAAAGCTATATCCACTTTGCATATTTAATTGGTTAGCTGTTCACTGAACCTGTTTAGAAATCATGGAGGTGCTGCGTGAGACACAGACCCTGACTTTAAGCTAAGCCGTAAAAAGACTGATCTAGATGTGGGTATAAGACAGATCCAAACAGGGATAGGCTGAAGGCAGGGACACTAATCAGGAGCTGGCTGTAGTCGTTCAGGCGAGAAATTGTAGGGAACTGAAAGAAAATGGTCACAGTAGGGATGGCAAAGAAGGGAAAAACACAAGGCATATTTGGAAGGAGCATGGGATAGAGGTTGGAGGCATGTTCATTCCTTAACCATTTCATTCATTCAGGTCCTTGTACTGCACCCTTGTTGCCAGGCTGTGCAAAATGTAATGGAAATAGAAGGACACGAGCATCGTAATACGTTGCTTCTGTTTTGTCTGCCAGGAACCAGACTTAGTACTAGGAAGCCCATACACATCGTGTGTTTAATGGTTAGGAGGCCCCGTAAATAGGTACTGCCGTTCCCACTTCGCAGTTATGGAAATTGGAGCTCAAAGAGGGCAACAACTTGCTCAAGCCACACAGCTAGGCTGAGCTGGGGTTAAAATCCAGGTGTGCGGAGTGTGAGCCTGGCTCCTTCTGCCGTAGCAGAGATGACTAGGTTGTGGCTCATGTGATGGAAGGGCTCAGAGTCTAGCAGCTGGAGGTGGGAGACAGATATGGTAGAAGATTACAACAGACACACCCAGAGCCTCCGGGAATGGAACAGAGTCAAAGGAGAAGAAAAATCCCAAGATGTGTAAGCTGTTGACTCTGAAGAATTTTGCTTGCTTCTAACTCTGTGAGAAGGTGTGGAAACCATCTGGGAAGTGCTCTGGGCTGTGCCTCCAAGGGTTGTGGCTGAATCCTTGCTGTTCCATACCACCTACGGGACCATGGGCAGTTGACTTTGCTTCAATGGGCCTGGGTTTTCTCACCTGCCAGGAACATTGGACCTCATGTTCCCCAAAGTCCCTTCCGTCTCCATGCTGATGGTGGCACGCAGACAAAATGAGTTCCAGTGGGTTGGCCAACCACGAGAAGTCGAAGTCGATAGGAGGGAGACTCAGCTGGCCTTCCTTGGCACTTCCTTTTCTCCCCATGCAATGCTTCTTCTCTTGCTTTCCAGTTCAGCCCTAACGTGTGAGACACAGAATCCCAAGGCTGGAGTTGTGGGAGAAAGACTGTGAGGAAATCTCAAGGGGAAACCAGATGGGGAGCCTGGACCAGGCTTTCTTCCCGGGGGCCCGTGACATCACTCACAATTCTGTGGAGTTTGGGGAACAGAGTGCCCTATCCACTTTATCTGAAGACAGAAGGGCAAAGCGGGAGACCACAGGATCCCCATGGATAAAGGACACAGGCTGGCCCCCAACTCTCAGCACTGGGAATGGGGGATGAAGGGCCAGGACATGGGTGTGAGGTAGAAATGGATGTGGGGGAACTACACACTTCTTCAAGATCACACTCTAGATCTTTCAGCCAGTGCTCCACGTGGCTGAATGGGAAAGCTGAACACCTGACTATCGCCGGAGGCGGAGCTAGTATACAGGTCTGGGCAAAAGCAAAATTGGGGCAGAGAATGGACTTCTGTTCAGGCAGGACTTTCAAAGGGTTTGGTGCCCACACTGATGGTTTCTGTTGGCAAAGACAGCGTCTGTTCAGTTGAAACTGAACTTCTCCGTAAACCCTGTTTCCTCCTACCCGCTTTCCCCATCTCTTTCCTCACCCTTTCCTGAACAATATTAAGAAATAGTATGTTTTTTAATACAATTTCCAGTGAAAATACACTATGCCCTTGACAGTGGTGTTCTTAAGCCAGCTTATGAGCCGATTGTTAAATTTTCAGAAATCGTGCGAGCTGATTGTTCAACATAGCCATTATTTAAAAATTAAGCTATAAAACTTAATTAAATAAGTTATGATGAAAACAACAGTAATAAATGCTCAAAGTCATCACTTCCTAATTATTGCACTGTCTCTTACCATTTTCTGTGCTCTTGAGTTTACTTACATCCATCACATCTGTATGATGAAAAATACTGTATAATGGGGGTCACATATCTTTGTAATTCCATGTTCAGCAAAATTATCTTGGTAACTCTAAAGTAGTCATGGTTGGGAGCATTTATACCACGGAAATCAGCAAACGTCACAAATCAAGCCTCGATTTATTAATTTGTTGATTGCCTAGACATAAAAGAGTGGTGGATAAAATGTTAATAATGCAAGTTAAACTTAAAAAATGTGCCATGTCTATAGCTGTTACATTGTGAATAACCCACAAAAACACAGAGGAATGTTATTTTCATTTTCAAAAACTGATCTGAGTCAGCAAAGAAGCTGCTCATGTCATTGATAAACAAGCGAGATGCCAACACACATCTCCATCCTTTCACTTCCATCTTACTTGTTGACTAAAATGAAAATATCAGGGCACCTGGGTGGCTCAGATGGTCGAGCATCCGGTTCTGTTTCGACTCAGGTCATGTTCCCAGGGTTGTGGGATCAAACCCCTTGTCGGGCTCCAAACTCAGTGCGGATTTTCTCTCCTCTGCCCTTCCCCTGTGTGCTCTCTCTCTCTCTCTCTTTCTCTCTCTAAAATAAAAAAAAATGAAAATATCAACTAACATTCATATCTAAACTGTTGTTCATCAATAGCTATCATAGGTTGGTAACGGATACAGTAATTTGGCAAACGTCAATGGAAGCATTCTGTGAGAACGACTTGGCTGTGTGAAATGTACAATAAGGAACATTATATATTTTCTTATTATTTGTAAATTGTGTACTATAATATTTTACATTGGGAAAATTTATAATCACCTTATGTACGAATGCATATATTCATATATAGGCAACTTGTGTGTGTATGTGTGTGTATATATACACACATATATATTTTATATACATATATTTTTTCCCTAGAGAACTTATTGGCAGATATTTATCAGCATACCACTGACTCTTGGAGTCATCACCTGACTAATTGGAAAACGGACACTCATACACAATGTCACAACATTTGTAACATTGGGCCCAGATAGCACTGAGCCCAGAGTAGATACTCTAGTTACGTGACTTGGAGACTATATCAAGATTCCATAATGTTACTAGATTATATGAAAGTGCTCTATTCCTCTCATTTCCAATGCTTTCTGTTGACTTCCTAACATAGCCTTGCATTCCTTATCTCCAAATAAAACTTTATGACGGTAGTCTTGGACACGGAGGACTTCTAGCAGGAGAAACATGGCACGCAGGAGGACCCAGGGAGTACAGCCCGGGAAGGAGGGAACAGGCTGGGAGCTTTCTCCTTTGAAAACTTGGGTGCCTAGGGAGGGAGAGTCCATGCCAGAACAAGCTGGCGGATGGATGCCTGGAAGTTCAGTCACACCCACCTGTTTACCTCTAGCTGAGTATACACTAAGCACTCCATAAATGCAGAGTTCGCAAGAAGTCAACGCAAAGTCAATCAACCCAAAGTAGCTACCATTTATGAAGAGTGTGCTCTGTTTATTCAGTGCTTGATGTTTCGTATCCGTTATCTTTCACTTTCGCTAGCCCCCTGCAGCCATTGGTATCATCTGATTCCATTTTATAGATAAGTAACCTGAGGAGCAAGGATGTTAAGTAATTTTTAACAACCAACTTTTGGCAGATCTGATTGCCTTCCTTTGCGGGGCTCTCCAATCCCAATACCTATCTTCTTGCCCTGTACCAGGGGGAGGGAGGTAGGGAGGTAGTACGTGAGAGCTGGTGCGTGGCAGGGAAAGAGGAGCACACACACCCCGTGGTCTGTACTTGAGTATAAAAATGAAGTACAGAGTCCACGTTACAGGAGGCTCTTCTCAATGCGTCAGAATGACGTAAAGATCCTCCGGAAGGACTGTTTTCCGGGAAGCTTCCCTGGCAGCACAGAAACAAGAACTATCGGAGAAGCGTATGGGGCCGCGAGGTGCCTGAGGTTGCCGGGCTGTAAGACGGGGGAGCGTCCAGAAGCCTGCCTCCTAAGCAATCCACTGCAGCGTTGGCTGGAAAGTCTAGGCGGGCTTCCCGGTTCGTATCTTTAATGAATTCTCTGAAGGACAAGAACGAGAATAAAAGTAAAAACGGCAAACATTTATGTAGTATTGATCAGGTGCCTGGCACTCAGGATTCACATATATGAAACTAACTTCATCCTCAAGACACCCTACAACGAAGGTCATACATGGCGACAAGATTGCTGGATGGTTCTGTGACCCGTTCCCTTCTTCCTGGCGCACAGCTGGGACCGTATCTCCAGTTTTCCCTGGATTAGGTGTCTCACACCGCTCGGCACTGGCCAATGGAAAGCGAATGGCCGGGACGTGTGCCTGTTCCAGATCAGGCCATGGGGCTCCCGTGTTCCTCTTCCTCATGGGGTCTTCGGAAACCAGATGTTGCAAACAGCAGAACAACTGTCAGACTGAGGCTTCTGAATGACTGGGACAGAATTCCCTGCGCATCTGAAACTACGCTATTTTGTGAATGAGAAACTTTTCTGTTGAGCTAATGCATGTTTGAGTTTGTTACCATTGCCTGGTCTACTCTAACGAGGTTGTATACTGTCCTCCTCCTCATCAGTATCCCCATTTTACAGATGAGGAAATTGAGGCACAGGTAGCTTGCCCAAGGTCGCACATCTAGACGGTGGTACAGCTGGAATGTAAACCCAGGCAGTCAGCTCCAGAGTTCACGCCCTTGGTCATCACATTAGTACGCCTCCTTCTGGACTGAAAGAAAGTGGTCTCTGAGAAACAGACTGAGTTGGTGGGGGGGGGGGGTTGGCACTGGTCACCAGGTGGGCTCATGCCCCTTCTTTCAGCTTGCCTGGATGGGTAAATCGAACTCTTAGGAGAAGAGGCTTCCCCAAGACCCCCCACAAGGTAGTCAAATAGGTAGGATTAAGGTTCACGTCTCCAGATCCCCCAATCTGTCGGCCGCATCGCTCAGCCTGCCCTACGACACATAGTCTAACAATATGCATCCCTACAAAGCTGCCCAGACTCCAGCAACATAGCTTAGCAAAACCTCCACATTTATAGATGGGGAATGGAGTCTTGGGAAGATGAACTGACCAGGTATTAATGGGGTAGGGCGGGGGTTCAAACTCAGTGAGACTTGGGGCTGTTTATTTAAGGAGCATCCCATGGGCCTAGTGGCACCAGGTGGCAGGGAGTGAGTGAGAGGCTGGCAATCGCCACCCTATCACTCAAAGTGAGATAATGGGAGTCGTGAACGGGGCTTTGAAAGCAAGTGTACTCACCCTCATTTATCGGTAATAACAATGTTCACAGCCTCCCCACGGTTTTCTGGCATGTCCACGAGCTTTACCCGACCTGCAGTCAGTCCCTCCTCTCACCGTCCTCTCTCAGGACACGTGTCTTTGGAGGTCTGTGGGTTTGGCATATCCAGGGCAGGCCGGTGTCACAGGCAGCAGGGAGCTGCCCGCCGGCACGAGCAGGAGCACGGGAAAGGTCTGCTGAACGTGGAAGTGAGCACGCCGGGGTCGACGCCTGCACGCCCGTTTTGCAGGTGGGCAGCATGAAGGTCACAGGGGTGACCTGCCAAAGCCCCCGGGCTGGCATGGCTTCTTAGCAGTTACCGGTCGTGTCCCTTGCAGCCCGGAATCTGGGGCAATGATCTGCGAATGAGTGACAGCGGAACCCGACCTGGCAAGTGGAACCACCGACGGGGCCTTGCCTGAAGGAGGTCCCCAGAGACGCCCTGGAGCTCTCAGCCCACCTGCTTCCCTGCAGGGGTGGGTGGTGGCGCAGGTGGGCCGGCGCGGCTCAGACTCCCGCACCCCCGGGCTCAACCGCTCCCGCCGAACGCGGGCGCGCAGGGCAGCGGCTCCCCCTTCGGGGAAGCGAGAGGTCCGCCATGCAGGGGTCCCCGCGGGCGGCCCGCTCGACGCGCCGCCGCCCCCGCCGGTCCTTCCTTTGTCCCGGCCCGCCGTCTGCGGCAGCCGCGAGCTGGCTGCAGGCGGGGCGCGCCAAGGCGCTGCCTGGTGCACCAGCACCATCTAGGGGTGGTCCGGGTCGCTGGGGTGGCACCCAGAAAGGGGGAAGAGCGCTCTGAGCATCCCGGCGGGGGGGGGGGGGTCACTTCCAGGGCTTGGGCAAGTCGCCTCTCCGGCCCTGTCCTTGGTTTACCGCATTCCCGTAGAGGGGACACTCCTACCGACCCCATCAGCTGTCACGTACTCTCATGCCATTGTACTCCCAGATCGTGTTGGATCATTTCAACAG
This sequence comes from Lynx canadensis, assembly GCF_007474595.2. Lineage (NCBI taxonomy): Eukaryota > Metazoa > Chordata > Mammalia > Carnivora > Felidae > Lynx > Lynx canadensis. The sequence goes on along the minus strand of NC_044305.1, from coordinate 127,448,435 downwards.
CCACTGGCACGTAAGGAGAGACGCGGAGGCTCTGAGAGGTTAAGTAACTTGTCCCAAAGGGCACGGCAGGGTGAGGGAGCATCTAGAATCCAAGCCAGGTGCTTTTGTGCCCCACACCCGTGCTGTCGTACCGCCTGGCTGCGGGCTGTTTCTGTAGACATAAAAGTCCACGGGAAAGCTTATCTTGTGCCTTGTCCTCCACGGGCTACCTCCTGTGTGATCTTGGCCAAGCCACCTAACCCCTCTGAGACTCAACTGTGTCGTTGACCCTCAGGGACCATCTGCAGCCCTTCCTTTGCCCCTGCTCACAGGGGCGCATCTGCCTGCCACGGGAAGGTTCCTAAGTCAAAATGCACTCCGAACGGGAAAATCAGATGTTGTGAGTCATGTGAGGATCAAGAAGGAAGTCTCGCTGTAAAAAAAAAAAAAACAAAAAAAAAAAACTAGCTCCATAAATACATGAATTACATTCCCACACACACAGGGCTCCAGAGCCGTCCAGCCAGAGGCAAACCTTTAGACCCTGGCTCGGAGGTCTGCAGCCTGTGTCATTATCTCCATTTTACAGCTGAGAAAATCGAGGCGCAAAGAGCTACAGACGTTTTCTCAGAGCTGCTGTCAGAGGTGAGCCAAGACTGAGGTCATTGCCTGCTGCCCGCTCAGGTCCCGTCTCCCGGGAGGGGGGGCGCCCCTCCGAGGATTCTCAGAAGGGCTGAAAGCACAGGCTCCCCTGAGGCCCCCGCTGGAGGGTGGAACCCTGAGGACACTCTGCGTCAGGAAGGAGGACGTGGGAGGGTCTGGTCTGGAAGAGAGAAGACCAAGAGGAACACGAAGGCTGGCTCTAAATAGCGGGAGGATTGACACATGGATGAGTAAGCAGAGGAGCGAGGCCGAGAAGGGATACACGGGGCGGGGGAGGGCGGGGGATGGGTGAAGGTTGTAGCAAAAGGAGGCGCCGAAGCAGAGACGAGGAAGTCCTGCCACCGAGCGATCTGTGCGGTAACCTTCTTCCCAGAGCCGTCTGGAGCCCAGGCCATCTCCCTGAGGCCACAGCCCGGCTGTTCCTGAGCTCCTGGGGCATTCTCACCTTATTCTCAAAGGTAACCTGACAATAAGCCTGCGGCGATTGTCAAGAACAGGTGCACGACTTCAGAAAGCATCTTTGTCCTCTGTCCTGAGAGGGCAGGTGTGCGGTGATGTGCAACAAAGCCCAAGCCACCCTGGGAACTGCTGGGCCTGTCGTTTGTGTAGGCTCCCTCGACTCTCGTCGGCTCCGCGTAGGATCGCCATCACGTCAGGGAAGCAGTGAGTTTCCGTCTTATCACCCAAGGGCCTAACTGATGCAGGTCCTGCCATCCGTCCTTTCATGGAGCCACGGCCTGAGAGTGACTCTTGTTCCCTGGGACCGGGATCTCCAGACTATTTCCCTCATTCTCTGCCCCACACCCCCCACTCCCACCCCAGCACGATGCCAGTTAAGAGAGAATTTTCTGGAAGCACTGTTGAAGTGATAGCACTTGAACCCCTCCCTGGCATCTGTTGTCACTCCAGCGGCTTCCTGCCACTGACACAGCCTGAGGATTTGCCAGACCTGGGTGGTGCACTGGCAGATTCCTCCCCCCCACCCCCCCGCCCCCGGACAGGCACGTTGCACTAACCCCGCCACCCACGTATCTGATAAGAACTAGCTTGCCAGCTTGGGAATGGGCACGGTCAAGTCTTTCTAATTTTCCTGGTCAATGTCCAAGCCCCACTTGCCCAGCTTAGCAGGAAGGTTTTCAACCCCTTTGAAGGCCAACACCTACCCCATCTCCAGTTGTCTACCAGCCTATGAAGGATCTTTAGGGCTTAGTCAGACTGAAGGGATAGGTCCTGCTAACACACGTGAGATGAAGAGACAGCTGGAGTATGGTAGGTTCAGAGTTCACTGCGGTGGAAACTGGTTCTGGACACGCTGATGAGTCCCTGGCCACTGTTTCTATGGTGCCCTTATTGGCCTCTGTCCTGCTCTGGCCCCCACACTCCCAAGGTTATAGCTCATGGAGTTTCTACTCACATACTCAGCCATTGTAAATAAATGCCATCATCTCCTGGGCCACCAAAGCTGGGTCTGCAGGGACTTCCATCCATCCTCAGCCAAGATCTCACCTTTCCATCATAAGGCACCTAGCTTTGAGCCTGGCCCACCCAGACCCTTCTGCCTTCCTGCCAGTGGGCTGCATAGGTGCTCTCTCATTCTTCCAGAGAAGACCCAATAGCAGAACATCTCAAAAGAGGAGTTAAGACCCAGCTCCTTTCCAGAAGGTTCCTTGCCCCTCCTGCTTTCCTTTTAATCAACTCTCCTAACCAAGACATGTTATCATATATCAGAAGACATTAGCTTTGTTGCATAAGGCCAGGAAAAACCTTATCACTCCTTTCTATCTGGGGTACAGACTAATGTTGCTAATTTGTAAACAAGGGGCTGGGGTCCAGATGGTTGAGATGTCTTGCTCAGGATCACTTGCTTGACGGTGGAGCCAGAACTAGGATCTAGATCTTGTAACAGGGAGGTGTTTATTCCAGTTGCCTCTCCTGGCCAGGAGTGAAGTGCTAAGAAGGTTGTCCACCTTACAGACGGAGGCTGCTTTTCTACTCTTTCTGTGGAGGAAACGGTGACATTTTAGTACGACTTCCAAGAAGTTGAGACCTCTGGGCACTGGCTCAGCAAGAACCCAGCTTGCCTCCCACCCAACACCCCCTTGCCTTTTGACCACGGATTACAGCAAGGGGAAGTGGACTCAGGTGTCAGAAAAACTTAAATTAAATCCTGACCGTTTATCTTACCGCTCATGTGATCTTAGCCATGATCCTTCAAACCGGAGTGCCATCTCCAGTTTCCAGAAGCTAATAAATGTCTCTGCTTCTTGGCCCTTGCTCCCTGATGCTAGCTGCATCGTCCGATGCAATTTTAGTGTCTATATTTAGGCCTGGGATTTGGATCGAACACTCAAGGTGCCTTCCTCTAGGTATGAAACTCGGGTTGGCATTGTTCCTGTCTGATTTTCACTGGGAACAGAGGTCTCTTAGTCCTGGCTGCCAGTACATGGACCAGGCCTTCATTAATTTCCAGTTCCAAAGAGGCATATTAGAGTTTCCCTGTGGAATAACCCCTTTGGTCCACACTTAGGATGATTGCCCAGCCAAAAATGACCGCCCGTGGCTGCAGTAGCTGCCGCCGATCTTTGGGGCCTTCTAGACTGTGATTTCCCTGGAGACTCTGCCCGGGTGGGGCTGAAGGCAGCTCCAGGATGCTTGCTCAGAGCTAGCTCATCTACCAGTCACAAAACATGTTATTGTGCACACTTGCATCAGAACAGGGATTGAGCCTATGCACAAGGGAGACACTAAAGAGATCGAAGGCAAATTAAAAGGCAGAACTGCAGTTGGACTTGAAGAAGGAAAGCAGAGTGGAGGAAAGAAGTGAATGGAAACCAGTGATTATTCATTGTAACTTATTTTTTTAACTTTGCCCTGCAAGGTATCTGCATAAATAAGAGGCTTTTAAAAACGTTATAGTTAGCTAATCAAAAATATTGCACTTTTTAAAAGGAAAGGCAAGTAATCAGTTCTTTTGTTCTGATCTGAATCTCAGCTTGAAGCGTGAACCTTGACGTCTATAAGCATAGCAGCCAATCAAGGTTGGTGGACCCTTCTGGTCGTTGCACTAGCAACGATAAGCCCCTAAGTTCATTGCGTAACTGTTGCTAGCTTGTTTATTAAACATCTTCTAATATGATTTTTTAATGGGGATGGAAGGCCGACTGCACTGTATATGCAATACCCTGGGCAGGGCCCATCCCACTCTGGGGTATGAGGAATCAAAGAATAATTAGCAAAACCACTTACTGAGCTGATGTTCATGTTCCTTTGGGGAAGGGTCATCTTTCCTTAATTCAAGTAGAATTTGATGTCTTGATCCTAAGTGTCAGTATCAGAAAGTCTTGGCTGAGCCTTGGTCCCTCTTGAGCAAGGCAGGATGTGTGAACTTCAAATACATATGTGCCCTGTCATCTTAGTCCCTCTATTGATTGTCCAGAAATGAGTTTAATGAAGACAGAATGTCTCCTGTAAACAAATCATTATCCCTGATCAAGGAAGTGTAAACAGAACCGGGCCTGGGAAGCAGGCTCTTTGTCTCTCCCTACCACAGTCATGTGAAACGCCTGGGCTCTGGGGATTTACCGGAGTCTGGAGTCAATAATGGAACTTCCTGGAGCATAGGGGGAAGACCCAAAAGACAGACACACAGAGCTCCAACAGTGTCTTCAACATCAAATCTTATTCTAAAAAATTGAAAAGATGGAATTAAAGCAAGAATAGGTGAACTTTATTTAAAAAAAATTCAAATGACCTTCAGTGTTTAAAATGCTGATATAAAGGGGATGGAAATATATCACAACGCATTTTTTACAAGACTACTTTGAATGATAGAACGTAGAGTGAGATCGAATATACTTAATCTCACTAAAATCAACATTTGCTTTCTCCAAGCTCCTGGATAAATCATTAGAGCCTCTCGATTCTTCATTTATAATACATACTTCATCTTCTTTGTATTTTAATATGTACTCTAGGAACTTTGTTTCGTTTGTTTTGTTTTGTGATGAAGATAAAGCTGCTTCGATAATTGTGAAGGACGGGGTAAATATGAGGGGTTATATTTATACAATGCCCAGCACACTGGTCCTTAATAAGTGGTTGCTCTTGTAATTTTTATCCTAATTATCGTGATCACCGTCCTTCTTCCCATTTAATTACCTCTGTGCAAAGTGAAGGATATAAGCATGTTCGAATCAATAATGTAATAATGGATACCTCTTGTTGATTGTAAAACTATATGCCAAGTCCGTATACATACAAATTTTGCATGCGAATTAACGTTTTAGCGATCCCCAGAACACGGAGAGAACGGCATTGTGATCATCACTTTACTGAGGCTCAGAGAAGTCAGGCATTTTTTTTTTTTTTTTTTTTTTTTTTTTTTTTTTTTTTTTTTTTTTTTTTTTTTTTCCCCAAGTTGCCCAAGTGATTCTCATTGTGTAGCCAAGGTTAGGAGCCGTCGTTCCAGAAGTCCCGTGGTCATCAAAATGGCTTGTTAAAATGGATCTAGCTCGTGTTCTTCAGAAAAGGAAGCAGGAGAAAAAAACCCACCACCTGCTTTCTACAGGGCTGCTGTGCCAAGGAATAACTCTAGGACACTGGCACCCCAATGGGTGAGGGGTTCTGCACTTGGATCTTTTCATTACATCGCACTCACACCCAACCACTCAAGTCCCCTGATTACCCCTGCTCAAGATGAGTCTGCTGGCCATGCTGGGAGGTCTAGATACTTTTGAAAAGAGGAGGCTCGGATGTGACAGGCAGGTTACATTTCTTTAACTCACTGCCGGGTCCCGTCTGTGTCACTTCCAAACTCTGGGCCTCTGTGTCTTTTGTAAAATGCAGATCCTAGCCCCTGTCTCACTAGGGTGCTGTGAGGTTCAAAGCAGACCATGTGGATGGAGCCCCTCTGTGGTCTGTAATGGATAAAGTGCCTATCCCCACGAAGGCGGTGGCTGAGTGAGGGAGGAGGGAGACTGCTTTGCAATGCATCAGAGGGAGGGAGGCAGAGGGGACAGACTGAGGAGCCCAGGAGAAGCTGAGCTAACCTGGGTGGGCTTTCCTGAGATTCGCCCCTAATCCCCCTACCTGTGAGAACCCCATGCTTTCCCAGTTCCTCCAGACGGAGTCTGACCACATCAGAGCCTCCCTCTAGTGGTTTCGGTGCTAGGCAGCCAGACTTCCCGATCCCACCCTGCCATCCGAATTCCTTACAGGTATTGGCCTCGCTTATAATTCCATCCAGGGGATCAGAATCCCCACTTTATCCCCTCTGCTGATTCCCTTTCTGTGAACTGGAAAAAGCATCGACATACGAAATCCACCAGCTCTCTATTTTCTTCTTCTCCTCTCCCCCACCCCCTCCAAACCTCCTCCTCCTCCTCCCCCCCCCCCTTTCAAAAACAGGTCTTCTTGTCCCACACCACAGCTAGGGGCATAACTCACAGTTTCTGTTCTTTCAGCCTCTATATCCCTCAAAATGGCAAGTTAAGGTCAAAGTGAGATGCCTGCGGGTATGTCTTTCAGAACCAGCATCTAGATCCCCCAGATCTGGTGCATCTGTTCCTTCCTTCCTTCCTTCCTTCATTGAATTTGTTGAATGAACGTGCAGTTCCAGGAATATGGCAGCATTTGTTGAATGGGCACTTGCCTGGAGTCAAAGGACAGACAATTGGGAAGCCGAAGGGATCCTATCATACCTCAGCCCTCCCACCATTCCCATCCTGTTCCACTTCCTAAATCCTCTTAGTTTCCTTCTTTTCTCTTGCTCGCCTCCCAGGCTGGTCTCAACAAAGAAGTCAGTGGGTCCTTTTTAAAATGCAATTTATAATAAGTCACTCCTCGTTCAAAACTCAACAATGACTCACCATTTCACTCAAAGTGGAAACCCAGATCCTTACTATGACCTATAAAACTGCCAGATCTTCCTCTGCCCGAGTCGCTCCTACTTAGCTTTCTGGCTTCTGTCTTCACATTCCCCTACTCTGGCCACCAGGCTTCTCACATTCCTCCAACACAACAGGCACTCCTGTGCATGGGCTGTGAGGCTTCCCTGCTCTTCTCTCTCCTCTTTGCTCATTTCTTGCATCCTAATCCAGGGTTCTTGGCTGCCCAGCCCATTTAAGAATGCTGAATTCCCAGCAGCCCCAGCACAGGAGACAATGGAGCGGTCTGGAGGTTCAACATGTTAAGAAACACTAGTCTGTTCATTAAGGATTTCCTAGTCTGCTTCTACCTGAAGCCAAACATCTGGATGGAATATGCAAAAGCCAGACCACATAGTTGGGTGTTCTTCACATGTGAGTATTTGCCAGCAAAACGCAGACCATCTGGTGACTGCCGCTGTTTCATTCTGTATCCTTAAGTTCAGGTTCAGTGACTTTAAATTCAACAAACATTTGTTTACACCAACCCTTTGCTGGACCCTGTGCTGGTGGCGGGGGATCTAGAGAGGAATGATTCCCACCGTGGACGAACTGGCAGGCCAGGAATGGGTGCCAAGGTCACAGTTGATTTTCTCCACGGCAAAAAGTGCCACATGAAAGTTCCAGATCTGAATCAAGGGGCTGGTTAAGCGGGTGGGGGGTGGGGTTCATAGACAACCAGTGAATTGGAACTTTGGAAGCTGCAGCCTGTCAAGGCAATGAGAGAACCTCGCAGAGCTCAGTTGTTTAATCTGTAGAATGGGGGAGACATCCTTGGGTTGCCCAAGGCTAGAGTGGACAGTGAGGAAAAGAATATGAGGTCCGTGGTGTAGGGGCCCTGCCATCTTTATCTGCAAATGGGTGTGAGCATGTAATGTAATGTAATAAAAATTCTTCCCCATGTTTGAAAGTATAGGTTAAACTGTGGACCAACCAAATATAGGAGTTTTACCTCTTTTGAAAGTAGCTCCTCCTCCTCTCTTTACTGCGTCAACATTTACTCACTTAAGACACAGACGCTTGCTCCACCCTCCTGGAGAAGTCTTCTCTGACTGCGAGTACGTGAGCCACTTTTAACTGTCCATGGCCACCCCTCGCCTGACTAAGCTCTGCCACCGTTCCTATCCCCCCCGTGTTCTCATCGTCTGAGTCCGGGACTCCTACAGACCAGATGGAAGGGAATACACGCCCTCCTCCCTGGACACTTCAGAGCTCACTGACTTTCACACTCCAGTGTGGTGCCTTCTCCAGACACTCTACAGGGACCAAGTCCTGAAGGGACCGTGAGGAGCGGACATAAGGACCCTGGATGGCTGGGGTGGGGGATGATGGAGAAAATGGACGTTGCCCGGAGGCAAATAGTGCCCAGCCCTTTGCCTTTTTTTTCAGCTGGGGACACAGAAGACATTTCCTGACGTGCACAATTCTGCCATAAGTGGCTATGTCATGAGGCTGGTGTCAGGATGCTTGGGAGGGCTCCCTCTCCCTTCTTGCTCCCCTCCTATTCATTCCACATGGCTTTATGTTTTTCCTTTCTCTTGCGTCCTTTTTCCTTATTCCTCATTTACCTTTACCCTGCCTTTCTTTTCCTTTTCCTTTCCACCTACCCATCTTAATTCCCATGACTTAGGAAGGTTGGGGATCCCGTAACTGAGGAGGGACTAGGTAGGCGGAAGGGGAAGCCCTACTGAGTTGACTGTGGGCTCAGCCTACCTCGCCCGATTTCATGCTCATCATCGCTCTGTCGGCAGATTTTTCTTGTTCCTCCTTTGCAGATGAGAAATCTGGGGCTGGAGAGATCAAAGGGTGTTTCCAAAATCACACATCCAGGAAGACGTCACCAGGCCGCTCTTGGAGCGCCAACTACACACTAGGTCCTGCGCAAGCCCTGGAGGGTGAAGATAAACACGGCGTTTTCTGTCAAGCTCTCCTACTCCGGCAGCGGCCGAGCGCCTGTGATTCTGCTGTGATTCTTCGTAACACGCTGCTTGGCATGATCAAATCACAGGTTGGGCAGAAACATACAAAATAAAAGTGGGTGGCAGTTACAGCTGAAGCAAGAATGGGAAAATGTTGGTGCCTGTTGAAGTTGAGTGATGGGTATCTCGAGATTTATTGTACTGCTGTGTTAAGCCTGGTTAATGTTTGAAAACGCCATGTTGAGTGGCTCCTAATTATGTCTTCTCAAAACAGACAACCACCCCACCCCCAGCCCCAGAGAATCCCTTCTGAGAAATTAAGACTCCTAAGGACAGACACCTTCCCAAACCAGATTTGTCCCTGTAAGCCCTTGTTCTCGCATAGGGTTGTCTGGGTAAAAATGGCCCTAGTTTGGAAAGGAGGAGCCAAATCACAGGAACAACATGTACCCCAGCTGTCTGTGGGCACAGGCAGGACAATCACATGGACTGAGAAGCCTCTGTCCAACTGGGACATCATGGAGTGCATTATCCTCTGTTTTATAAGCCTTCTGTGATACACGCACTATTTATCACGATCGTTTAGAAGACACTAGAAAAAATTATGATCCTCCCAGACCCATGAACCTTTGTTCTTTTGTCTTACAGGAAACCATTCTCTTCAACATCAGAGTCTCCATTTCTGAGAAGGCAATAGAGTAATCAATTTCCTACAGTGTTGCTTTGCACAGGAAAGAGCTTGATTGAAAAACCAAAGCCACTGATTGTATCTCCCGTCTACTCTGAGGAGGCTTTTCGTCCTGGTTCTTTGAGATCTTGGCCATGATGGCTTGTTGGCAGATGGGTCCATCTCTATATTGGGCGTGGTAAAAGGCAGGGTCCTGAGTTAATGACACATCTCTTCCCACCCCAGAAGTGACCATGTAACAATCTCAGATAGCCACTCCTCTGGTTCTTTCTGGATTTAGAAACTTGTGTGAACAGCGGACGTGCTGCTTCTCCTGCATGTATAATCGGGATCCCGAGTGTGACCAAAACCCGGCTCTGCTGGTGGGTGAAATCTGCTAGGCTGTGGGGAACGTGGGGTGATTGTACCAATCTGTCAGTTCAGTGTTTTTCCCTGAGTACATTCTACATGCTGAGGCTTGTGCAAGGAGCCTGGGAGAAACAGAGGGGAACGTGATTGTGTCCTTTCATGTGGGAGCCGGGGAGACAACATAATTTAAACTGAACGTATTCCAAAGCAAGATTCTCTCATTTTACCCAAAAACTCACACCTATTTCTGTGAATGATCCCATTCACCCCCCCCCCACCCCCTGCCCCCATCACTCTTACCAGAGACATGGGATTCATCCTAGATTGTTTCCTCCTTCCCACCTTCCCACACCCCATATTAACATCCTAAATCTTCTAGATTATTCTTCTGCACCTCCTTTCCCATCTCATGAGCTCTACCCCATTGGCTGTCTTGCATGACCTCCCTCCCAAGTTTCCCGGGCCACCCCTTCCCAAATGACAGATCATTGACAGGTTTACTCTTGAAAACCTGTCAATGGCTTTCCATCTCCTTTCAGGTCAAGCCTGTCAATCATCTGAAAACCAGGTGCTTCCCAAGATGCTGACTCAGGAGACATTTCCCATCCGGTTTCCCACCGTTTTCCTTTGGGAGTCGCCCAGCCAGTTTTTTTTTTTTTCTCCTTCTGGGATTCCATTCCATTTTCCTGATGGCGCCCCTTCTCCCTGACTTATATTCTGTCTGACACGTATCTCCCCCTATTTAAATGCTACCCATGCTTCCCGCTTACTCAAATGCCACCTCCTACATGAAGCCTTGCCTGATCTCCCAGTCTGAAGTCACTTTTCATCTCCAAATCTCTCAGAGAAGCATTGTGGCTAGACCAATGCTTGAGATACAACAGGCTTGGACTTGAAATTTGATTACGCCACTAAATAACCAGGTGCTATTAGGGAGTCAAACTCTCCAAGCCCCAGTCTTTCTGCCAATGAAATGGGGACCAATCATTCTTCATATTTTTGTTGTGAGGATGAGAAACTACGGTCTTAGCACAATGCCCATAGCACGTGTTTGCTAAAGGGGGGGTATCCTTAACACCATCCATGGCCATTATTATGCTCTGTCTTTAAGTTGTGTGGGCATTGGCCAAAACTCCCACACTCTGAAGCGAAGTGGGTGAGGGCTGCATTTACCGTACGGTGGGGGTCTGCTCTGGCGGCCGAGGGCACGGAGCGGTCAGGTCACGGAATGCAGCAGGCTCGGGGCCGACACTACCAAAGCCCCTAGGCCCCGCAAGGACCAGCTTGTTTCATTAAAACAAAGGGAAGGGTTTCCTTGGAAATCCTTTTTTTTCCCCAGATTTCCCTCTTGGCTGCTTCTGTGGCCACACATGTTTCCGATGAGTCCACATTCAAATGAATTTCAGCCGACAAATAACTCGATACAGCTCTTTGGTGGGAGAGAATTCCTTCGGGATGAGGTCGTGGTTTGGCTACAGTAAAATTAAAAATAACCCAGAACCCCCCGCCGCCCAGGCTGGCATCAAACCAGGACAGTGCATTTGGGAACCATTATCGGGTTTATCGGGGTAACATATCGCAGAAAACCTGCTTCTGTTTATAGACCATTTTATTATTCCGTTTTGACATTTCCCTTTTTTCTTCAACCTTTTTCCCCCTTAAGCAAATATCTATTAGACTGAATTGAAATGTGATCCAACCAAATATACTGTTTTTCAACTTCAGGCTAAAGCAGGTCTGACTAGAAGCAGAAACGCTTAAGTGAAAAGTTATGATTTACTTTCTTTCTAAAGGGAAACAGTGTCAGAAGGAGAATTTTATGTGACAAGGGAGCTTGTGGAGCACGGAGCAGGGGGCTGGCGGCTGACGGGGGGCCTGGGAAAGCCCTGGAGCTTAGAAGGCCAGGAACGACCCTGCCCGAGCACCCCCGGGGGGGGAACACTGGGAAGAGTGCACAGGCAGAACCTGCTTTTTCCAAATCGGCAAAATCCCCAGATTGGATTGTACGTATGTGAATGGTCAGATCAGGAAGAAAACCTAGAGGTGGTTGACCTCCCTCCACCCCTGTTATCTTACTATTGGGTAAACTGAGGCCCACAAGGCTGCAATGACTCGCCCAAGATAACTACACTGAGCTCTGGAGCTCAGCACATGTGAGTTTGAGGACCAGCTCTACCACAAGACCCTGGGCAAGAGACTCAAGTCCATTGTCTATGAAATGGGGTGATGACTGTTTGTGCCCTGCCTATGTCAGACAGTGATGGAAAGATCCAATGGAGAAACAGCCAATAGAGCAATTACTTCCTGAGTGCTTTTTCTGTCCTGTGCGCTGTCCCAACCCTTCACACACCCACCGGCTACTCACAGCAATCCTACCAGGTAGATTCCTGGATGGTCCCAATCCTGAAGGTAAGAGAGCTGCGTGAGGCTCAGATAAGTTCAGTGACACGACCACAGTCAGGTCGTTGGAGGACGGTAGATGCTTGATTTGAACCTGGAGCATCTGATACGAGAGTCTGTGCTCTTGACCTTGACGTGAGCGGGTCTCTGTGACCACTTAAATCAGAACCCCGATTCAAGGGTGAAATATGAAGTCCATGCTCAGCCGGGACAGAAGCCCAGGTCTTCTGAGTCTTGACCCTTTCTCCTGTGTCCTTTGCCAGGGCCCGAACTGTCCAGCTTCCGTCTCCAACTGGGGAGATGGCCAGGCTGCTTTCCTGCCCTTGTTGTCAGGCCTGGAGCAACAGATGCAATGATGGAATGGAAAGGTGATTTGGACTCTCCGCGAACGCAGCAAAGTACAGACCCGGAAGGAATGTGTGCTGGCGAGTGCTGGGGGCTCCAGAGGTGGGCCTGCCCTGAAGGCTGACACGCGTAACAGCATTTCCTGGGTAAGGCTGTGAGGTTGTGAGGTCCCGTGGTTGCTGAATCGCGCTCTGCCTTTGCGTCTGCTCTCCTCCCTCTTCCTCCTTCCCTTTGACTTCCGATTGCTCCCAGGCATGACTGCCTCCTGGCTCCCCTCTTCCTAAGTGCCTGAAGGTCTGATGCCCTAACTTCCTCTATCATGTCCATGTTCCTGTCCTGTTTGCTGTCTGTGTTCCAGCTCTACTGCTGTGTGTGTGTGTGTATTTTGTTCTGACTTCTTGGATGCACCAGGCTCTCCCTTCCCCCGGGGGCTGTTGCCTTGGCCCAGAATGCTCTGCCCTCCACTCTGCCCAGCTAACAACTCACCCTTCAGGCCGAGGTCCCAGTGTCCTTCCTCAGTGATCCTCTGTCTTAATCTCTCCCTACATCTCCTTGTTTTTCTCTCTCATAGAACCATTCCTTCTCCTTTGTGCGTTTCTGACACTGCACTCATTTAGTTTTTTACCTCTTTATCGAGACCGGAGCTCAACAAACTATCACTGTAATAAACTATTTATTGCAGCCTGTACAGCCTGAGTAGAAATGATTTTTACATTGTAAATGGCTATAGAAGCACCAATATAATATCCTTGATTTTGCTTCTTTGCCCTGCAAATCCTAAAATATTACTTGTATTTATCTTTTAAGATAAAGTTAGCTTACCCCGCTCTAGACTGTAAGCTCCATGAGGGCATAGACCATGTCTCTTTAATCTACTCCGTGTGCCGATTACCTGATTCAGTGCCTGGCGTATAGTGGATGTTCAGTCAAAATTGGTTTACTGAAATGGTCAATGAATTCTCCCCTCTTTCCAGCTCCCCCAGTGGAAGGCCGTGGGTTTGGTAGGAAGAATTCATGTGGCATCCAAAAATCTCATTTGAACTCCAACGCTACTGTTTGTTAGCTGTGGGGGCTCCGGATCGGTCAACATCTTTGAACCACAATTTCTTCATCCTTTGAAGGAAGTTAATGGGAGGGGTGAAATAAGGTTATAAACATAAAGGTGACTTGACAAAATGTAAAGACCATATAAAATGTTAACTATTGTCATACTAATTGATGCTATTGTGCCAAATATCAATTTATTGCCTGTTAGCTCCAAATTCACCTTTTACTGCTTGCTCTGTGATGATGAAGGACCCTGGAAATATTTTCCCTTTGTCAGCTCATGCAATGTTTAGCTTTTCCAGTAGAGGGCGCAGAAGGGACAGGTCAAGAAGAAGTGACTTCACTCTGGCGGGCTGCTTCCTCCTCCTACCATTCTGCTGCCAGAGTCACATTTAGGGACATCTAGTGGGGCTCCCCCTATCAGTTTGTGGTGGCCACCCTATGGACAATTTCCCTTTGACTTTCAGTGCCACCTCTAAGGGCTCACAGGCTCTCCAGCGGCCAGCTCCCAGCTTTGCCTGCATCACAGTAGGTTTCCAGCTTGTCAGTCATGCCTGTGGTTTCTTGCCTCCCGTCTTTGGCCCGCAAGCACCACGGAGGAGCCTTTCTTTCTTACCAATTCCAGCTGTGGGCCCCTGCCCATCTGTCTCAGCCTCCTTATACCTGGGAGGGGTATTTCAGCTGTAGTTCCCTGTCCACCACCCTCGTCCTGGTGTCTGGGCATCAGCTTTGACCTGGGACAAGCCACTGAGCTTCTCTGCTGTCCACAGAGTGCAACCTACACCTTCTCCAATGAGGAGAGTCCCATCCTTGGAGAAAGGCCTCTGCCTTCCCAGTTTATTGGGATGCCCTCCATCAACCTTAGGGAATTCTTAGGTGACTCATCACTCTTTTATAGATGAACTGTGGCTATTGTTCTAGTTAGTCATTATTTATGTTACATTTTCTCTGTTCAAATAACTGTATGCATTCTGTCTCCTGATTGTGCCCTGGCTGATGGAGAACTGTTGTGGCAAGTAGTCTCAGGAGATAGACCCACAAAGATGAGATTTAAGGATTGGTTTGGTTGTGTCTTTAAACTTGAATGTAGTGCTGGGTTTTTTTTGTTTTTGTTTCCTAATGGGAAATGAGAAGTTAGTGGTCCATGGCATGCAGTGAGTGGCCTGCTGGTTAGTCAAGCTGTCACCTGTGGTTGAATGTGGTGAGGTGCCAACTGAAGACATGCCTTGGGAGCCCAAGTGGCTCCTGCACATGACCATTTGGTAGTAATGATGACCACGCGAGCTGTGGTGTGGGAGGACTCTTCTGAGTACAAGTGAGCAATTACAGAACAAAAAAATGACAAACTCTAGTCCTTTACCTATCAACTCAAGTCCTATGTTAAGGATCAGAAAGACCCTAAAATATGCTGTTATTTCTTATAACCACAGGGCTACTATTAGGAAAATCAACAAAAAAATGTATTGGGCAGGTTGCTGAATTAAAATGGCAGTTGCATTCAAAGTCTTGTCAAGTTCATCACGTGAAAGTCAGGACATTTATTGGGGATTACGAAGATACGAAAATCTGGCATGAGAACAACTGGTTGGATGCAGATGATACTGACAATCTTGAGCCTCCAAGTTGCTCCGAGTCCATTTGCCACTGAAATTGACTTCTTGGAGACTAGCCTTCCTTTACCTGAAAACCTTCTCATAACTTTACCTAACTTTACCTGGGGTCGGTTATTCCTGTCCCATGCCTTAATAGAGGCTGATTATTTTCTTGAAAATCTACCACAACCACGTCTGTTGCCCCTGGATCCATAGCCAAGGTCACATCTGTACCGGCTCCAGCAATAAAAATACCTACCAAAGCCCAGGTGGAATAGTTTAAACCAAAAAGGATTTAAATTTCTGCTAATATATAAGTAGAAAGCAGGGCACACGAGTGGAAGCTGATTTGACAGATGTTAGACCAAAGAAGGTAGAATATAACAATAGAGTGGGCCAAATTCATTTGATATTACTAAATATTCCAGATCATGTGCTAACTCCTACATCTAGCGGTGGCTCTCCTAGCTTACTTGGGAACTATGAACCCGCTGGAGAGGTGCAGTTTGTAGAGTGAGGAAATGCAGAGGATTTCAAGCCTCCTCTCTACCCTCCAAAAGACCAACTTTGCTGGGGAGAAAACCATATAGATCCATGTGAAAAGTGAGTCAGAAACAATCTCTTAGGAAGGCAGCCACCTGGGAACAGTGGGAAAACAAGCAGCATAAATAGCCACAACTGTGGTGTTCGGAAGGGTGGGCTGGAGGAGTCAGAAACCATTCGTTGGAAGGGAAGGGCTCTTGTTGGAGGTGGAGGGATGCCTAGGTGTGGGGCGGTCATGACAATGGAGTGGGGTAGCTGAAAGAGAGAGGCAGGCTTTTAGATCAAGAGTGAAATCATGGCCACAGAGCAGGGTCTTCAGATCTGTGGAGTCTGACAAATGTCCCACAGATGCTTAGGGAAACTCAAGGTCCCAACAACAGACTGACTCCCATGTGTAAGTATGACCTATGACCTCAGCACCTTTGGCCTGTGTCTGGGGCTGCGGTGCTTCCTTTCTACATCCAAATGGCTCATAACCACAGTAATAGCACTTTGATAAGATGCAATAGTATTGCGACTGGGATTTTGGTAAAAAAAAAAAAAAAATATGGCTCAGTCCTTGGGCAAGTGGCTTCCCCTTGGTGAATTTGCCTTCCTGCCTAAATGATGAGCAACTTGCACTAGGCCATCCCTCAAGCTTTGAGAACTTAGGATTCTTGTCTTTATGTTTTTTAAAGTTAAGTCCATACAAAGTATCCTATTTGAAGGTCTAGAAACCAGTAAGACAGAAACGGAGGTACCAGTTTCTCTGAGAAGAGACTATCCACATCAGCGTGGAAAGAAAAATCAATGGGTTCTACTTGTTCTGTCCTCCAGACTCTGATGTTCATAACGTTGCTTCACTTTAGGCTTCTGAGCATTTGTAGTAGTTGGTTAACCAAAAGCGCCATTAAAAGAACTACAATCCTATACTTTAGCTGAATATAAAGAATATATTCAAAATCCATGTTAAATGGTTAATTGACCAGTGTTTCTTCAGAGGTATAAGCTCCCCAGCCCTGGGGGGTGCAGATATCAGCAGAACGACTCTCTTCTAGGAGTGTCACAAAAGGGCGTTTCTGAATGACAGAGAACCCAGAGAACACGTGCCAAGCTGTCACTGTCCGGATTTATGCTGATTAAGCTATGAGATAAATATGTGTGCTGGTCACCTGGGGTTGGCTTACTCCACCTATCACAGCAGAGAAAGAAACACTTCCTTTGTTCATGGGTCTATTTCTGAATTGCATGGATATTACAACCCTGATATATCAGTACCTTACGCTTTTTTCTTAACTAAGGAAGAGACTTGTGAAAAGAAATAAGAGAAGACACAGAAAGCTGGGTGACTGCCACAAGGCTAAATTGGATATGTCATGAGTAATAAAATAAAGATGAAATATGCCTTATTATTTGCAAATTTAACTAAATCTATGAGAAATATTTAATTATAGCTATAAAAGTTGTCATCAAAATGACCTACCCTAATATGAACATAAAAAGAGTAGACAATGAAATCTTCATTAGTTAATGAAAATTTCTTAATTTAATGAAGTAAGTGTCATTCAGATAGATGAAGTTAAACAAATATGGTATGCCCTGTAGTTTACAAATGAAACCCTGAAAATAAAAATGGTTAGAAAAATAAAATTCTGTCTTTGTTTTGTGAACTTGTTCATTCAGTGCCCTCACTATAGTCTAATATAACATGCATGTTATCAAACGTCAGAGCTGGAAGGATCCAGGACAAAATGGATGGGACTCAGTAAACATTTCTGCATGCGTGGATAAACATCTGCTCCAGCACGCACAGGGCATTTAGAGGAAGAAACACCTGGTGCCAGAAGCACTCACATTGGACTAAGGATAAGATACCTCTTCCAGAAGGATATAGCAGCAATGGTGGCTTTATAGACACTATCTGACATCTTCGGATGAATTGCTCCGTGTCGATGCCAATGACGGTATTAGGTTGAGCTAGGGGTGAAAGAATGAGGACGATCGGGTGTCTGTCTCTCCCACTACTGCGTGGCAATCCTCCTTTGGAGATCGCGAAGTGAGTTTAAAAACTTCATTAACCGATCAAAGTCCCAGACCAGGACTTGTTGAGAGGAATGTATCAACGTTGGCTTCTGCAGGAAAAGCAGGCCAAGCTCAGGAACCCAACAGGAGACAATATTCTGGCACTGGGATGTGTGCTATGTTAACCAGCCAGTGTCTCCAGACCCGCTTGATAAAGGATTCCCTTGTCCCCTCTATGCAAATCTGTGCTTTGAGGTGATAGTTGCACATACCTCCTAAGCTATCCTAGATCTAGTCTTTGAAAGATCAGAGATTGATTGAAGTCTCCATTCCCCGATGCTTCATTCATGTATTGTTACCTCCTCCTGAAGCTATCATTTCCTTTACTCCGTGACATATCAGTGCCTAGGCTGTGGAGTCCCCAAGTCCCGAGATTCAGCTTTGAAGTTTCTTAGGGCCAAAACAGCTGCCCCAAACCAGCACGTTGTGGAGAACCCCGGGAGAGGTGTGATGGGAGCCATGTAGCACTGGTGGCTTGGAGAGCAGTGGTATGACCCAAACCATCCCTTCCCATTGACAACAGGTGATTTGTCACTGATCTTGGCTTACTGGGGAACACTGTGACCTTTAAACCTTTGTACATATTAGCTGTGCAAACACTCGTATTCAAAATATTACCTATGTTTCCAGCCTCAGTTTATGCACCACAGGCCCTAGAGAGATAACACTCATAATTCCATGTTCACATCATCTACCTTCTCGTTCTTTAGGGAATTAGAACCTCAGAGCTCCTGGGAAACTCCCGTAACTTCTGGACCAGTAGTTTCCAAAATGTGCGTTTCAATATCCTTGGTCTTCAGTGTTCCGTGAATGTCAGGCAGTGAGCAAGTAGGCATCCAGACCCACCGTCCCTACCTCTTCAACCAGCTCTGGTTGTCTGCGTTTCATGGTGTTCTAGGTAAGCTTTTGCTTAAACACAGGGATTTTTAGGCAAAAATGTTTAAATTACCTACCTACAGCCACTGTTGTGAAGAGGAACTGAAATAAACACTCCTGTGTGCTCAACACATGGCTTACGGGTATTGAGTGTGCAAGAAGGTTCCCGTTTCTGAAGCACAGTGATGGAGAGCATGAGCCGTGGAACTCAGCTGCCTGGGTCAGAATTCTAGACCTGCCACGTACAGCTCCGAGAGCTTGGAGCATTTCCTTAGCACCCTTGTGTCTCAGTTTTCTTCGCTGTAAAAAATGAGGATAGAGAGGTTAATCTGGATAACACACCTTCTGGGCCCACCTCCTGGTGAGTGCTATTTATAAGCATTTATACTTACTTGTATCCTCACTACTAATTGCCAGTTCCCTCTCCAGTTCCCTCCCTTCAGTCCATGTTTTCCAAATCATCTTCCCATAGAGCCATCAAAATAATCTCTGGAAGGCATAAATTCAGCCATGTCGCTTCTCAGTTTAAAATCTTTCCCTCTCTTCCTATCACCCTCATACATTTTTGCCTTCTTGTCCAGCCTCACCTTCTACTGGTCTCCCATCTTTTATACCCCCAGGGAAAAAAACCCATGTGCACCAGTTATATGAAGTCCTTGATGGTGCCATGCTCTCCTGCCACATGCTGTCACTTCTGTCTGATGTAGTCACCCTCTTCCTCCTGCCCCAATGTCTGTCTCCCTCTGGTCCTCAGAGCTCAGCTCAGCCACCATCACCAGGATGACTTTCATAATTATGTTCTTAGCAAGTAGCGCATGGTCTTACACTCAGTATAAGTCATTGGATAACTGAAAAATGGAATGAAAAAGGAGTTCAGAGAAGAGATGAAAAATGTTTTCATTTAGAATTTCCTCCCTTTACCCCTGGGCAAATGCTCTTCCCTTATCACCTTAGGAATTCAGACATGCTAACTTGAACACTCTCTGAAAAAATCGTGCATGGGCAACTACAGTTCTATAGGTCCAGTCTAGCTCTCTTGAGGGCACAAAATGAGTTAATAACAGGTAGTTCAAGTCAACATGCCGTGCATGGCTGCTTCTCAAACAACCCAACTCACTCTAAGGCTAGAATGGGACATTTATTAAAAACACTGGCAAAATCTGTCAGAGTGAGACCTTTCATATCCGTAATTCTTACCATCTGTAACATCTTACGTTACATAAGATCCCCAATTACCAGTAGCCGTGTTAATCCATCATCTGTCCTAACTATTTTTAGCTGTTCTTTCTGTTTTTGTAAGTGTATGTTTTTTAGTCACCACAATTAATTTTATGCTGACTTTATCAGATTATGGGACCATCCAAAATCTTTTGGGAATGATTTTTCAGAAGGATTATAAAGTGCAATAACATCTTATATTGAAACCAAAGAAAAAAGGACAAGTCTCCTAATTAAGGAGAGGCAATCAAGATTTCCTCTCCTTTCATAGAATATTAAAAAATATAATTTCTTACAGAGCTGTTATTTTTATCTAATAAGAAGGCACTCCATAAGGTCTGTGTTACTATTTTGTGAAAGTAATAAAAATGCATCTTCAGGAAATTATTCATGCTAATGAATCTAGAATGCATCTTTTATCTATTCTTCACGAGTACTAGAGTTATTTACTCTTCAAGTTCCAGTTGGACATAAAGAAAATCTTCCTCAAATAAATATGAGCAATGGTTTACCATTGGTCGATTAAGAGGACGATGTAGAGCTGTATCTCTATTTCTTTTGGAACGGTAGTACTCTTATATGTCCCTAAATAGTATTGTCTGCTTTGTGAAATATTGGGTTTCTTCTTTATACAAATATAGAAGCCAAGACTGGAAATCACACCTCAAAGAGGCTTAAAAATGTAACCTTATCGTTGGTGCACTTTGCAAATAGAGATCATTTTATGAGCACTAGACAATATGGGTCCCCACACCTGAGCCCACGGGCCTACCCGTGATGTCAGAGGCAGCTCTGGCGAACAGTTCTGCTGCTCATTGTCAATGGTCTGCTCAGGGGCTGAACTCTCCCTCTCCCCATGTTTTTGTTTCCTGCTTTCTCTGATGTCAAGGAAGCTTGCTCAACCCGTGCACAGGTGCAGCCCAGGGACAAAGCTCAACTAATTGAGGGGTAGGGGGGAACTGTGGGTGAATGCTCTAGCATCCAGCCCTTCAGTGAGAGGCAACTGAGGAGTTTCCCCCACAGTTCTGTAGGGGGTTTTGAGAGGACTGTGCCTCAGTTGCCCACATAAAGTAACTTGTTCAACAAGGGATCAATTGTCAGGTGCTCCTTCTCCCTCTTTGCTTGCTCCTCCTGTCTGGTTTCATCTCCTCAGTACACTAGCTGTGCCTAAGTGATGGGATCGAGCTCTGTTTTGGGGGGGAATTCAAACTAAGATTAGGCTACAAAGAAAAACTTGATGAATTCCCAAATGGTAGTGGTAGTATAATTTTTTTTTTAATGTATCTTTATTTTTGAGAGAGAGAGAGAAAGTGTGAGTGAAGGGGGGGCAGAGAGAGATGGAGACACAGAATCTGAAGCAAGCTCCAGGCTCTGAGTTGTCAGCACAGAGCCCGATGCGGGGCTTGAACTCATAGACCACGAGATCATGACTTGAGCCAAAGTCAGACGCTTGACCGACTGAGTCACCCAGGGGCCCCGGTAGTGGTAGTATACATCATACATTCTGGTCATGATACAATAATACCAATATCAATGACAAAATTAGAGCATGAAACCCAACAAAATCCTCAATTGCTTGGATATTTAAGATCACTCTTAAATAACACTTAAATGTATTAAAAATTATACCCAGAGTATAAAACAGCATAGTAAAAACGGTAATGAGATGCAGCTAAAGGTGTTGCCACAGGAAAATGCATTTCCTGAGTTTTTCCATACACTAAGAAAAAAGCACTAAATATTCCACACGACGTTATTTAAAAAATCAATTAAAAAGTTAATAAATGAAAATAAGAAAGTTTAACCAAGAGAGTACGAAATAATGAAGTAGTTGTAACTAAAAATTAATGATCGGTTGCCATATACAAAGCCCTTTGTTATTTTTAGTAATTAATGTCATTTCACTGATGGCAAAACTGAGACACCAAATTGCCCAAGATCACGCATTTACTAGGTCACGAGAGCTGACTGAAAACCCAGGCTGCTGCCCGAATTTAGAGCTCTTCCTCCCTCTCTTAGGCCACGTGCTGCTACTCGGCAGCTAGGTCATACAGCACACACACATACATGTATGCGGGCACACGTGCAAACAGATAAGGCATGCATTTGTCTAATCGAGGAAAAGAAGGAAGAAACACAAACTCAAAAATATTACTTCCACGGAAGTGTCTGTAACTACAGATAAAGAGAAAACAGTGAAACAATGTATAATTAATAAAAATTTTTGCAAAATGTTTTCAAATACAGACAAAACATGTCACTTTCTACAAAAACGTAAACTAAAAATCAAAAGAAATGTACATAGTACGTGAACAAGGCTCACACATATGGAAGAAATCAGTAATACTGAGTGCGAATGCCTCCCTAAAAATGTCGGTTGAAATAGTTTCTTAAGTAATTTGTTTCAGGTCGTCAAACAACATGTAAGTCTTTCCTTTTTTTTTTTCCCCCATTCTAGAATTCATAGCAAAAAATAAACAAATCTCTCTGATCTTTTTAAAGATCCTAGAAGAAACTCTATGTAAGGATTGTGTACCTGCCTATTTGTACACATACCCACGCATAACAGACCAGTATCACTATTAATATTGAGAAAAATGCTAAATAAAACTAAACCGAAGAGAAGACAGCTATAGACGATACTACACTCTAAAAAAGGATACAGTTTGACTATGTAGAGTTTGCCCAGGATGTAAGAATGGTACAATATTAAGAAATTTGTCAATATTATTCCTGACACCATTTTATCTCACAGGAAAAAAATACAATCTTCTTACTAGATCCTTAATAGGGCATGTGTTTCAAAAATTAATGTACTTAACAAGGAAGTTGTTCAAGTCCACCATGAGCTACACAGTATTATTAGGCGATTGTGATAGAATTGTGAGCAAGCTGGAGAAAAACTCTGACTGCATGAAGCTTACCTCTGGCCAAAAATTAATGGTAATAAAGCAAGTATAAACATAATACATGCTTTGAAAGAGTAAATATAGTGGATTATGCTACATATACCTAGGAAAGATGCAAAAATCTAAGGATTTAGATAGGGCTCTGAAAAGAAAGTGATCCTTAAGCTAATATAAGAAGACTGGGAAGGAATTAAGTAGGTCAAGGAGTTTAAGGAGGGGTGAATTCTGTCCAAATTCCTCCAAAAATTGCAGAGGATGGAAGACTTCCTGACATATTTTATGAGGCCAGAATTATTCTGATATTAAAGTCAGGCAAAATCATTACAAGCAAAGTAAACTAAAAGCCAATATCCCTTATGACCATAGACGCACAAATTTTGAACAAGTTTTTTTTTCAAATTTTGTTAATGTTTCATTTATTTTTGGGAGAGAGAGAGAGAGAGAGAGCAAGCAGGTGAGGGGCAGAGACAGAATGCGAGTGGGTTAGGAGCAGAGAGAGAGGGAGACACAGAATCGGAAGCAGGCTCCCGGCTCTGAGCTGTCAGCACAGAGCCTGACACAGGGCTCCAACTCACAAACTGTGAGATCATGACCTGAGCCGAAGTCGAACACTTAACCCACTAAGCCAACCAGACACCCCTCAACAAGTTTTTTAAAAACTCAAAAATAAAGATGTGTAAAAGGACAAAAAATCATGAATAAATGGAGTTTACCTCAGCAATGCAAAGTTGGTTTAACATTCAAAAACCAATCAATATAATTCACCATATTAATAGACTAAAAAGAAAAGCAAAGATGTGATTTTCTCAATAGATTCAGAGAAAGTATTTTCCAAAATCCAATAGTACTCTTTTTTTAACCCCTTAAACATATTAATAGTAGCTTTTAAAAAGTTTTTGTGTGCTAATTTTACCATCTTTCCATTTATGGATATATTTCTATTGTACTGACAAATTTTCCTTGATTCTCTGCACATCAACTAAATTTACTAAATGTTGTACATTGTATATGCTATATTTTTGAGAAACTAGTGTGGTGAATTTGTGTGTGTGTGTGTGTGTGTGTGTGTGTGTGTTTTATTTCATTTTATTTATACATTATCTATCTATCTATCTATCTATCTATCTATCTTTTTAAATTTCAGTATAGTTAACGTACAGTGTTATATAAGTTTCAGGTGTACAATATAGTGATTGAACAGTTGCACACATTACCCAGTGCTCATCATGACAAGTGCATTTGTTTATCCTTATCTTCTATTTCACCCATCCCGCCCCCCACCCCCACCCCTCTGGTAACCATCAATTTGTTCATTCTAGTTAAGAGTGTGTTTCTTGGTTTGTCTCTCTTTCTCCTTTGCTTGCTTGCCTTATTTCTTAAATTCCACATATGAGAGAAACCATATGATATTTGTCTTTCTCGACTGACTTATTTTGCTTAGCATAACACTCTCTAGTTCCATTCCATCCATGTCATTGCAAATGGTAAGATTTAATTCTTTTTTATGACTGAATATTATTTCATTGTGTATATATATATATATATATATATACCACACCTTTATTCATTCATCAATAAGTAGATACCTGGGCTGTTTCCATAATTTGGACATTGTAAATGATGCTGCTATAAACATAGGGGTGCATGTATCCCTTTGAATTAGTGTCTTTGTCCAATATGTATTCTTAATAAAGTTTTTCAGCAATTAAAAGAGATTCTCAATCTGACTAAGGGCATGTACATATAACCTACAACTAACAGCACTCTTAATGTTGAAAGATTAGATGTTTCCTTCTAGGATCAGGAACTAGAGAGGAATATCCATTCTCACACCTTTTATTCAACATTGTGCTAGAGGTTAATTAGTGTTATAGGGCAAGGAGAATATACAAAAAGGATTCATGTTGAGAAAGAAAAAGTAAAGCTATCTTTATTCACAGTTTATGTTAAACATCTTATGAAATCAAAGAAGACCTTATGGGGAAATTTACTATATTCACAGATCAGAAGACTCCCTATTTTAATATGTCCATTCTTCCAAATTGATGTGTAGATTCAAAGAAATCTCCATGAAATCCCAACAAGTTATTTTGTGTGTGTAGAAATCAACAAGCTGATTCCTATGCAGAATATGCTGTACCCTCCTGTGGAGATTTACAATGAATAAAAAAATCTGGTAGTAAAAAATAGGTAAGTAAAATACGTTTAACCTTGTTTCATAAGTACTTGAAAATTGAAAACTTTTTTTGATGCAACATCAATTAACATCTCTGAGAACATGTTTTAGAACACGTGCTAAAGGTAATAGTATTATATAAACATGGTCAGATATATGTCACGGAAAGAGGAACGTTGGCTGTTTAGAGAATGGTTTAGAGGGAAAGTAAAGGCTAGATGATCTTCTAGGGAAAAGATGATGAAAGTTGGAGGAAATAAAGAAAAATGAACTGGGGAGAAATTGATTTTGAGAGCTCTTTAGAAAGGATAATTGTTAGGACTTAACGATGAGCTGAAGGAATTAGGATAAGGAATAAGGAAGGTCATTCCTATGAGTTTGGTTTGAATCTAAAAACACTATATGAAAACTCAAGATGATACCTGGCCATTTCCAAAACCATTTTCTGCCCATCTTATGTGATATTCAGAAGTCCAAGGACAAATAAAAATGCTTTTCCAGCTACCTAGCAACGTCATTTTTTTAATGAACATATTATCTTTTATAACCAGAGTTCTAGAGACAAAGATGAACCAAGTAATAGGACTTACAGGTTCCAGGATAAATGGCCATGGACTGACTGTTGGACATTCCTAGATTGCTATCCAAGGTGCTGAACTGATTTGTCTAGTTATTGGAAACTACTGCTGTTGCCCTTTTGCCTTTGCCTCAAGCTTAGTTCTCTGATGGAGTACCAGCCTTGTCTCAGAGTAAGCTAGACTTCATCTGATAGCATGCCTGCCCTGAGCAGGACTAACTGACTCTGACTTTTGATTGAGACAACAGCTTGATTTCTCAGTTGGACTCCTGGCATATCAGCTGCAAGCTGCAAGCTATATGTCCACAGACATTAAAAATATCCTGGCAGGTAGGTAAATATTTTCTCCAGGAATAAAATTGACCAGCCAATGGAGCAAGTAATTTGTTAGTGTGGATGGCTGTGAGCTATAGAAATTCTCAGGGTTTCATTTCAGCACATTCAGGTGTCAGAATCCTGAAGTTTTCCCTTTACAGGCAGCTTCTGTTGGCTGCCTGCCTATGTTGAACTTGACCCTATAAGGGACACATTCTCCTCCTTTAGGCACTTAACATCTAGTATAAAAAACAAATATATAAAGTACTGTTCAGCGGCCTATATTTAGCATCAAATAAATCAAATGCATTAGAGATCAAGACAGAATTAGCATGGATTGCAGTAGTTGGGGAAAGCTTCTGGAAGAGGAGGAGTAAAACACAGGCCTTGATGTACAGATAAATTTTAGATAGGCAGTGAAGAAAAGGGGGTACAATATCACAGGTGTGGAAATGCCCATGGCACATGAAGGTAGTGAATACTCAACTGGTTCAACCTAGAGCTCCCTCTACTTTTATCTTCTCAACCCACATTCACGTATAACACTATCACCTTTCTTTGTATCTCTCCCCACAGTGATGGCATTATTTCTCTTACACAAAAGGAAGAAAAACCATATACATTGACATTTGGAAGAAAATAATTCTATAATTTCCTTCAAGTACTTTTGATATTTCCTAGTGACATGCTTCTTCAATGCGTAAGGAACCTTTTAAAACTCCTGGTCCTCAAGTCACAAGATTGAAGACTCTAGCTCTTAGGAAGAGTAGGAATGGCTAATAAAATGTAGCCCCTGGTTTGAAACAAAGCTGTCATGGTGCCAACAAGGACAATTTAAAAATGAACAGTAAGTGCAGGCAGAGAAAAGGAAGAATCTAGGAATATGCAACTTGTAGGGAAAACTGGAAGAATTCGTAGGGAAAAGACATTCTTAAGTGAGTTTACAAGATCGTCCAGCCTACATGAGTCTAAACAAAATTCTGAGTCTTATATAGAATCCTTCTTACCACGATTTCAAAAAATACTTTGATAGAACTTGGAACCTGATGTGACCAGGGCAGAAAAACTCCCTTCTTTGGAGTTTGACTTTGAGCTAAAGAGATAGAAGACTCAAGACCTCTATTTATAAGAGGAGTGTGTGGTTGTAATCAGCAAGTTGTTTGTTTGTTTTACCACTACACCAAGATTTTGGCATTGGATGGAACAATGTACTTAATGAACATGAATACTTTAAGTAAATTGATCAATATTATTTAGCATTATTTAATCACTTAAATTGTGATAACTGCATATAGTATAGACATTTCCAACAGCAATGTCTGCCTGTAAAATCTACCTACTCAATGTTACCCCAAAGCAAGAAGTTAGTGTGAATACAGATTGCACTGTACTCACACGTCACCAGGTTTCATGAATGTGGCCAGCTAAACTCTTCATCTCCATTCTTCCAAGAGAACCCCAATTAACAACCAACTTCTTGACTATCATGAAGGGTATTCCTCACTAGCTATATTCCTCTGGACAATCACACACACTCATTTTTTCATTTCTCTTGACTCTCAACACTCATTTAATTAGGGTCTCTCTCTCTGTCACCTTTGGTCCCTTTCCTTCTTTCTCCTTCTGGCTTTTGTCCATTTATAATCTGTCAATGTTTCTATTTACAGAAAATTTCCCATTTCTACTCATTTCCCTTTGAGCTCCAAATCATCCTAATTATTGTGCCTTTGTCTTTTGTATAGGGCACCATGGAAGGTCTTTTTCTGACCTATTGATAGCACACACAATTAGGTCTCAGGTGAAAAGCTTCAAAGGTGCAGGGATGTCCTAAAAATTTCCACATTCAATTTTTAAAAGAATTGCATTAGGGCTTAAGTTTCCTGAAAATTGTACTTATATAGAATAAGTTAATGGCTGACTTTGCTGAATCCATAAAGTGTTACTGCACTAAAAAAATGGGATACATGGGTATTTATTAGGAATTCTTAGCATCCTTGAACAAATAGGTCTCATGCATCTCTAGATATCAATCATGTCTCTGTTTATTTTATAATGAATGGTCTTTGCTGAAATGAATAAATATAGCTGGTACCAAGAGCAGAACATTGTAAGTATTTCATGTTGTATATGATGAAGGCGAAAGGCAGATGGTGTGATTTGCTGGTACCCAAAGCAGGTATTTAGCAAGTATAGATGTTCAGCAAATATCTATGATCATGTGCTTATTACCCACTCAAACTTGAACATCATAAAAATAGAGGTATATTTTTAAATATATGTACCAAACTTTAATTTTCATTTCACACTCAAAACTTCTGTACAAAAAGAGGCAAAGCAGGCAAAAAAAAAAAAAATCACAATGACTTTAGCAAACAACATATGACAATTTTAAAACAGCTTTGTGTATGCAACAGCCTTGATAGATGTAATGGGGAAATTGGGTTCCAAAATTTTTGTCTCTTTAGGACAAAATTCCACTCTTTATCGTTAATATTTTTTTAAAATGTTTGTTGCTGTTTGGGTACAAGATTGAATAAGAATTCTCTGAATTCTGCTGCACAGTTGGATTCCAAGATTGGGTAGGCTTCTTTTTTCTTTTGAGGAAGCATGATTTTTTTTAACCTAAATGTGACGATGTATAAAAACCTCAGTTTACCATTAATGTCTTGATATAATGATGATGAGTAGAAGCAAATGATGAAGCATGATATTAACTAACAGTTAAAAGATAGTATCCAAGACTTTCTTTCTGGTTGTTAGTCAGTACTGCAGCCCTAATGGGCTACCACAATTCAAAACACTCACTGCCACTTGCTTTCTATTAGTAGTTGTTAGTGATGGATGAAAAATTTCTGCAAACATAGTTATGATGCCAAAGCAGCAGTGCATCTGAGAAATGTAATTTTCACCTGTTGCCTGCCCAAAAATAAATATCTGAGTAATGGCAAACACTGTTTACTTGAAAACTATGAAACATCAAATATGAAATAGAATTAACATTGACATGGATACTGTGGCTAGCACTTTCCCCTAAACCACCCCATGGATCTTGAACACATGTGCATGCAGCACACAAAAAAAAGCATGATTGTTTAAGGACTCCTAATGCCTGGAGGACAGTCTGTTAAAAGAATTTGTCTCCCACAGTAGCTCTGGAGTGGACCAGAGATCCATCACCTCGTAGTGATCACAGACATTCAATTAACTTGTCCTCCTGATAATCATAGGCAATAGTTCAGGCCCTGGACTTTTGAGAATCCATGTACGGGTGAATCTTAGCTTTGAAACAAGGCAGCCTGGCTAAACTGGGGCAGGCCAGCAGCCCCTCCCATATGTTTGGTCCCACTTGATAAAAAGTCTAATTAAAAATTATAAATATGCTCAACTATTTATTCTGCAAGTCCTTTCCTCTCTCCAAGACTTAAGCTCCTCACCCGATAAAGGAAAAAAAATGGACTCCATGATGATAAACATTGAGCGCCTCTATAATTCTTGACAGTTGTTGCCCAAAGATAACACGTGGCTGCCAAATAGAAGATTTCTTAAGCTGAATAATCAATGAATTTGTTCATCCATTGTTACCCCATTTTCTGGCTTCCTCTAAGGTATTAAAATCCCTAGGCTTGAAAAGGTCATGAAGGCCATCTAAGTGCATTTCTGTTCTGATGAGAGAACCCCCCCCATCTAGGCAGCTGTACTTGTTCAGCTTGAAAAGCTCCAAGGAAAAAGGTCTTTTCTCTCTCTGTTGACTGACATGTAGATATAAACCAGAGAATCTTTTCTGCCACTTGACTGGGTTTGTTGTTATTGTTAAAAATAAAATAAAATTTAAAAAAAGTATGTTTCCCTTTTTTTTTTTTTTTTTGGAAGACTCAAGAGAATGCCATCTGGACACTAAAGTCTGGAAATCAATTGTGTCTACAAGTTATTCCTTGGAACATGGTGAATGAAACCCTGATGTACCCAGGCCCAATTTCTGGGATTATCAATCACTGGGCAACTCTTTCCTTCTATCAGAAATAGGCAAATAATAATATAAACCAGACTTAAGGCTGATTTAAAAGTGTCCAGTCTCATCTTATAGTATGTATGCATAGGCCACATGGTGAACAGGGGAAGATTCAGGAGTGAGGTATCCTGGGTTCTAGTCCTACATGGAGTTGATCCTCTTTGACTTCAGCCTTGTCTCATTTCTGTACCGGAGGTTGAGACGGGAGATTTCTAAGATTCCATTCCAAGCTCTGATCTGCAGAAAGGATGACTCTAGGCCTTGCCATATATTCAAATATATTCAATCATCAAGACAAGATGGGGTGATGCTTCCTGGCCTCTGTTTACTAAGGAAGCATGTAAGAGTCAGCCATTTTATTGGCTCATTGCCTTGTAGGGCTCTTGGAGATTGCTTTAACTGCCCATTTCATAGATGAGGAAAGTGAGACACAGAGCTTAAGTGTATTTTCAAAGCTCACACCATGGATCAGTAAGGCTAGGACTCAACCCAGGTACTCAGACCAAAGGTTTAAACATTCCAACCAGCCAGCAGTGTGGTCAGGGAGGAGCTGCCTTTTAAATATTAGGGGACTGGAAAATGCAGGGATTCCCCTCTCCGAATTCCCCAGTTTCCTGGTAACCAATGAAGTACCCTAGGCCCCTGTTGCCGTACGGATGGTCCCCAGAGGACAGGGCTCATTTTAGGAGGGACTGTGTACCCAGCACCCCACAGACAACTGGAATGTCATCAAAATTACTACAGTTTCACAGCCAAAGGGCTGAAGCGGAGAGATGACTGTCCTGTTGCCTGTGTGTCCTTCCTCCCAACCCGTCCCCCACTTCCCAGACAACCACTTTCACAGCTCAGCTATGACAGCACATCTGTCTATTCTCACTTCTCTCTCACAAACTGATTCAAGCACAGGTGATTTTCCTCTTGAAGAATCAAAAGGGAACGTTAGAGGAATATAAATCCAGAATAAATACGTGCAAACAAAAAAGCTGCACACGTGGTCTGCAGTCTGAGGAGAGAGAGGGGGCGTGCTGAATTCGAAACACTTGAATCTGTGTCTTCACATGCATTTTTCTTTTCTTGGATTCCTCTCTCCCTCTGTCAGGATAACAGTTGTGTTTCTTGTAGCCAAGCCGACACAGGAAATCAAATACTTCATGTTTCTATAAGTATACTTCCCAGAGAGATTACACATCTAGATTTAAAACACTACCACAAACTATTAGGAATTTCAGATTGTTACAGGTGTAGTTAAAGGACTCCAGTAGTAAAGATCGAAATCTCCAAATTTTGACTTTGGAGAAGGGGGTTTTGTTTTAGACATCAAAGGTAAGGCTCTCAAGTCAATTTATGCTCTGCTGGGTCGAGTCAGTCAGGATACAAATTAAGGTCCGTGTATTTCAGTGACAAGGAGGAAACGGTTATGTAAATACACAAGTATTAACATCAATCTGTATTAAATTATGTAAACATATACATCTTCTGAGGTCAGTACATAGATCCTCTTCTTTGAGCAGAGCTCTACTGAAGCATTGCTCGAATCTGTTTGGAAGTCGATTCATCATTCAAGTGCTTTGTAGTGAACCTGGATGGAGAGAAAACACTGGGGGTCAGTGTGTAAACAGCACCTGCCAGACAGAGCACCAGGGATGACTCTCAGCCCATCTTGACCTTGAGAGACACAACTGATATTTATAAATCAACCCGGGGCTTGTGCCTTAGACAACTAACCACACTTCAATGCCCAGAGTATTCTCAGACAGACTTAATATTTGATTCTTCTTTCCAAAGGAACTTTGTATTGTGGTTTATTCAACAAGGAGACTTTTGTCTAATCAAAGAATTACACGGGGGAGATATAAGCTATTCCATTTTCCGGGGAGGTAGACGTCACGTGAATGAGTGCAGGATCTCAACCATCTAGGCTAACCCTGCTGAGTTACAAATTTCAGCATATGGATCGGCTAGCAACATTACCCAAAACTTCAACGTCTATGGTTTTCTACTTTCCTGGGGACTCCTATGCTCACTGCCACCACAAGAGGGCACAAACGCAGGTCAACAAACAAAACCAGGCAGCACATCTGCACCCTCACATTAAGCTGGTATAGGAATGGTTTATGAAAAGGGAAGAAAAGGGAATTAAATTGTAATCGAACCTTGACCACGTCCTAGACATTTCATGTCAGTTTTCATTTCACTCACTAACTTTGCAGGAGAGGTTACTGCCTCCACTTTACAGACGAGAAAACTGAGATTCAGAGAGGTTTAAATGATCCATTTCAGACCCCAGATCTGACAACATGTGATTTGTGAACCATGCGTGGTTTCTGATTTGGACCCAAATGAGTCTGCCCCAAAAGCCTGTGCTCCTTTCCTTCACTGCACTATCTACAGAAGCCACAAACGCCAACACTCAGAGGCGACTGCCCTGCTTTTCACAAAACCTTGCTTGATTCAATGAAGCTGGAAAGCTAAAAAAAAAAAAAAATAAAATAAGAAAACATCAGAGGCGCCTGGGTGGCTCAGACGGTCGAGTGTCTGACTTCGGCTCGGGTCATGATCTCGCGGTTCGTGGGTTCGAGCTCCACGTCGGGCTCTGTGCTGACGGCTCAGAGCCTGGAGCCTACTTCTCATTCTGTGTCTCCCTCTCTCTCCGCCCCTCCCCCACTCATGCTCTGTCTCTCTGTGTCTCAAAAATAAATATAAACATCAAAAAATTTTTTTTTAAAATCAGACGTGAGAGTCTCACTGTGCATGGGAAGCCCTCCTGCTGTGAAGTGGGCACCAGTGGAGAAATGCTTGGTTCACGCACAGAATCTGGAAGGCTCCCGTGTTAATGTTGCATCTGCTCTGAAGAATGATGACCTAGCGACTCCACAAAATAGCATCAACCTCAGTTTCATTCATTTCACGTGTGGCTGTTTCTTCATTTATTAAATGGGGATAATAGATCACCTTCCCTCTGAGTTGTGATGATGAACGTGCTCGGGAGCGGAGAATAAGACGTAAGTGTTGTATGTAGGTAGAAGATTATTGATCCATTCCACTTATACTTATTGAACATTTACTGCATGCACAACACTGAGTGGAACTCGGGAAAATCAAAGATGAATAAGGCAGCAAGGACCATAAACCTTCCAGACTGCAATCCGGCACAGGAATGATTTACACAGTAGTGTGATTCCACAGATTCCTGTAGATGTGTCATAGCTAAAAAATAAGCATCCCTTCTCTAGAGTGTATTAAGCACACGTATCCTTGGGAGAGAGACTGCTTGGGCATTAGTGGTTGGCAGGGAGAAGCTGAAAGGGGCCACCGCTGCCAAAAACTGGGTATTAAGATAGGGTAGAGCAGGGTTTTCATTCACAGCTGTGTATGCAAGACTCCTAGGGAGCTTTTAGAACAAACACAGAGTGGATGCCCGAGTCCCCACCCCAAAGACTCGAATTCATTCGGTCTGGGTTGGAAACTCTGCCTCAGTGTTTGCAAAAGTCCACCACAGTTCTCATGTGCAGCCAGGTGAAGGGGAGAGTGAGACTCGGGAAGCTTCTTCCGGTGAGTCCCCACTTACCATAAAGCAGCGCGGCGGCCCACAGTTAGGCCCATGACCCGTGGGGTCACACAGACCCAGGGTTAGGTTCTAGCTTGGTGCTCGGCCGGGTGACTTTTGGCAAGTTATCTGATTTCCCTACATCTCAGTTTCTTCCCTCTGTAGAAAGGCTATGATAAAAACGATGCTGACTTCAGCTGGTTGTTGGAAAGATTAAACGTGTGAAGACATGCACGAGGTTCTGCCTGGTGCTCCAGTGCCGGGTCCCTAACAGCATCTAGATTCGCAGTCTCTCGGAAGGGGCGCAGGGTTGAGGCTCACCTGAGGGCATTCAGCAGCCCCTCCACACTGTCCGGGGCCTGTTCCTTCAAAACCTTTATGCAGCCTTTCATCTAGGAGGAGAAAGCACCGCATTTTGTTAATACTACAGCAATTGCGTCCATGATAGTATCTGTTCAAACAACCATGTGTGCATGATCAGATCACATTACTTCTGCCTGGAGAAATCACACACAGAAACGACCAGCAGACCTCCCTAATCCCTCACGTTAGCGAGAGGTCGCCTCTGGGCACTTCTAGAAGTTGTGTATCACTTCTCACACTCTACTGCCATTGAACGTTTCACGTGTGTGGCATTGAGGCTGTGACCCTGGCATTGAGGCTGTGATCTTGGCATTGAGGCTGTGATCCTGGCATCGGGGCCGTGATCTTGGCATCGAGGCCGCGATCCTGGCTCGCACTCCAGAGCCACATGCAGGGCATTCCTCTCAGTGGTTGCTCGGTGTAGACTGACTGCCTGAAGGACAAACCTGATGATTTTTCCACCATCCCACTTTCCAGGGTGCTTTTCCTCCTTTAGCTGATGGACTGGCAAACACTTAACTTTTTTTCTTTGCTTTCTTTTTCTCTTTTTTTGAAAGGACACAGCTAAAGACCAACACCAGGAGGCCTCATCTCACCTCACGACCTTCACCAGGTAGAAGTAACCACCACCTCTTTGTGTTCCTAATAGTAGGCTGGCATTTATCAGGGAGCCTTGGAGACTGAAGCACCCAGATCAACCTGTCTCCCTCACTAGATCAGGGGAGGACTGGTGAAGGCCACAGGTTAAGAATGTGCGTGCTTGGAGGCAGGCTCCTTGGGGTTCCTCCATTCTTGCGTTATTTAGTACCTGTGTGGACCTACACAAGTTTTTGGTCTTTTTGTGTGCCCTTGGAATATAATTTATTCATAATTTGGGAAGTGTAAGAAAGATACATATATAGAGATCACATTCCATTATGCATAGCCTAAAATTTTTTTGACAAAGGAAGTATCTCCCTGCAAAAAATACAATCACTCATCTTCAACTCAGATGTTCACACTCTGTATTAAATTTGGGGAGACTAAGGAGCTCTTTTATAATGGTTTCTTATAAATATTTTCTGTGGGTATGCTTCTGGTATGTAGGAAGCTTTATCTTACAGCCTAATGGACCCTGATAGCTTGATGGAGGTAGCCAGAAGCACAGGGTTGAGAATCATTTGGGAGTCACATATAGGCTCATCAGGAAAGAAATGCCATGGGCAATCAGAGATGTCTGTCATGGGCGCAGGGTGGGGGTAGGCTACAAACATGCCAGGTATGTGTCACTTGCAAGGATGGAATCAAGCTCAGGGATGCACAGATTTGGTCCCTCTCCCAGTGGACTTCATGGTCTAGTGGAAGGAGGGAGAGAAATAGCTCATCAGCAGTGTGAAAAGTGTTCTTGTAAAACATGCCCGAAGAGCAATGATGACTTGAAAAGGGGAGAAGAGCAGTAGCTGCTCTTTGGGAATTTCTAGTTCTGTCTCAGCCTGATTATAAAGCCTTGGGTGTGAATACGACCCAACCAGGGATGTAGTCGGGCCCAGATCCAGTGAGAGTTTAATAGCATGTTAAGGAGTTGGCAGGCCTTTGCCTGTAGAAAACACCCCTGGCAGGTGTTAAACAATCTAGCAATGTCATCAATATAGGAAGGGATCAGAAGGATGCAAGTCTAAGGATGGAAGGGTCAGTGAGAGCCCCTGAGGCTGTCGAGCGTGAGAGGAGCAGTGACATGGAGAATCATGGGGAGGCAGGAGTATGGATCCGAGGTCCGTCCAGTCCACGGGACCCGGTGACTGATAAGATATGGGGGCGAAGAAGAGGAAAGAAAATAATTCCAGTCTCCAAGGGACAATTCCTGGTTTCCAGCTTAGATGTCGGGTCAGAAGATGATGAAACACCTGAGGCAGGAACCCAGGAGAAAAGGTTTGTAAGGGAAAGGATGGTCTTTGATTTGGTGCCGGCCATGTTTCAGGTGTCCAGAGGAGGTTGGGTCTGGAATTCTTGGTGAGCTTTGGGCTGGAGACCGGGGTTAAGGAGTGATTCCTTATCAGATTATTACAGAAGTCTAAGGAAATCAGCAGAAAACACCACCTCACTTCAGCCTGGCTTCCTGGAACCCAAGGATAGCATCTGTTCTCTCAATGACCCAACCCCTCTGGGCCTCGGTGACTTTTCTCTGATGATTCATTCCTCCAGAAGTACTCTTCCTTCCCTCTTTCTACTTGGGAAAATTCTACCCCTTTCCCAAGATCCACCTCAAACATCACCCTCTGTCTCTCCTCTAAGCGGAATCAGCTTCTCCCTCGTCTGGGTTTCCAGGGCATTTTCTTCGTAAGTGCAGATAACAATGTGCATCTCAGGGTTTCACAAATAAATGCTTATCTTTTCACAGTTGATGATATCCTAAGGATTTATAAACCCAGTGCATGTAGCTGCTGGCTTAGCAGCAGACTGGCATCTGAAGGAGCTCCTTTATGTCATCAAAGAAAATGGCCCATGTTGAACACATGTTGCGTTAGGTAAATCTGAAACTTTCTCGGAGAAACACGCAGACTTCAGTAGGAACAAAGCTTTCTTAGTGAGATCGAAGAACAAATACATTTCATGAAGACTATGTGTGGTTAGATTTAACATTATATCATATTTACGACCTCACCAGACTCAGTAAATGACAAGCAAGGACAAGCTGTTTAAAGGTTAGGGTTACAAGACATAATTGTACCTAGTATATTTTTATTTTTTGACTCTGTGACAAGTTACCAAATGGCACTGGTAAATGAGAATGTCCCGTGAGTTACCATGTAATAAACTCCATCCACATTCAAATGATATTCATGGAGTTATTAAGAGTTATTTATACTCAGTCCATAGTATAAAAAATGTTAAAGCCTCACAAAGAATACAGTAAAAATATTTATTGGTATGAAAAAAAAATCCATGCTATGCTGTTATGCAAATAAATGTTTTAAAAGAGCATTTATAGCAGGGTGCTAATTTGTTAGGTACACACATGCATCTACACAGACATCCATATAAAAAGAAGGGACGAAGATAGGCTGCCATTATCGACAATGGTCATCTGTCTGTGGTAAGGTTACTACAGATACATTTAACATTCTGTATTTTGATTTCCTAGATTTTCCTAATTTTTTATACTAAACACTTTTTTTCTTGGCAAACACAAATCACTGCCCTAAAAATAATACTCTATGAAGACCCATGACTAGCTATGCTAGGAGGGGAGAACTGCAAAATGAGTAACCCAAGTTGCATTTCTAACTGATAAATTTCCTTACATCCTTCTGACTCGTGGTCCCTCTGGGCATGAAGACTTTCTGTTGGCACAGCACTAAAGCATGAGAGATGCTGCTCTGTGCAGCTGAGTAAAAACAGAGTGTGCTGCCCAAACTTAGCATTGTCAGAATAAGTTAATACCAAGAGGTCCCATTCTGCCCTTAAAAGGCTTTATATGTATTTTTTGGTTTATTTATTTGGTGGGGGGAGGGAATTAAAGAGAGAGAGAGAGGGAGAGAGAATCCCAAGCAGACTCTGTGCTGTCAGCACAGAGCTCGATGTGGAGCTCAAACTCACGAACATGTGATCGTGACCTGAGCTGAAATCAAGAATTGGATGCTTAACCGACTAAGCCTCCCATGTGCCCCGAAAAGGCTTTATATTAACACATGAGATACACTATTGGGTTGATGCTGCAGACAGAAAATCCAGAATGCTAAGTGCTCTGGGGCCAGAGGAGAAGGGAGGTTCTGAGCATGCAGGGCACAAGAGATGTGCTCCTGGATGAGGTGACATTCGTGGAGTGTCTTAAAAGAATCCCCACATCAGAAAGAAGGGACGGCACTCTGGGCAGGGCAAAGGGCTCAAGTATATCCCGATGACAAGAAAAGGCATGGCATTGGGGTGAAGCCACCAGTTGGGGGCGGCAGGACAGGAAGTTGGAATACTGTTTGAAATGTGACCATATCTTGCCATGTCTTGCAATCCAGTATCTCCCAATGCCGCTAACTTTAAGATGCCTATAACATATAAAAATATATTCATATGGCACACCGGATACGTTGAAGGGGAAGTTTGCAGCTAAGTGACTATTCATCTGCTCAGCTCCTCTACCGGCTGAGGGGATTAGTGTCTCTGTGCTTCTGCTGTGCTTTTTGATCGGATGTCTGGCTGTAAGCACATGAAAAAGATTGGGCTTCTTGCTATGAGGACGGCTGCCACGAGGGGGCTTGCCCCTGGGGAGAGATCCCTCTCAACGGGGAACGGAGGAGAGAGAGAGAGAGAAGCAAGGTCTGTTGTGCAACACTCACGAGCTCTTATTTAGAAAGCAGAGTTCATAACTATTCTTACATCGATCTTGGATGTCTTGCAGAAAGCTCCCACGGGATGGACGTGGTCATAGAGGATGATTACTCCCACCATCACCCTCATGCAGAACATCAGCGTTTCTTCGCTTGTAAACCTACTCCTGTACTCCCTGGAAGAGAGAAGAAATGGCAGCTGTGTTTCTTCTTGCCAGAGCACGTTCATTTCTGGCTACTTTAGACTCCTCCAATCATCTCTTGAGAGCAATCCCATACCTGCAACAACCAGGTTAATACGTTCTTAAAGAAACCCATGATGATCATTCTCCTTGAATCTATCCAATCAGCAATTCAGTGTGAAAATAAGGTAAATTAGAGGGCAGTAAATTCTCTTCTCTTCTGCCCTTCAGCGGGCCAGCTCATCACGTACATCACTCCCCCCCACCCATCAATCTTGAATATTTTATAGCGGGTCCCTCTGGCTGTCCAAGATTATAGAGAATAATGGCTTCATTATGGAGAGAAAGAATCAGGCTCATTGCTACAGAGCAGCGATCATGTCTCCAGTCGGAGTAACTTCCTTTGTTAAGACACAGGCTGCAGATTGAATTGGATTGGCAAAGATGCGTAAAAGAAATTATGTACCATTCACTGGGCCGGGAGTACTTGTGGAGTGTGAATTTTGTTCACTTACCTTGACAGGGTCCCTGATGATTCAGATAATTCAAGATAATTTTAGAGGCTTTCTTAACATCTCTCTCATTATGAATTAGGCCCACAATGAAGATGATTACTATTTCTGTCTTGGAACAAGTCTTAACTTTGGTATAAGTGAAATATTTGAAATTAACACCATCTTACATATGAACAGAGCATCACATTTTATAAGGTGCTTTTGATGTCTTTGGCCCTCCCAAGCCCTCTACAGCACAGATGACATTATGGGAACTTC
Source organism: Lynx canadensis (assembly GCF_007474595.2). Lineage (NCBI taxonomy): Eukaryota > Metazoa > Chordata > Mammalia > Carnivora > Felidae > Lynx > Lynx canadensis. Next base: position 127,409,680 of record NC_044305.1, on the reverse strand, counting down.
ATCAGAGGAGGAAACCGAGGCCCACACAGGCCATTTCGCTTATCTGCCGGCACACAGAAGTAGCTAAAGAGATAGCTGGAGCCCTGACTTGTGGGTGTGTATCTCCTCATTACTGTGCTGCCTCACCATTAACGACCTCAGCCATTTCGAAAATCTAGCAACTAGTTTAAGCACAAAGAAACTAAGAGAGACAGACAGAGACAGAGAGGGAAGGGAAGGGACAGAATGAGAAGGACAGATGGAGAGAAAGCTCCATTATCACCCTTGCCGCAGTCCTACTACTTCTACCCTTTGTTCTAAATCTTCTGTCAAATCTTTCCTCCCACATACTCATAATAATACCCAGTCATTTAGGCCAACCCTCCACGTGGCCCTTCCACATCTTCCACAGCATCTTTGATTTGAGTCACAGTTCTGCCATCTAACAAGCTATGCAGCCTTTGGGAAGTCAGTGAACCAATTTGGACCTCAGCTTCTTCAACTACAAATTGGGGCGACTTACACTTAGCATCCAGCGTTCTTTGTGAAATGGATTCAGATCATATACATGGCCATGTTAACGTGTTGACCCAAATGTCACCATCGTCGTCACCATCATAATCGTCAACATATTAACAGGCCCTCTCTAGGTGAACCCTGACCATGAATCCACCACCGATGGAACTTACGGTGTTTCCAGCATGACTTTACAAACACTTGTCATCGTACTGAGGCAGTCTGTGGTGTTCTCTATTGGCAGGGTTTTGTTCTAAGAGGGAGACACAGAAGGAGGTTAGTCCTGCTAGCAGCTTTTACGTGTAATTCAGAAAAAAGGACCTCGGCGCGTAGTTTCACTCACTTCAGAGACAAAGTGCATGGTGGCGTTGCTGAGGGTTTTCAGCATTGGCGTGGCTTCTGCGTAGAAGAGGGACATTCGATTGGCCATCTCATTATTGACTTCATTCTCAATGTCTAGCTGATGAAAGTAAGAAGAGAACATGCAATTGATAAACAGATGGCCAAAAATCCCGACACGATGTCTGCTGGAAAGGGAATCACAGAAGAGGGCTGGCTTCTCCCTGTGCCCTGCCTGAAGCAGAAATCAGAGGAAGACATGGGGAATGGGCACACACAGACCAGGGGACCCAGGGGCTCACATGCATGTTGTTGATGCGGTTGCGGCTTATCGTCCTTCTGTAGTAGCTGAAGTCATTCTGAATGGCTGGGTTCCTCATCTGAAATTCAGAAGAGAGGAAAGAAGGTCATCTCTCCACATCAGATGGGGGATGCGCATTAGGAGCCCAGACACCAGACTATATAAACATAATAGGACGTCTCTTGGTTGTAACAGTCAAAGCAACTTCTGGTTAAAAATAAATACTCAGAGGGGTGCCTGGGTGGCTCAGTCAGTTGGACGACCAACTTCAGCTCAGGTCATGATCTCCCAGCTCGTGGGTTTGAGCCCCGCATCAGGCTCTGTGCTGACAGCTTGGAGCCTGGAGCCTGCTTCGGATTCTGTGTCTCCCTCTCTGTCCCTCCCCTGCTCACACACTGTCTCTCACAAAAAACTATACATTTAAGACAATTTTTTAAAATCCTCAGAGCCTTATTATTTTATCGTATGGCTACAAGCTAGATTTCAGGGAAAGAATCCTTGTTCTCCATCAGGATGGAGTCCTTCTCCACTTGAAAAGGATTCCTCTTATTGAATTTGGCAGATTTTGAATTTCTGTTTACAAACCACTGACCTACATCACTTTTACTGTAAGGAAGGCAAATTCTCAGCTTACATGTCTCTGTAGGGAAGGAGACACCTCTTACTCACTGATTCCCCACCCCACGGCATTAGCAGAGTGCCTGTACACGGTAGGTACTCAGGACAAGTTTGTTAAATTGTCTGAGCGTGTGCGGTCTAACCTTGAGCTCATCAAATCGAAGGGTAAAATGAAGAATTTCCGCAAACTCCTTCGCCAGGGCCTGCTCCCTCTCCAGGTGTTGGGTCGGTGTGTAGGGCGGACAGGTCAGAGATTCTAATAAACTCTGAAGAGCTTTTTCTGAAAGTCAAAGTGAGTAATACACATTTGAGGTGGCCCACGGAGATTCTTCAAAAAGCATAGTTCTTAGGTCCTGCAGACATTCTCAGAGATAACCTTTCTTCTCCATGCTTTTTGCCATAACTGTGTGCAGGGTGATGTGTGTGGATAAGAAGAGGGAGCCCATCATGCCTGAGCAGACTGCCTCCCCTGCGACCCCCAGGGCCACACAGATTCATCTGAGTCTCTCAGAGCTCGGCTGAACTCTCCGGTGTGCACCGTGCTAACTCCTGCCACTGTTCAGAAACCACAGATACGTGTTTTTGGATCATGTGTAGGAGATAGCCTTTCATGACAGGGGAGGAGATGAGGTGGCCCAGAAAACATGGCTAGATAACCTGCACTGCAGGGAAAGACTTTGGGTCCCTTTCCAGCTCGTCTCTGCCCCTATACTCCAACCTGATCCAGGGGAGCTTTCCTGCAAACCCATTGTGATACCGACCTCCATTATTGTCCCCGAAACAGTCTCATTAAATCCTCTTGTCCATTTCCAAACATTCCCTCCAGTTTTTCCTTCAACGTATATCTAACAATGCCAAGTGGTTTAACCAATCCTTGACAGCAAGGGTTGGAACCAAACTATGGCACACAGGCCAAATCTGGCCCACTGTCAACTTTTGCAAATAAAGTTTTATTAAAACACAGTCACACTTTGTTTCTGTTCCTTAATGTGTGGACCATGGCTACTAATGTCCTACAATGGCAGAGTTGAGCAGGTGCAACAAAGATAGGCGGGCCCAGGAGCCTAAAAGATTTATCATCCGCTCTTTACGGTAAAGTTTGCGGGCACCTGATCTACGGTTTTTAATGGTCTTTTACAGCATCTTCACAAGGACATCTCTTGCCGTTTCCGTTTATGGGAATGCCTGGCCTTCTGAGTCAGCCAGTTCTACCTTGGTGGTATCTTTTTCCTTCTGTTAAAAATCTGGCTCGTTAAGATTTCAGTTCATGGGGTCTAGATACACACTTTGAAGAAACAGAAAAAGGAAACAGAGGAGAAGCTATCTGAGAGTCTTCAGAGGCTCTCTGTTCTTACAAAACTGTTTTAGCTCATTCAACCACTTCCTTTGGGTCTTAGCTTCAAGTTCTCTCGACACCATGGCTATTATTCTCCCCCAATTTTTTTATTTCTCTGTTTAACTCTTAAAATATGGCATTCACTTACAGAAAAAGTAAAGTAGAACATGACTACCCCTTTCTTCTTTCTAGATATATTACATTAACTGATGGAACCTCAGAGAGCTGTATCCTGGGGGAGTGGTTATATCACATAGGTGGACACATCAAGCTTCCTGTCAACCAGACTTGACTTTACTCTTGCTTCTGCAAAGCCATTCTGAACCTGTACAGGTTGCTTTTAAGGCTAAAGAGCGGAATGTTGTTTGTTTTTCCTGTGTTTTACTATATTAAATTTATCACATGACTCTAACCAATCAAGTTCTTTTTTGGATTAGTCGGTGATCTTTTTCAACTCCCCTGTCATTTAGAAATGTGGTCAGACCACAACAAAACTGTTACGAGTGAGACTTAGCTGAGAACAAGACTAGAGGGACACCCAGGAGAAGAGACACCCCCAATGTGCCAAGAACCTCAGAGGAAGGAACTCTGAGATGAATTTAAGGGAATGAAAACCACACGTGTTGTCCATGAGTGGCCTCTCCTAAGACATTGCCGATGGATGTGGGACATCTCTCAGGTCACTGAGCTAGCTCTTCCTGCTTCTTTCTCAAACTCTGTAACATAACTCCGTCACACACAGGATAAAAACTACACGTACATACTCACCTAGCCTTATGGAAAATTCATAAAATCTCTTTAGCCTCACAACCAGAGGACACACTGCATTCCAAGCTTTTTCTTGAAGCTGGATGTCGTTGGGATTTTGAATCGCCTACAAAAACGCGACAGAATTGTCTGTTTAAAAAAGAAGCAATAGCCTCCACATCAAAATGCCTCAAGACTGAGAAAGTATGGTAGTTGAAGAAAAACACAAGTCCTGATCTATTTTGCTAGTGTGCTCTTAAACTGACATCGGTTCACGGGACTGTCCTCCAAGATGCTCAGTTAGAATGAGATTTTAGCACTTGACCATAATGCAAATGACCCTACAATCAGATCCTATATCATCTTACTTGTTTCTCTTACTTTAAATGCAAAAAAAAAAAAAAAAAAACATGCAAATCTGATTGGAAGCAATTCAGCCTTCCTCCATCACGTTTTGATTCTACTAAAGTCAAGCCAGTGCTTATTAGGAAGTGCAGGTCCTGAAGATGTCTTTCTTTCTCTACGATACATATTACGTTCCTTCCGTTCTGTGATGTTACCTAAATTACCTAAATTAATGGGGACCACGACAGAGAATAACCACCTTTGAGAAGCTGTCACTTTCTTAGAAATGCTGTTTTGTCTGGGTTGCAGCAGCTTAAGGACTAGAGCGTTAGTGGTGTTTTTTCCAGAAGGATGGCGGCAGTGGCCGTAAAGTGTGTGTGTTAAGTGAGCATGTGTGCACATTTGTATATGTGTTGATGCTGCCACAAAGCTAATTATTTCACATAAAAGGAGTATCAAGTTTCTTGCCTTTAAGGCATTATGCAGCCTTAAAAGCCATGTTGGCAATTTTGTTTCGGTTGTTGTTTTTCGGGTATTTATTTTTTTTTAATCTCAAGTCATTGCAAGATGATAGACCTACAGGCTACTTAAAGCAAGGCTAAAGCAAGGCAGCTCATGGCGGTTGTTTCTGATACTGTGGAACCTGCCAAAACTCTTACAAAATGCTGGAAGTCTGTGCAAACCCAGACCTCATGACTTATGCTTCAACTGTTGTCCATAGGCTTTGTATGGACGTTTCCCTTAAATGAAGTAATATACCGATCTATCGTTGTTTAAACGTCAGTCCTGTGATAACAAATGTATGACGGAGAAAAGAATGGCTAATATTTTACACGGTCTACCGCACCGTGTGTTCAGATTAATGTACTAGAATAAAAGGGGCCATTCATACTTTTTTAAAAAACACATTACCCTCCTTGTTCTTCCTAGTACACTAGGAAATACTAGGGCTATTACTTAATCTTGCTGGGTGTGTGTGCGTGTGTGGGTTTCCCTTCTCCTCCGAGGGTGCTGTCAGCTCAGTGTTATCATTGGCATACATCTCGGATCTCTGGCCCCGCGCCCTTGTAAGCTTGCAGGTCTGCGAGGATGCTCTCAGAATCCTGGAGGACGGCGCTGATCTGGTTCCATATTTCCCTCTCTCCTTCCGTGGGCTGGGCATCTGAGCAGAAGGGAAACCAAAAGACACAGAGGGCTTGTGTTTACAGACAGCTTGGGAAGAAGATTAGCATTCAGTCTACCTGATAGACAGTCCTATTTGATTCCTACAGGTTTGGTCTTTACTCGTTGACATAATAAGCTGCTAGGAAAGGAAACTAACACGATTTCTGTATGTTACTTAGTTCGAAACAGTCATCGGTCTCTCTGCGCACGTCAAACCAAGCATGTTGGAATCACTGCGGGTACTGTATTTGTTTGTGTAGAACATGCTTTTTGCACACCGATTATCATGTGCCAAGCAGTTAACTGGGTGACAGAAGAAATAAATCTTGTTTTTTGGGGTCCACATTTAATAGGAGAAGCTACTGAATATTTCTGTTCTGACTAAAAGCCTGTGAATCTGAGTACAGACGGGAAAAGCAGTCCCCCTTACATTTCCACATAAAAAATAAGCTTAAAATATTAGATAATCCTTCAGAGCCATGAAGGAGATGTATCTTTCTGGAACACAATGACACGGAGAAAGCATTGAGACTTCCCATTGAACATGAACTCAAGAAGTACAGGAGTTTTTTTTTTAAAGAGACCTGTACTGTTCATCTTTGGTCTTGACTGTAAATGCTACTCACAAGAATAAGTGACACATTCAGGCTTACATAAATGACGAGCATATTCTGATAACCACAGAAGCATTTCCCTTAGCTCCAAATTCCCACTTGATTACATTCCTGTAGGTAATATATGTTCTTGTCCCTTTGAGTATTTTGCGGGGGTTGGTGGGTGGATTTTGGTGGTAAATCTCACAATACCTATAAAATAGGTTGCTTGCCTGGGCTAGTGAGGAAAGTAGCCTCCATCCCAAGCAAAGGCATTGCTAATCGAAGGGGGATAGATGTCACCTCTTAAAAATTTGTTTTCAAAAATCCCAGTCCTAAGGTAGTGAATTCTCTCAGGAGACCCCACTCATGAAAGGGTAAGTTAGAGCTATGTTTGTTATAACATTCCCCAGATCAAATCCCAGTTTTGACAAGTCTCGGTGGGAGCACCAAGGGCTGATCCTGAGAAAGGTAATAATTCACAGGTGTTACTCTGAGAGTATAAGAGACAGAATTCCTGAGCTAGGTGACATTGAAGTACGGTGCTGACCATGCCGACGGGGCTTACAGGAGGGCTGAGTATCAGAGGAAGGGTTGGGCCAGATGCGGCTGCTTCTGCTTCGGCCGCCACCTGCTGGACCTCCCCTAATCTGAGGCCAGAGCTTTGAGAAAAGATGCCCATTTTTAGATCATTTTCCTTACCATGTCTTGCTAAGACCTAAGAGATTGGTGGAGTTACCTGGGAAATGAAGGGCGAAACTCATCAGAGTATGAGAGTTCTCTTTAGAAAGAAAAATCCCAGGTCCCTCTAGACTATTCGGATATTTTGCAAACTCTGCCTTTTAGGAAGGAGATGGATTTCAATGAGAGAAGGGGTAAGGACTGAAGTGCGTGTGCACCAGGATTCAGAGAAGGAAAAGACAAGTGTGGTGTGGGAGGAGAGACAGTCACTCAATATAAAGGATGGGCTTGAGCTGGCTGGCTGGAAGGCCGAAGGGAGTGCGACCTGAAGAACATGACAGAGATCTGGCAGGTTATGGTACAGATCCTAGCCTGGGAGGCAGAGGGGCAAGAGGAAACGTGTTATTCCTTTATCCTTTTCTGCCCTTCCACTGTTTCCATAAAATTCTTTGGTGCGATGATATGCACGTTATTAATCACTTTGTAGGCTATCCTTTCCTGCTTTCCCAAACTTTTCTCAAAGGATGTCCTAAATAGAAACCATTAAAACCTCATGAGCTAGGAAGCCTGTCACTGAAGACAGCATTTCAGTGAACAGAATTCCAGGGCTATATCTGAGTAAGAAGAAAGTCAGGGAAGAGAACCATGTGACAAAAATGCAGCACAGAGGTCCCAGAAAACAAGGAAAAACAAAAGCTCATTCCCTCCAACCCTCTCCTCCTTTGGATGAATAAACTGAAAAATCATCAGCCAAAAAAGGCAATTTCCTAGAAAGAGAGAGAGATATTTGAAGAGGAAGAAAAGAAAAATAGGCTGTGACCAAGATTCTGAGGGGTGAGTCTCTTTGAATGTTAATTAGAAAGCAGTATGTAAAGAAGGCACTTGGAGACCAGAAAAGGAAGCCTTCTGAACTTGGCTGTCACGGTGACTCCATCTCAGCAAATCACCCCTTGGTAAGTTTTAGACAAAACCAAATTAAAGCGAAGTGGCTGGAAGAAGACAGCCGGACAAACACAAAAACCCATTCTGCTGGTGATTAACACAAAAGGAGAAAATTTTCAGTCAGTTTTTGAAAACAGAAGCCTTTCTTAGGCGCTTCAAAAAGACGGTTTCTAATAGCGCAGCCCCAAAGGGGTCCTGGCTGCAGACGGGCAAGCTTCACTCTCGCTCCCAAGTGAAGGGAATCTTGCTGATCCAACTCAACACTGACCCTGATGTGACCATAAAGAGCTGGACGAACAACTTGGGGCGGTGTCGCCTCTCTCTCAGAGGTGGCAGATTTGGGGCTTCAGCGAAGCAGGTTCCATCATACAGTAACCCTCTCCCGGCACCGCAGTGACCTATGAAACAGGACCCCCGGTCACAGCCTCTCTCTCTGGGGAGATGTTTCTTTTGGCAGATGTCCTGGTGTCTTCATAAAAAACGTTTCTCATATGGCCCCATTTAGCAGGGGTGGGGTGGGATGGGAGAAATCCAATCCATCAGTCCTTCTTCATCCTGACTTAGAAATGTGTCGGCTCATTTTCTTCCATAATTTGTTAGTCTTAGCGGATGCCCTCTTTTTTTTCTCCTTCCCCTGTCATGGAACCGAAGTCCCCTCTTTCAGCTAACAACGAGGCCCTTGATGCTGGCAGCATGGTCCCTACCTTCTGGGGACTCAAATCACAAGTGGGGTCAACTTCCAGGGTGGAGAGTACAGACTGGGAGAAGCTCTAATCTGTGTATTTTGCTTCTTCAAATAGAAAGAGGACGGTGTAACCCTAAGTGACATTCGGCATCGGCTCATATACCTATGGAAGTTCATGATTCGTTCTACTTTGATCCCCCAGCTAAGTGATTAGACAGCCAGGACTAATGAACGAGAATCTGATCCATTAGGCTGCGGGACTCTGGCCTTATTTGTTTCGTTAAACCTCCAGGACCTAGTGCAATGCCTGGTACATAATGCCTGCTCAAGAAAGATTTGCTCATTCAAAGAACTGAATGAATGATTTGTCACTCACACTATGTCTTATGACGATTTTTCTGCTTGTCTTTGTATTTGGCGATCTTTGGAGACAGAGTCTATATTCTTATTCTCGGTGCCTCCATATGTCCTACCCATTGGAGACACTCAGTGCGTATGTCATGACTCAATAAATAAATGAGGACGTTGACCAGGTGGTACAGAATGTGAGTGTTGGGAAGCACTAAAGGAAGTGAAGATCGTGTTACTTCTGGATCCTCTCCTCTGTCTCTTCTTCCCAAATGGCTTCTATACTGTTACCTCTCTCTCACTGTTATTGTTTATCTATCTATACCTATATCATCTATATCTATCTATATCTATATCTGTATCATCTGTATCTATACCCATATCATCTATACCCATATATACCATATCTATATCTATATCTATATCTATATCTATATCTATATATCTATATCTCTATCTATATATCTATATCTATATATCTATCTATATAGATATCTATATATCTATATATCTATCTATATAGATATCTACATATCTATATATCTATCTATATAGATATCTACATATCTATCTATATATCTATCTATATAGATATAGATAGATATAGATATATGTCTATACCTCTATCTCTATCTCTGTCTCTCTCTATATCCATCTACCTACAATCAAATTGGCTATTCGTACTTTCATTAACACTTGTGTTTTTAAATCAGCCATCATTTAGCTACAGCCTCAATGTCTCTTCAGTGTGGTTAATACACTATTAGGATATTTGTTGAGTGAAAAACCGCACTGAAGTTGACTATCCCAAGTTTAAGGCTGTTATCACTTGTTTTCCAGAATATCCCTTTAAGAGGCTTTGGGGTCTCCATATTCAGATTCAGTTGGTACCCATGTTTTAAAAATGTATGGTGTCTTCAGATGTCAAAGAGAAACATCTTGCAAAATTGGTGATTGAAAAGGTCTGCTGATATTCAACCTATCAGCCACCTCCTAAAGCACTTGCTGAGTGAATAGGAACTCTGAATTACGGGTTTTTTCTATTTTTAACACAAAGATTGACCTTTTGTCAAAGGTACACACACGTGCATATGCCCACCAATAACATTATTGATGGAAATGAGTCCTTATTGTCAGTGGTAGCCGGTGAATCTCTCGGTGATGTTTCTTCCGAGAATCACATTCTAAAATTCTAATCATTGTCAATTATTTCATTGCCATTGAGAAGAATAGTTACATCAGGCTGGGCTGCTCTAGTCTAACAATAAAGCTGTTAAAAAAAAAAACAAAACCTGTGATTTACACAGGCAATTTCAGAAACCAATACTTTGAGGGGCCCTGGAACAAGCCTATCCAGGCCATTCCCCAGGGAATGATTTAAACCCCTGTTCTGGACTTGCTATTGTGGAAGGTATGAAAATGTATCATGTGCACTGTGACCTTGAATACATTGTCAAGAAATCGCTGAATTCCAAGTGCCTAGAATTTTTAATGGAAAAATACCCTCTATCAATGAAGACAGTGAAGCAGTATTCATTTTGTTTACAGGGGATCTATTTATCCTCCTCGGGCTCAATTTGCTAGTAATTATGGATATTAACAGCCAGGATTCTGGTGTCACTGGGGTCAGGTGGAGGCTTTGCCATGGAGGACTGTGATGTTTACTGAGAGCAGAATGCCTAACATTCCACCGTGTGGATGGAGAGGAAGGTGGCTGAGTGCTATGCTTGTCAGGAAGGAACATCTTTGGTGAACATACCCCAGGGCACAAACCAGGCTGTCAAATCAAAGTGTTCTTATCTTTGTAAATCAGCCAACAACACACTCTGTCTTCACAAGCATCGGGAACACACATACCTTCTCTTAACAACCTATTCAGGACTGTATGGAAAATCTGACAGAGAATCAAACAAATCAACTGAAGATAATGTGAGTAGAAGACACAATTTATTTGGAGATGTCTTTGGCTTTGAAGGAAGCTCTGGCCTTTCATCAATAGGATATATTTCTATCTCTGCACCTCGCCAGCTGTTGTATAAACAGTGAAGAAAGGTACAGCACAAAGATTTGCCCAAACCATAGATTAAATCCATAGCTCTTCTTTTCCACCACGTCCTTACTTCTCTGCCCCTCGCCCCTTCAGGATAAACGAAGATACACAGCTAATTATCTATGATTAACATTTGGGGATATAAAGCAGTAATGATTTACAGCAGAATGCTAACTGCTTACAGAAACCCCATAAAATTGCAAAGATCCATTGGAAAATGTGTGTAACTGGGCTGACATATTTATTTGTAGAGGAACATCAGTTGTCCTGCACCAGAGCCCAGAGCCCTCTCCTATGGAATTTCCGATGAGGTCCTGTATAAAGCAGGAAGGGTTGAAGCTTGAAGGCTCATCTACTTCAGCTCCATGCAGTGGGACCCCTGTGATGTCACAGGAGGAGGGAACTCAGAGGACAGAGATTTTTGAGCCTTAGTTCCTATTGTCACTTTCGCCACTCACTGCATATGAGACCTCAGGGCCAATCAGTTCATCTTTCTGGTTCTCAGGTTACTTCTTGGTAAAAGGAAGGACATTGACAAGAGCCCTGTCCCCTCTCTAACTGGTCTTGTTGGGATTAGGACCTGTAGACCCGCAGAAGGATGTTGACAAAGATAAAAAGCATTTAAAAAGCAAAAGTGCTAGAGATTTCATGAATTTAATGACCGGATTTCTATGTTGGCATAAATAAATTGCTTTCCAGGTCTGCTCTGTTGGTTTTTGTTTGTTTGCTTCGCTTTTAAAGTGACCAGGAACATCTCCTATCTTCCCCCCTTTCCTCTCCCCAAATTATCTAGCCTCTTCTGAACAGCCTTAGCAGAAGTGAGGATGTTAGCAGAGATGGAGATGTGAAACAAGACCTCAGTAGTGGCAGGGGGTGGCCTGCATCAGCAAAATCGTCACAGATGAGCAGCTAATCTGACATCCCTCCTCGTTTTGAAAAGTAGGAGACCATAGTCCCAATAGAGCAAAATATTCAGAGCCTTTCTGAGAGTATAATGGTTCAGAGGCTTTAGAATTGCCTTCCCAACTACCCCCACCCCCACCCCACCCCATGACCACTGTTATCGTTCTCGGTATGCTCTTAAAGGTGGGTTTGTCTTCTAAGAAAATCATTTCTCGGTTACCGCCTGCCAAGAAACTTTTCTTCAGCTCAGCCTTAGACTTCCTGTATTTTCTCTTTTGGCTGGCCCGTCACCTGCTCTCCATTCTTCCAGGTAGGTTTCTGTATGACCTGTACTATTACTGTCTATCCAGTGCGTCTGCATCTTCTCTCCTCAGGAAAATTATAATAGTTTGTTTTTTTTTTTTTAACGTTTATTTATTTTTGGGACAGAGAGAGACAGAGCATGAACGGGGGAGGGGCAGAGAGAGAGGGAGACACAGAATCGGAAACAGGCTCCAGGCTCTGAGCCATCAGCCCAGAGCCCGAAGCGGGGCTCGAACTCACGGACCGCGGGATCGTGACCTGAGCTGAAGTCGGACGCTTAACCGACTGAGCCACCAAGGCGCCCCAAAATTATAATAGTTTTTGAAGAAGCGGGCATGTTCTCCCAATGTTCCTATATTTATATGCCCTATGTCATCCCTCCACGCCTCTCTGCCTCCTAAGATCTCATCCCCACTCCTCTTGTTCCTCCTGACGCAGGAGATGCTCCGCATATAATTAGTGAATTAGCATCAATAAAAAAAAAAATCAAAGTTCCTAAGCTTAGACTTCAGGCCCAGCTCTCTGCTGGACACCGGATATGCAGTGATAGAAGCATAAGATACCATCCAAATCTTCTCTGCAGGGAAGTTCTTCATGCTGAAGTGAAATGAAAGCAAAGACACCTAGTTATGTAAGAAGGAATTGGAGGGCACCGGAACAAGTAAATACGTCAGTCAATACAAAAGATCTATTTAAATTACGCACACACGCGTGCGTGCACACACATATGTGCACGCGTGCGGGCGCACACACACACACACACACACACACTATTGAGAGTTTAAAATGTAAGGAAAAACACCACCACCACACATGGCAAATGGGGAGTGCATAGCAGATGTCGAAGCAAAACATAAAAGGCACAAGGGTGGAGGGAGGGTGATCGGATATGCTGTGACAAGATTATTGAATTCTTTATGAAATGAAGAAGACATTTTGAAGACAGATTGCAGTAACTTAAAGATGTATATTATAATCTCTACAATAAGCCCTAAGAGGCAGAACTAAAAAGCCAACAGAAAAGATAAATGAGAGTACCGAAATTATTCTATTTCATCAATCATGTTTCAAAAGATTCCGAGAAAAACAAAGAGCAAATACAACAAATAGAAATCAACATCAAGACAGGCTCAAGTACAAACATTAATTAAATGTAAATGGGCTGCTGACCCCAATGAAAAGGTAGATATTATCAGCATGGATGGACAGCTAGAGCCAACTAGCTTTTGTTGTTGACAAGAAGCACACTGTGAAGGTGAAGGCACAGATCAGATGGGGAAACATACGCCATACAGACCATAAGCATAAAAAAGCCGTTACGGTCAAAATATAAAATGCTTGAAGATACACTTAACAAAAGATATGCAAGAGCTCTAGTAACTATAAAATCCTGCTGAGTGAAATTAAAGAATATCTAAACAAATGGAAAGATATACCATACTCCTAGGTAAGAGAATCAATATCATCTAGATGTCAATTCACCTCAAATTGATCTATGGATTTAATACCATAATAGTCAGGGGCGCCTGGGTAGCTCAGTCGGTTAAGCGTCCCACGCTGACCAAGCATCCCACATGGCTCGGGTCATTATCTCTTGGTTCGTGAGTTCGAGCCCCGTGTCCAGCTCTGTGCTGACAGCTCAGAGCCTGGAGCCTGCTTTGGATTCTGTGTCTCCCTCTCTCTCTCTGCCCCTCCTCTGCTCATGCTCTGTCTCTGTCTCTCTCTCTCTCTCTCGCTCTCAAAAGTAAATAAACATTAAAAAAATTAATATCATTATAATCAGTATCTCAGCAAGATTATTTTGTAAGAATTGAAAACTTAATTTAAAATTTATTTAGAAAAGTAAGGGAGCTAGAGTAGTCAAGGCAATCTTGAAAAAGAACAACAAACCTGAAGGACTTACTCTTCTTGACTTTGAGACTTATTATTTGTTATATTTGGGTATTAATTAGTGAAAAAGATCAGTAAAGCAATAAGAAAGAAGAGAAGGCCCAAACATTACAGTTAACTGATTTCTGATAAGGGCATTCAAGCAATCTACTTGTGCTAGAAAAAGCTGATAACACACGAAAAAAAATAAACCTCTCTCACAAAATACACACAAATTAGTTCAAGACTGGCGCCTGACCTAATTTAAAGCTTAAGTTTCTAGAACTTCCAGAAGGAAGCAGTAGAATATCTTTAGGCCCATTGGGTAGGCCATGATTTCTTAAAAAGGATATAGCGTGTCCTTCATACAAAAGAAAACAATCTTCAATCACACTTCATCAAAATTTAAAACTTCTGTTCACACAAAGTCAAGAAAATAAAGAAACGAGGCCCTGAATGAGTGAAAACATTTGCAAGCTATTAACTCCCAGATGACAGGTATCCAGATGTAAGGAAATCCCACAGTTTATTGATACAAAGAAAAAGAAACTCATTAAAAATGGGAAGAAGACCTAAGTGGTCAATATGGTCTAAAAACGCTAAGCAAATATCCCATAAGCACGTGAAAAAGGTTCAACATTATCAGTTACCATGGAAATGCAAATTAGAACCACAAGTGAGAAAACATCCCACAACCACTAGACTAGCTAAAAGGAAAAGGTTGAGGATACTAAGTGTTGGGGAAGGTGTGGAACGTCTGAAGACTAAGCTGCTGGCAAGAATGGAAATGAGTACCTCCCATTAGGAAAACTATCTGACACTGTCTTGAAAAGTTGCATAGAACTGACCCGGCAAATCTACTCTTAGGTATGGTAATACAAGAGAAATGATGCCCACGAAGATTCTACAAGAACGTTCACAGCATGTTTAGTCATAGTAGCCCAAATCTGGAAGCAGTCTAGGTGTTCATCAACAGGGAATGAACACACAGACTCTCCTACAACAAGAGTATTCAGCAAAAAGGGGGAACGAATTAGCATCACGTAATAACATGGTTGGATAGCAAAAATATTATGTTGAAGGAGAAGAAGATACAAAAAAGCATAGATTGTATAATTCCATTTATATGAAGTTCAAGACCTTATAGATTAGGTAAATTAATCTTCGAGATAGAAATCAGATCTGACCGGTAGTTGTTTCTGGGTGTTTGTCAGGGGCAGGGGATTGTCAGAGAAGAGGCATACTGGAACTCTCTGGAGTGAAACATCCTGTCTTGACAGAGTGTGGTATTTGTCAAAATTGACTGAAATATACACTTAAGACTTGTGCATTTCAGTGCATATAAATTATGCCTCAATAAAAATAAATGTTAAACAGTGGAACAGTCGGGCAAAGAAGAGAAGTTATCTATTCTGAGCAGATGGAATGGCTTCAGAATTAACCAGAAGCAAGAAATCAGATTTTCCAAAAGATGCTTGTTATTATTATTATTATTATTATTATTGTAACAGCTTTATCGTGATATAATTTACTCATCCCAAGTATACATTTCAGTGATGTTTAGTATATTGCCATTGTTGTACGACCACTGACATCATTAATTTTAAAACATTTTCTTTATTCCTCAAGAAACTTTGAACCCATTAGCAATTCCCCATTTCTTCCCAACACCCCCAGGTCCAGACAACCACTAATGAACTTTTTATCTCTGTAGATTTGCCTAATCTAGACATCCCACATAAATGGAATTATACAATATGTGCTCTTTTGTAACTGTTTTTTTTTCTAACTTAGCATAATTATTTCAATATATCCATCTATCAGTACTTTACTTTTTATTGCTTAAGAATATTTAAGTGAATGGACACATCACACTTTATTCGCCCATTCATGATTTGATGAGTACTTGGGTTGTTTCCACTTTTTGGCTATTATAAATAATGTTACTATGAATATTTATGTACAAATTTCTGTGTGGATACATTTCTCTTGGGTATATACCTAGGAGTGGAATCATTGGGTGACAGGGTAACTTTATGTTTAGTGTCTGAGGAAATGCTAAACTGTTTTCCAAGCCATCTGTACCATTTTCCATTCACACCAGCAGTGTATGAGGGTTCCAATTTTTTCACAGCCTCACCAACACTTTTATTTATTTTGAGAGAGACAGAGAGAGTGCAAGTGGGGAAGGTGCAGAAAGAGAGGGAGAATCTCAAACAAACTTCACAGCTCAATGCTGGGCTCTAATTCATGAAATTGTGAAATCGTGACCTGAGCTGAAATCTAGAGTCAGAAGCTCAACCAACTGAGCCACCCAGGCGCCCCACTCATCAACACTTTCTACTCTCTCTCTGGTGAAGTGCTATCTCGTGGTTTTGATTTGCGTTTCCCTCTTGGCTAGTGAATGTTTTTTTTTTCCTGTGCTTATTTGTCATTTGTTTATCTTTGGAGAAACACGACTCAATCCCCATGGAATATTTTGATAGATCAAGTTGTTTACTGAAACAGAGTGTCTTTGAAGCAAGGTGACCTTGCATAGATTTTAGTCTACCTGAACTTTGACCTGTCTTAGAGACCTTCCACTCCAAGGCAGATACTGTATGAAGGACTGAAGAAGTGTGTCATTCGAGAGTCATAGGTGTGATTAACGGCTAACTCTCTACTGCCTATGTGGCAAGGGAAAAACAGGGCAACGAGAACTAAAAGGAGTTTTCTGTGACCAGTTCTGGAGACCTCAGCTCTGGATCTTGGAAAGGTTGCTTGGTTACATCCCCTGTCCCAAACCCTAGGGTGAGTTAATGCCTCATTTGGATGCATTAGTTAAATGTGGTTCCCAAACTGGTTAATCATCAGAACCACCTGGGAGATGTGGGCAAAAGCAGATCCCTGGAACTAGGCCACTGAATCAGAATTTTGGGAGACTTTCAGACAACTATGTAAAAACCGTATCTACCAGATGTTTCTAATGATCATTTCAGTCCGGGAATCACTGGAACGATTTCACTGAAAGTCTAATGTCTGCTGCCCACTTTGGGTGCCATTAACGAGTGGATTCAATTGAACAATCATCAACAGACCTTCAGGCATACGTCTTCTGTACAGTGTCTCCCAAACCATCACTCATGCAAGATTAGGTTGCATTTTACTCCCCCTCTGTCTCCCAGCCTTCAAAGAAGAAATGGAAATATGACAGTAGAGACGGAAAAGGGAAAAAAAAAAGTAGTGGGTTGAAAAATAAAACAATAAAAAAGATGTTAAGTGGTTGTGTAGAAATGTGAGCAAAGGGTATAGAACTCACTGCAAAGGTCAGACAAGAATTTAAATTAAATCTACACAACTAGAAAACCTTGGGACAGATGTGTCTAATTTTGTATTATATTTTGACCCAGCTTAATTATATCTATTTGACCCAGTTCAATTATATTCCATCACTGACTTCAAAAAGGATATTCAACACTCAAAGTAGAGGTGCCAAATTCATTTAAGCTGTTGCTACATGCTGTTTGGCCTTCCTTCCTCCCTCCCCTTCTTTCTCCTTAACTCTTTGCAATCCAGCCTCTATACTCAAAGGAATAACTCTCGAATCTGTTTTTCCAGGTGCCACTAGTAGTGGGGTAGTCATGCCCAACTTGCCATTCCCTTTCCAAGCCTTATCCATCCTGACTACTCTGCAACATGTGAATCCACTTACGTTCCCTCCTTCTTTACTGTCTGTGATCTCCTGACTGCCTCAATCTAACGTGTTCTATTCCGTTCCTTCACAGGGCCAGCATCTGTTACTGAGGCTTTGTTTGGCGATCAGTGTTCCATGGGGCTAAGTGCTGGGTTGCAAACCTGAGCGGTAGGGTCCAGGCCTAGTTTGGTCTCGGCTTAGTGAGATGTTCTCCTTCCTTAATAGTGTAATCTCTTTTTCCTCTTTTCCAGGAAAAGTCCTCCAACTTAATCAACCTCCCTTGAAGCATGAGCACACCTAACATTCCTGCCTGCCGTGCTCTTGTCTGCTTTCTAGTTTTCCCTCAGGGAGTTCAGCTATTCTTTTTTGGTTTTGTTTTTTAATCTTGTTTTAATGTTTATTTATTTTGAAGGAGACAGACGGAGTATGAGCAGGGGAGGGGCAGAGATAGAGGGAGACACAGAATCTTAAGTGGGCTCCAGGCTCCGAGCCATCAGCACAGAGCCCGATGCAGGGCTGGAAATCAGGAGCTGTGAGATCATGACCTGAGATGAAGTCAG
Organism: Lynx canadensis; assembly: GCF_007474595.2. NCBI lineage: Eukaryota > Metazoa > Chordata > Mammalia > Carnivora > Felidae > Lynx > Lynx canadensis. The sequence continues at coordinate 127,391,728 of NC_044305.1, read as the reverse complement.
ACGCTCAACCGACTGAGCAACCCAGCTCCCCTCAGCTATGCGTTTTGAGGACAAACCCAATTACAGACCCGATTACGGACTGTTAGCCCTGAGCTTCTGCAACCGCTGTGGTCTAGCCCAAGCCAGCCTTCCCTTTCTGCCCGCATTTCCTTTCAGCAAGCACGTGCTATTCTCTCTAAATTGGGCTTCTTGTTCTTCAAACATGCCCTTTCCATTCCTATCCCCATTTCCACTGTTGGAAAACTCTTCTCCCTGTATGCCTATAGAAAAATCACTCATTCTTTAAAACCCATTCCAAAGGCCACCTTTTGCTGGAAGACTTCTCCAGTTCCTTCCGTAGTCTTCCGTTTCCTGAAACCAGATGCATTCTTTTTCTTCTTCTTTACTCCCAGGGTGTGGTGTGCCCTTAAGCCCCTTATTTTATCTTGTCTTGAACTCTGGGCTGATATTATCTGCAAAGTAGCCTCAGACTCCATTAGGCAATGACTGTCCTTGTTTAGCTCTGTCTCTCTGACATTGTCTGCCTTACATGGATGCTTGTACCCATATTCCACATACCACTACTGAGTTGAGCTGAAATCTACAGACTTAAAGAAAAATCATGACCACAGCTGACCTTTCCTACCCTTCTGGCCCATCATCATTCTGTTTTGAAAATCACCGTTAGGAAATAGGGTTTTCAGGATTAAGAAAAAAGTATTTTTTCCATGAGATGTCTTGGTTCGCAGAGAAATAAGATGTCCTTCCCTAGTCAGAAATGGAGGTTGCTTGTGATAAGCACTTAAGGAGGATAAAAGCCAGAAACCTGTGTTCACGTTCCCATCTTCATAGTGAAGTCATCTTCACTATTGACTTCTGTCCAGTTATTTATCTTTTTAGAGTCTCAGTGAAATAATGTTAACCTTCTCCTTGGGATTGATGAGGAAATAAATAGTTTATATATTTTCTATAAATTGATAGTTTTATATTTTCCTTAAATACTATTGCTCTAGTCCTAATGAGCCACAAGGCATGAGAACCTATTCTACATGTTCCTTGTTGAAGAAATTATTAACATATCTACAAATTGAGTTTCAGTACCATAAGCCACTATCAAAATTCAGGATGTTTAAATGTTTTTGTTTTTGTTTTTGTTTTTGTTTTAGCCACCATGACCTTTTTAAAAATAAGAAAAAGCTAAGGAACTATTCAAACTACAAGACTGAGCAGACCAGACTACTAGGTCATAAGAAAGAAGGAGAGCAGTCCCTCTGCTATAGCCAGGGGCTGGGGATCCCCTGAGGAATAACCTCAGAACTCTGGTACTCCAGAGAACACCCTTTGAAAACCAGTGTTTTAAATCCCTGAAGATTTTTATTTTATCACTTGGAAGGCTTTTAAAATTAGACTTGACAAGGAACTCAATACTACTCTTTATAAAAGCACAGAAAGCCAAGAATCCAAAAACAGGTAAATAGACAAATGGGGGCCACTGAACCTGGTAGGCAATTATAAGCAGCATGTGCAGATGTGTGTAGAATTTAGAGCTTCAAAAAAAAAGTGCAGACATTTGACTACCTTAGGTGTTCATATGCCCCCCAAGTTTTGAGTGAATGGGGTATTTTACCTCCACGTCTGTTTTGGACTTCGTACATGCTAGTTGCAACAGTGTAAAATGCGTGTGACAAGAAGTGGAAGGAATCAACTAAACACGCAAGTAGTAATATGAGGGGGTAGGATAAGAGGTGATTTATCTTGTAAAATTCGTTAAAGTGACTAATAAATTTTCATTTTAACAACAATAGTAACAACAACAAAGATATGTATATGGGAGTTGTGAAAGTTACACCAGTAAAAAAGCCCATTCCTTTCAATGTGTCAAATCACTCTATTGTTGAGTTCCCACCTACACCGCTGGCCACCTATGCCACCTCACCAAACCTAGCCAAACACAAGCCAACCCAACTAAACCAACTCAACCCAACTCAACCAGTCCAACCAACCCCAGCCCAACCCAATCAAAACCAACCAAACCATCCAAGCAACGATACCAGCAAAATGAGTTAAATCAGAAGTGAGATATCTTCATGGAATATAATCTAGATTCAACACTTTTTTTAGGACCCATGAGTTTTGGGAGTACTTTTCCTTTCCAAGTAGTTATTTTAGACTCACGAAAGATTCAGAAAAGGCATATCTAGGGAGCAGTCATCTTTTGCTTTACTGTATCTTGAAAGGGTCTTCTAACATTTACTTAGAAAATCTCTGTTAGCAAGTTTAATATATATGCCATGAAATTCTGACTTATTTTTTGATATAAGTAGATACTTGAAAACTTAAAGTTTAAAGCAGATTAAAGTTTGCAACAAACAGTGAACACTGGGAATAGGAACATTTAATGTTCTTGCTATTGTAGAATTGTGATTTAGAAAAGGGGGAATACAGGAGTGAAGGTGGAACCATAAGCTTAGTTGATAAAACATGAATGTGTCACTCATTTGAAAATATATTCAACCAAGAAAATAAACAAGATAAGAATAATAACCTCCATGTTTATTCAGTCATAATGCACAAGCCACTTTACTTTAGAAAAAAAAAATAAATTTTTCATAAAAGAAACATAACCTTCAAATTAAAGAGGGGTATCTCAAAATTTTGAAATAGTTTTGTGCAATCAAATAACATAAAAAACAGAGATGACTCAAAAATAATCTGTAAGCCTATTTTCTAGTTTTATAATTTTTTTGTGTCTAGTGATATTTGTTATATTAATCTACATAAATTAGTATACATACTATTTTTCTTTAGAATATGACATAGCATTTCATAAAAATTATTAAGAAAAATACATGATGATGACTGATGCTAGCTGATGAAAGCTGACTGGTTGTAAAATCCAAGAAAACCCTACATACATTACAAATTTTTCCTATTAGGTTTCTTAAAAAAATAACAGGAAAAGAAAGAAATAAAATGATCTTTGAAGACTCAGAAAGAACGAACGGTAACATTTGGATTTAAGTATCATATAAAATCTTTATGTTATAACTTCTCTATCAACAAGCTATTAAGAAAGTAAAAGGTTCCCGTCATTATCATTTGATTTTTGGAACTTACTTTCAAAATCCAGGAAAAAATGTGGATAGTTTTCAATTTCTCTGGTAAGGACTTTGAGCAGGTTTCCCATCCCAGCAAACCTAGGAGAGGCAATACAAAACCAAATACCATTAAAAGGATGAAAAATAGACTTTTTTTTTTTAAGAAAAAAAAAACAGACTTCTTAAAGGGTTGGACATATTTTACTAATTTGTGTACATCACTCTGGAATTCCAATAACTGCATCTGATATAAAATATTTCCACACCAGGTGACTAGTAACTTAGCAACTCCTTCCTGAATCAGGGTAGGATAAACATCTGTGAGGTCCTGGCTCTCCAGAAGTTAGGGATATCCAGTGTAAAACATATAAAGTACGACAGTGAGAAGAACGTCACAAGCTGTCTCTGAAGAATACACTTGTATCTTGGGTCTCATTCATGATAATGACAATTAACCAAAGAACACTCTATTCTAAGAATCAGGTACTTTAGTTATAGGAGGGAGGGCTTAGGTGTATTTATGGGTTTCCCTTTGCCCTTCACCAAGTCCTTGAATCTTTACAGTTAATACTTGAGCTTTGCTTTGTTTCCTTTCCACTGATGTGAGAACATACCATGTTAATGGACAAGCACAACAAGAGCATTATTAAAATATCTTTCCAGAAAGGTCAGTTTCTTAAAATTTCTGGAGAAAGGAGTTTAGAAAACACAGATTTACAGCTCCGGAGACCCCTCATGGCCTGTGGAGGAGGCCAGATTTCCCAGAGGTGCAACTAGCTGGAAAGTCAGAAGCTCTCATAATTTGACATTTCAGTGGTAACAAGATTGGGTACTTCATGAAGTGTAAACATGAAAAGGTATTCATATTAATCCAAAAAGTTATTTTCAATGAAATTATAGCATAATTGCATGGGTGAATCAAACCAGCAGAGAAATACGAATTTGACACATATTTGCAATCCCAACTTAAAAAAAGAAAGAATAGGGAAATAGTTATTATTGAGGTAGAACACAAAATTTCTACTTCTCTCAGCTCTAGACGTTAAACTATTTTCTTCAGGAGGCCACTGGTCCATTCAATCATTCGGCACCTACTCACGGAGCCACAGTTTGATGCTGGATGCTGTGCTCTTTGGAAGGCATTTCTCTAACTCACGACTCAGACACCTCAGTTTGTAAAGGATCAACTTGAAAAATCATTGGACCAGTAAAAGAAAACCGCAAGGCTGCAGTTTTCTCTGCACAGGGCTTCCAACAGTGTTTATGCTGACACAGGAATTCCTAAAAATACACCACTGTTAAGAAAGATGTGATGAGAGGAGAATGCTTTGTGTGAGACAGTATGCAGCCAGAAGTTCCCTTGGATGCAGAAGGTGGTAGTCTAGTCCCCATAATCCTCCCATGAAAAAACACCTGCACACATCATCCACAGTATAGGTCACTAATGTGGAGCTAGAAACGAGACTGGGGAAGCCTGATTTCCATCCTAGTTCTGTTACCCAGGGCAAGCTGCCTTACTTCTCCAAACCTCAGTTTTCTCATCCGTAAAATGAGTTTTTGAGATTTATCGATTTCAGGGCACTTAGGTGGCTCAGTTGGTTAAGCCTCCAACTCTTGATCTTGGCTCAGGTCATGATCTCAGAGTCATGAGACCCCACATAGGGTTTACCATTGAGTATGGAGCCTGCTTGGGATTCTCTCTCTCCCTCTCTCTCTGTCCCTCCCCCACTCATCCTCCCTCTCCCTCTCTCTCTCTCTCTCTCTCTCTTTCTCTGTCTCTCTCTCAAAATAAAATAAAATAAGTGAAATGTTATCTATTTCATTGAGTCTTGAGGATTAATGAGATAGAAATATAAAATGCTTAGCACATCACGTACAGGAAGTGCTCAAGAAATGTTATGTACTACCAGTGTTAATAATGATGATGATGATACCACCATAATCATTATGATGATTACAACAGCCTTCAAATACTTATTTAGGATTATCCTGTGGAAGGTGGATTAATAGGTTGCATGCAGCTCTAGGGAAGAGAGCTGGGTCACTGAAGAAATAATTGAAGAAGATCTTCATTCAGAGTCATGAAAAACAAAACATTAGAGTTGTCTGAGTATTGAGGGCTTTGCCTTGTGAAATAGTGAAGTTCCTGTAACTGGTGTTGTTTAAGTAGAAATGTGTTCTACTAGCCTGCAAAAATATTGCAAAAATGAATTATGTGTTGGGCAGAAGGCTGGACAAGATACTTCTTAGACTTTTCCCATCTCGTGGTATATGAATATCTGGGCATGCACATACACGTGGGTGCACACACATACACACGCGTGTATGCACACACTGGGAAGCAAACACCATGCTTTGCTCTTCCAAAAAGAATCTTCCTTATTCTTCCTGTCATTTTTCTCTTCCTCCCATGCACATTTTTTTTTAAGATACCTTTGAGCAAAAGCCCTGTATGAGGTAGATCCTGGCAAATTCAGAAGCTCAGAACTGGTATAGTCCATCCCTACTGCTGAGCAACATTCACAAACCCTCCTGGGGTCTCTTGGAAAGAATCTGTTTCCAGCTTAATGAACAGTTCCACTTCAGACCTGGAGACACTTCTGGTAGTAAGATGATTCTACAGTTTAATAGCAGTCCCAGCTTCCACATAAAATGCTCTAATGGAAGTTAAATATTCTTGATTTTCCTGGTTTTGTGCTATTAATGTGTCGCAAGAGACCTGAATGGATTTAGCTGCCTCCTAAAACTCTGTCTTGTGCATGATTCTACTGTCAGACTACCTGGGTGGGAAATATGTCAATCCTTTGAAATTAGCAACAGCCTGAAAGGAACACACGTGGAGATACAATCAAATATCACTTGGCTACAGAATTCTAGATGTTCAAAAGGATAAAAGATGTTATTTAAGCTGGTTGGCTCATGTAGTCAAACATTTTGGAACATGATTCTAACATCAACTGGGGTCAATTAAGGAACTCCCAATATTCTAGATGTTTCATACCCCAAACAGGAAATGTCTACAACAATGACTGTGGAACATTATGTAGTATTAGGGGTCAAGTGCAGTCCTATGGAAGCTGCATTTCAATACACACTCTTTGAATAAGTACAGAACGATTTGAGGATTTCTATTCCTCTTCAAGGTCAACAAGAACTCACAGAAGTGTATGCTGGCTTAAGGTCTACAAAGTGAGTTAACATCACACAGACAGTCACTGAGAAGAGACCACTTGGAAGGGATCCTCACCCATGGGGCTTGCACCACAGCCCCAGCCATGACCTTCACGGCAGTGACTGCTCTTTGCAAAGAGCTCCTCCGTGCATACAAAATCCATTGCTATGCAGCGCGTTACTAATGAGATGGTTTCATTAATACGATGATTATTTTTAATATTTCATCTTGTTCCGTAAAAGAACATAAGATAAGTTATTACACACTATTAGAAAATGCAAATACTTACATAGCACAAGTGGGGAGAAGAAAGAAATAAAAGTGGAACAGGAAGATAAAGAGCAAGTAGTATGTGAGTTATAGGTCATCTGGGCCATAAAGTCTTCATGTTTACTGGAGACAAGTGTTCAATTTGGACCTGAGCTTCTGCGGGCCGGCCGAAGCAAAGGAGAAAAATGTTCTCTTTCAAGATTTGGTGTCCGGAAAATAAAAACAAATGGGTTATGCTAAAGAAGTAGAGCTTCTTGTTCTACTTCTATTTTTTTTTTTTTTTATTAAAAAGAAAAAAGGAAAAACTGATCATAGCTAAGAGACAGTTGAGACGAAGAGAAGTTTCCTATGGCTGAGAATAGACAGAGGAAGTCACGTCTGGGGAGAAGCCAAGTCTCAGGGCTCCCGTGGGTACAGAAGAGGTTTTGCGGCCAAATGGGTGGCAGGCAGGGAAGCGTGGTGGGCAGTACAGGGCTGATGAGAAAGCGCGGACTCTGGTTTCCACGTTGTCTTTGGTTAACTCCATGGCTACAGTTCTAATGTGTCCTGCTGCTGGGTCTGTCCAAGGGATGCCAGCTACTTGTCATTCTCCCCTACAGCGTGGGGACATATGCCAGAGAGAAGAGAGAAACCCAGCAGGTGCTCTGGGTCTTGTAGGAGAGCCATAACCCGAGTCCCTTAAAACAAGAATGATGATTCTGATGATGATTCTTGGTGGTTTCTATGCTGTTTATGTAAGTTCAAGGGATAGGAAAGGTCTCCCCAGTAATATAAGAGGGGAAGGAGAACCCAGTTTGAAGGAGAGAAGTATATCAAAAAACATAGATGCTAAAGTACTTCATAAAATAATAGAAACTGAAGTCACAAAGGAGGATGGTACGAGGGATTCCAGGCATAAAAGAGATGAAGCAATGAGGTCTAGAGCGTTTTTATTACTGAAAATAGAATGTTGTCTGTATTGTGAGGTTTAGACTTACTTTAAACACACACACACACACACACACACACACACACACACACACACACAACTCCTTTAACATCTTCAAAGATCATCTTAAAGTCAAGTCCTCCTGGGACTTGCTATAGCCACAGTGTGCACCTGAGTGTTGTGAGATCTGAATTCATTTCTGCAGGGAGAGTCTGGCAGGGGGGCAGCAAGGGAAGAGTCCAAGGTCTTGGCTATCAGATGAAGAGAAAGGAAAAGGACATACCAGTTGGATAAGTACTTATGAAGGGTTGGGTCCTGCAAATACGCTCTCTGACTCTTTTACTTGGGATGTCTCCTGCTTTTGGAGAATACCATCGGAAGGTGGTTCTCTTTCCATCAGTTTCCACTCTGGATGGCCTTTCGCTCTTAGAGACATGAGTCTTCTTCCACGGCTGGATTTTCTAGGACTGTCCCTTCCCTACCAAAGCAAAGATGTGTGGGTATCTGCTTCACTGGGTCCTTGGCATGTTGGCCTTAGCTATTGGCTGGACCTGTTTTCCCATGGCATTGCAAACTGAGATTTACTGACAAAGAGTAAGACATAGTATTGAGAATCTGAAGCAGAGTAAGTCAAAAGAACAACATGGCCAACGGATGCTCTCAAAAGATATATAGTATAAGGAGTAGATGAAGGAGATGACACAGAAAAAGTTGAAAAAGCTGCACAAACATAAAGAACCATCCAATTCTTCCATTTTTTCCGGAGCAAGTCATTTTGGCTGTGAGACCTGGGGTCCTCATCTGCACGACAGTCCTATAATAGTATCTTCTGTGCAACATTCTTGCAAGGACTAAATAAAATGGGTGTGAAAACATGGCATATAACTGTAAAATGCCATGCAAATATTAGTTACCATTATTCAGCATTACAACTCATGTTATGGCTTAAGATATGCAGAGAATCAAAGAAATGCAATGTCCCCGGACTCAAATAAGGTGCATTTTTCTTCATCCTTCATGTTTGGTCTTGGAAGATTAATCGTTTCTTTCTTTCTTTCTTAAGTTTATTTATTTATTTTGAGAGAGAAAGAGAGCCTGAGAGAGAGAGGGACAGAGAGACAGGGAGAGAGAGAATCCCAGAGAGGGAGAGAAAGAATCCCAAGCAGGCTCCAGGCTGCTGTCTCTGTGAGGCTCAAACTCACAAACTGTGAGATCATGACCTGAGCTGAAATCCAGAGTCAGAGACTTAACCGACTGAGCCACCCAGGTGCCCCAATCCACGTTTCTTCATGCAAAAAGCTTTCACTGTCACCAGACCAAGATGGAAAGGCATTAAAAGCTAGCACTTTAAGATACCTTTCTACATGCTGAACATTGTATTTTAGATAGATTCTTCTTATTTCATCTTCAAAATATACATAGGAGGAAGATATATTTTCTAGAAGTAGAAAATTTAGGAGTATTCAGATTAAATATAGAAACTGATTAAAAAATATATAAACACTTATTAAAAACCCCAAAATTCTCAGAAAACCAATATTTATGTAAGTCTGTAATAATTTGAGGCTGGGGTCTTCTGATAACTCTATAGATCATTACCTATTTCCATCACAAAAATTCCAAGCATACACAAACGCTTTTGAAAGTAGGCATAAGTAGGTCACTCTTTTAGTAAATGCTAGAAAAATCCTTGAAAATTGCAAATGTTAGCCAAATGGTTATGTCTATGACTGTGTCCCATTTCATAAATATAGCAGGAAGTTTAAGGAAAACACGAACATCTAACGACACACCAAAGTGGCTTACGAAACACCTCCACAGACAAGAAATGGAATGCCGAAGGACAAAGGGGTGACACGCAGACTTGCCAGCAGTTTAAAGGAGAGGACGTTAGGATTACTGCCCACTCAGTCCCAGGAGGCTTGGTTCCCTCCAGTGTTAGCCTTCCTCAACACTGATTCTATGATAGTGACCTATCGAAAAAGAAGGAAAAGGCGAACTCCTATTTCCAAGACAAGGGACTCTGACAGCAGTTCGGTGGGAAGTTTCTTTTTCCCCTTTGTTTTTTTAAAATAAAAAAAGCCACCTTTAATAATGACCTGAGGGAAACGGTCAATGACTTGTTAAACGCCCTCAATACACAGGACACGTGGGGGTGAGGTACGCAATAATGGAAGGCGTGGCCTCAGTACGCAGGGGATGCCCATTCTATTGGGCAGGGAGACCGTAACCGACTTAAGAATGTGATCTACCCAGGAAGCATATAACAAATTTCTGATAAGTGGTAGGTGCTCAGAAATGTTAACTGAATGTGAAAGTAACAGTATGTACTTGGTACATCTTAAGAACCAATCAGAGACACTATAGCTTTTCATTACATTATTATACCTAAGAGGGACAAGAACATCCACAGTTTAAAAAAAATTTTTTTTAATGTTTGTTTTTGAAAGAGAGAGAGAGAGAGCACGCGTGACACAGTGCGAGGAAGGGAGGGGGCAGAGGAAGAGGAAGTCACAGAATCTGAAGAGGCTCCAGGCTCTGAGCTGTCAGCACAGAGCCTGACTTGGGGCTCCAACTCACAAAGTGCAAGATCATGACCGGAGCTGAAGTAGGACGCTTAACAGACTGAGCCACCTAGACGCCCCCAAGAAATCCACGTTTCGTTGAGTGCCCACTGTGTGCCTGGCACTATGTTTGAGCTTTTGCACACTTTAGTTCACTCAAACCTCCCAGCAACCCTTCGGCTGGCTGTCATTATCTGTACGTATATTGGAAGAAAAAGAGGCTCGAGCGGTTAAAGCATCTTCCTGAGGACTACAGGAGAGTCAAAGAGAGAGTCTGGGACCCTGAAGTCTATGCTCTTTTCCCCATAGCAGAAGACCTGGAACTTCAGACCCCCAGGAGGTCTCCACCTGGGGACCCTGGGAGGCCACGATCTGTGGAAAGTGCACGCGGGATGGGCTGTTATTGTACACATGCACTTTCTTTTTTTGGAAGAGGGTCTACTGCTTCTGTTCCCTTCCATTCCAAAGTGGCCTGTTCCACACTGGCACCGCTCACTGGTGCAGACAGGGAGGGAACTGAACACCGCAGGGGGTGGAGTCTCCCTGAGAAGCTGGCACAAAAGAAGTGAGCTGCCCCAAGGGCAACCCTTCGGATCTGGACTGGCCCAGAGAAGCTCTCCAGCTGGGGGTGTGTGGGGGAGGGTGGGGGGAAGGGGGTTTAGAGAGGAGAGGAGAACAAAAGTCACAAGCTGGATGGTGACTCAGCAAGTCTTCCCAGTACAGAAGTCTGATTCCTCAAGGTTCTGTTACTGGTGTATAATTTTGAAGTGGGTGCTTTCATACTTTTTCCCCAAATAGTCTCGAAGGAGGAGGGTGTTTCTCCAGTCACTCTAGGTGTGTTAACAGTGCCTGTAGAGATGGCCCTCACGTTCCTGCCAAGGGAGGCTCTCATCTCCCAAGGGTGACAATTTGGGATGTGCACATGGTGTTTTCTACGACTACTTTCTTGGCTCTGAGCACAAAACCACTTCCACGGGACTTAGCTCTAAGCCTGCTCAGTGGAAAACAATGACCGTCTGGAAAAACAGTTCTCTGCTAACACACACACACACACACACACACGTGTATTTTTTTTTTTTTTAATTTGGAACTCTGTTTTTATTTGGAAGAAAAAATATTGGATAATAGTATTAGCTGTATTCCCAGAGTGTAAAATCAAAGAAAACCAATCTGAGCTTGCTTTTAAAAAACGTGGCCGTAGTTTGTGAGGAAATTAATTTGTTTATTATAAGACATAACAAAGGACTCGAGCACAGGGTGCAAGCATTAGTGTGAATGCTGACTGTTCCCTGCATACAGCAGAACTTCAATACCAATCTTCATGAATAGGCACTTGGGAGATTTCTTTAGTAGCTATGACTATCTGAAAAGAGAATTCCTAAGCCAAGACCACCTTGATCAATAAAGAGTAGAAGATGAGAAAAAAAAAAAAATAGATCAAACAGTAGTCCTACACAGTTTTATTTTCTAATGTTTTTCTTCAGGGTCTAAGATGATAAATACCCAATACCTCTATCAGAAGGGATAGGTTCTGTTAGCATTTTAAGTGAGCCAATACCTTCAAGAATCTACAATACTTAGCATCCCTGGTACAAAGATATTAATAAATCAAAGACTTTGATTCTTCATAAGCCAGTATTTGGGGGAATAAGAAGTTCTAGTCGATCTTAATATTTTTCTGCAACATAGCATGTAATCCACAGACCAATCATGAACACAACAATGACATATTTATATAACATCACATCTTTGTCAAAGATGCGTCTGGCCACATTCATCCTCACCATGAGCATGTGTTAAATGTAGAAAAGGTATTATTGGACCCGTTTTACAGATCAGAACTCACGGGTCAGGTATAGAAAGTATCTTTCCCAATGTCTTCCAGTTGGCTTCTGGACTTCCTGATCCATAATCCCAAATGTCTTCACAATACATTCTACATTAGAACCGGGATCATCTTTTTAAAGCTCTTACTTAACAAAAAAGCACTTGCTCAAGGACACACAATACATTTGGGCCAAAGAAGGGTCTAGAATGGAGATGTCCTGCCTCTCAGTCTCACGCTCTGTCTACCCAAACAAAGAGTAAATGGGACATCAAATCCATCAAATCCATTCTTCTTTTTTTTTGTTTTAATTTTTTTAATGTTTGTTTTTGAGAGAGAGAGAGAGACGGAGACAGAGAGCGTGAGCCACTGAGGGGCAGAGAGAGAGAGAGAGGGAGACACAGAATCCGAAGCAGGCTCCAGGATCCAAGCTGTCAGCACAGAGCCTGATGCGGGGCTCGAACTCACAAACTGCAAGATCATGACCTGAGCTGAAGTCGGAAGCCTAACTGACTGAGCCACCCAGTCACCCCTAAATCCATTCTTTAAGACATAAAAAGTACAGCTCAGTGTATTGTTGCCACTGGAGGGTTTCTGTTCCATGCTCATCAGCTCTCACCAGAACATGCTAATCAGCTACCTAACAAGGACACCACCAGATGCTTCATAAAACTGAGCACATCTTTCTGTCTCTACCTTGGTTGTCTTACTTCAGACCCTCAGCAGAGCAGACCCTACCTGCATCCAGAAACAGCTCCCAAACCGATCTTCCCGACGCCAGTCTTGTTACCCTTCCATTCATCTCCACACGACTGGCAGAGCCCTCTTTCTAAACACAAATCTGATTATGTTACTTCCTTGCTTAATATGCTTCCACTGCCCCGCAGTGCCTACAGGGAATAACATGCCCCAGGCACAGAGACACCTGGCCCCTGGCCCCTATCTTCCTCCCCGTCCCGGGACCCTTGACTCCACTCACACCCTGCCCTTCTCTAAAGGAGCCCCGCTCTCTAGTGCCTCAGGGCCCTTGCACATGTTCCTCCTTCTGTTTACAATTACAATGGCAACCAGCATTTCTTAATGCTTTGCAGGCCATAGTGATGACAGCTTCTCATGTATCACCATATCTTAAATTTTACAGCCACACATGAGGGAGGAATTGTTATTATCTCAATTTTTAGAGATAAAGGAATAATCTTAAAGACTTAGAGACTTGCTCAAGACCACAAGGAGCAGAGCGGGGTCTGGCATCCAATTCCGTCTGACCGCTAAGCACTGGTCCTTGGCAAAGGCCTCCCTGGAATTCCCTTTCAAGTACGAGTTTGGAAACCAGAGCCTTCAGGAGTCCCCTCACTTCTCCCGACTCTTTGGCCTGACCTCAGGTAAAGGAAAACCCACCTACTTGAGTGAGCTCTGCCTCTCTCTGCTCACCTAACATGCTGTGATGACCATGTCACGGTGTCCTCCAGCCTGGACTGTGATTCACGCCTGTTCCCTTATCTCTCTTGATGCAAGGTCTTCTGGGGCAGGGCCATGTTTACACCTTACTGTGTCCCCAGCACTTAGCACAGGGCCTGGCCCACGGGTGGCCCTGAAAAAATAAGAAATCCTTAAAACTGCTCTGCCCAGTGGTTCCAAGGCATCAATGAGTCAAGGGCAAAATAAGAAAAACTAAAGTCTGTGTTTTGGGCCACGCAGAAAGCTAAAGCTTTCTAAATTTTACTGGTTGACGAAATTCAAAAATCTAGGAGCTGCTAACCTGGTCAGTTACTTGCTCAGGCTAGGAAGCAGAGCTCCAAGGGGAACCTGCTCTCTGCCCTCAGGCCAGTGCCTCCGGCTGGATCCTGCTACCAGCCTTGCCATAAGTCTTACCAGTTTTCCCAGGAGTCTAACTTCCTAACTGCAGGAGCGCCCTGAGATTTCTCTAAGCAGAACTGAGAAAAGCAGGCCAGTTCTGGCTTTGCGAATGTTTCCGGGGACTGTCCGTCTTTAGGAGGGCTATTAAGACAATGTACCTTCCAGCCTGATCAACAAGGTTCAGAGCTGCAGAAATCATGACAACAATCAGGATGGCAGTCACTGCCAGTGACACCAGAGGCCTGCGGACTCCCCACACCGCCCTGCAAAGCAAACAACCCCTTTGGCTTGCCTTCCGTGAACCACCAGCGGCATCCAGGGAGATGTCCCAGGAGGAGAGTGCAGCTCTGAGAGTCTGCTATTCATACAGCTCACACACCCTTTCTCTGGTAGCCACAGAGCCCTCTCCCGTACGTACTGCTTTCCCACAACTTGATGGCTTTGAATTATAAGCAAAACCGGTTAACCATCAGCCTGTAATGTATCAGATACAAAAGAGGGGGCTTGAAAAAATAACTTCTCAAGTAAAATCAAGGTACGCTGCCTAAACGAAATAAGCACCTGTTTTGCTGGAGGGAAAAATGCCCCGATGGAATGATGTTGGCTCAGCTTATAAATTCCGGGAGCTGAAATCTGCTAAGCCAGGTTAGCGATTTTAGATCGCTGGGCTGGGCTGCAAGGCGCTCCCCCATCTGCCGCTTCTGTAATGAAGTCATAAGGTTCTCTGTTGTGTTGCCGAATGGGTTGCCAAGAATCCAACAGATGATTTCATTCCGAGCCGAAGGAGGAAAACTGAAGTAGAGTGAGTCTATTAAAGCACTTTCATCTGACAATAAAAATGAGTTAATGGCTAAAATGTGTTTTCAAAACGTTTTAACACTACAAGTAATGGCACTCAAATGGGAAAATGCCTTGAATATTCTCATCGATCATTAATACCATGGTGTCCCTCAAAAGGGCCTGGCATTCCCCAGGGAATTCAAACTGCTAGAGTCCAGTTGTAAGGCAATCCGTGGGAATTCTCAAAAAAAAAAAAAAAAAAAAAAAAAAACCAAGAGACCATTATGGAACCGAACGATTAAGTGCAGGTTTAAAATAGCCCTTTCGATATCTGAGTTCAGTTTTCTAAAATAGACTATTACCTCATCATAGCTAATTTCCCCGTAAACATCAATATTATAGCAGCAAAAAGCCTCTGAGAAATGAGGGCAAAATCCAATTCTTTTTTAGGGATGCCAGTCAGCATGCCCCCCAGTTTCAAATGGTAGCGAATATGGAAACAATCAAGCTGGGGCTTTGCGCTGGACCGGCCCACCACTGGGAAATCATTAGTGAATTTGTTCCCTTTCACTTGTGAAATCAAGAACACGGTTATGAGCAAACTGGTTGGTCAGCCTGTCCCTTAGCTCGAAGGAGGGCTGACAGTCTCAGCCCACCCAGGCCAGTTCTGCCTAATTTCAAAGGGAAAGTGACTCCCTGCAGAGCCAGCAGCTTAGGGACTGAGCTCTAGTCTTGGAAATGCCTTTCCCTGGGCAAGTTATTTATTCCCCTTCTCTGGGTTGGCCTCAGTTCAGCCTAGAAACCAAAAGGAAACACCAAAACACCAAGAAGTTACCCCAAATTTGGGCAGTTCTGACCATCAGTGTTTTAGATTGAACACTGGCAGTTCTCTTGGATTACCAATCTCCATTTTCCCAGAATTCCTTCTTAGGTAAGTGGGTCAACAGGCACCCGGCAACCCCTTTGTCAGAGGGAGGAGCTGCAGAGAAGATCCTGGAGGGTCTCTGTTCCTCTCTCTTCTCCCTGAACATTCCTTCTCAAGTTTCCAGTTCCTCCATGTAACCTTTAAGTGTTGGCCTCCAGTTGTCTTTCTTCACACCTTCTTCCCTCCTCTCAGGTGGGACCCTCCCGACTCCCAACTTTTGCCCATATGCTGAAGACTTCTCAACCTCCGGCCCCAAACTGGACCTCCCTCCTCAACTCCACGCCCTTAAATCTAAATGGATTTCCTGAAAGCATAGCGATTTGGAGGGAGGGGTTAATATCTTTCCCAAATATCCTCCCCCCTCCTTTGTTCAATAAAAGGCATCATCATTCAACTAATTATATGAGCCAGAAACCTGAGTGTCATCTGAGACTTCCCCATCTACTATACTCCACAGACCCATTCTCTCACCAAACTCTATCCACTTAACTCTCCCATCTCCCCGAGATCCACCCCTCTCCATGCCTTCTCTTTGCTTCGGTATGGCCAATAGTCACTATCTCCACCTCTCTCACCCCCTCGAATGCAACCCCAGATACTCCAAGCACCTGAGATCATGTACCAGTCTCTGAGCATGTTATAGGAAATGCCGTGTGCAGAATCAATGCTACTGAATTAAATCTCTTCCATTTCTGTTATCTTACAATATAACACTAAAAAAAAAAAAAAAAAAAAAAAAAGCTTTCCCCTTGTCTCTGCCTGGTTTTCATTCCATGGGCAGCTGTATCCCACATTTGTGCTTGAAGTTTCTTTGCCTCCATAGTTCACTGTCGGGTGGTAGGTGAAATATGACCTAGCGTGTTGAGGCACAGGGAGGTGTTATTGAAAGGAATTCTTCTGGGAAGTGAAGGCCCCTGAAGAATCCCACCCACCCCAGGGCCGTGGGTTGACTTGATTCGTAGGTCTAGATTTTCAGATGCTGAGTTTTCCTAAACTGGGGTCCACCTGTGTACCAAAGGTGACGTTTGGAATTGACAGATCAAAACATTAGGGGTTTTACGTCCCAGGTCAAATTTATCTGGGGGCGGGGGGGGGGGAGGTGGGATGTCAAAAATTATGTAAGTACCAAAAAGACCAACAAAAAACATTTCACATACTAAAAACCTGAAGAATTTGAAGCCCAGGGAGGTTGGCACGCTCCATTTCATCTCAAGCATTGAGGACATCGCAGGGGCTGCAAAGCTCCCTTGAAATGTCGGAGGCGGGAGTGGTTCTGCTTTTGTGTCCAGTTTCTGAAGTGAGCAACCAGCTGGATTTCAACGTATTCTTCATGGCAGATCAAACTAACGTTCTCAAATAAAATCCCCGGCTTGAACCCCAAGCACGTGATGAGGACCATCAACACAGGCTGGACAGGGAAGGGGCGGTGGGGTGGGTTTGCTGAGCACTGGGAGACCTGGCTCTTCCCAGGGGTTAGCTGGGTAGAAGGAAGGCGTGGTTTAGCATAAACGTTTCCAAGCTGGCTGTCAAATTAAGAGGAGGACCATTTTTTTTACATGGTATTCAGGGCCATAAAATCTGACCCAAAGCTCTCTTTCAAGTTTCAGCAACTTTGAACACTCGGTACTCTGGTCACACCAGAATCTGGACAGTACCAACAGCTCTGGCCCCCTTCTTCCTTCTGGGTTGTTGTTGTTGTTGTTTTGCTTGTGTTATTCCCTTTGCCTGGAATGCCCTTCCCCTCTCCTCTGCCTCCAGATGTTCTGTCTGTCTTTCAGTACCCAAATCAAATAGCATTTTCTCCCAGAAACCTCCTATCTGGATTTCCAAGCTGAATGAACCACCTTTGCTGTGAATTCTTTTCAAGGGCTGTCTTCTTCGTTTTCAGAATGTCACCCATTTCACTTTATCCCCCCCGACTCCTGCCCACTGAGCACCAAACATGGGTCCAGCACACGGCCCTCTTCACTGATGTCTGCCAAAATGGATCGGAAACGTTAGATGAGTAGTCACCGCATAGCAACAGTAAGATATCAGTTGTGAATAAACTGAACAGAGAAAATAGTCATGGTAACAGGAAGAGATCAGAGAAAATAAGCCTTTCCCAAAATAGCAGTATTTTGGGGTGCTTGACTCTGTTGTTTTATGGTCACAGATGACTTTGAGAATCTGATGACAATCAGCCTTTTCAGAAAAATGCACACATCCACAGACTCACGTATTTTTTTTTTTTTTGCATATAATTCCAGGAGGTACTAGAAACACACCAAAGCCCAGGAATGGCAACTCCTCATCTGTTTTAAAATCACCAATTCCAGTGTATGAGCAGCCCAACGGGATGAGGAAAGGCATCTTCAAGTGTGTGGACCAACAGACCACACTGAAGAAGAAAGGGAGTCATTTAATGGGAATAGCATGAGCTCTGGACACCTTGGGCAAGTCGTTCTGCCCTTCTGAATCTGACTTTTCCTCATCTGTAAAATGCAAATCATAATACTTCCTTTACAATGTTGCTATTGAGTAAGTAAGATATGCAGATTACGTAGCGAGTGTAGTATCTGGCATGCAATCAGCCCCTGACAACAAATACTAGTTTCTGCACCTCCTGTCTCGCATGGCAAAAACTGCAGCCACAGTGCAAACAAGTCATTTCCCTTTCAGCAATAAATACTGCACTGCTGCTTTGGGGCAAGGGAAGAAAGCCTACTCAGACCACCGTCTCCGTGAAGAGGTGAAGCCGGGTGCTGAACGGCTGCTGCAAGCTCATTCGCATGGCTATTAATCATACAAGAGCCCATTTATGACAAACACAGGTCCCTCCCTTTGCATGACAAGGCATATGGGTCCACAGAGCCCCATTATCCAAAAAAAACAGAGCATTGTGGGCGACACAGGCGAAGCCGAGCGCACACACACAAGCGGACATTGTAAGGCTGTTTGCACAACCCCGCAGTGCTCCTCGAGGATTTCCTGCCAAGGAGACATTTAGATCTCATAGTCTGCTGCAGACATTTGCTCATTCAACATGGCTTCAGGCAGCCGGCTGCAGAAACCCGGGTGCGTGGTCCCCTCTGCTGGCCATCCCCAGGACTGCATGCCGGGGATCCTGGGATGATCCGGCACCCGAGGTGCTGTCAGGATCCCAGCCTCTTCCCTCCTGTCCTTTCTGGAGCAGTGCGGTGCAACAGGCATGAGCTTGGGGATCCGGAGAGCCTAGTTCACATCTCAACAGTATCCCGCGCTAGCCGCAGACCTTGGACAAGTCACGTCACCCCTCAGACCTTACTCTCCCAGATGGGGTCCACAGCACTCATTTGCCTGTGACGAGACCTAATGGAGATGACAGCAGGGCAGAGTGCCTGCGGACGGCCAGTGTGGCACGAACACCTGCCTCCAAGGAGGATGGGCGCTGTTCTCTGACAGCGAAACCAGGAAAGGAAATCAACAAGCACCTGCTGGTAATATCTTTGCTTAAACTGTAGCCGGCGTTTAGAGGGGAAGTGTGACCCTGTCTTCTCATGTCTCATCTCTAACGCTTTTTCAAATTGTCCCCCCCTTACTTTACATTGTGTGTCGTGTTGGTGTGGGCGGCACCGTGTGTCCCCTCAGGCTTTATTTCATCCGGCACCTGAAGTGCCCCATCTTCAGGACGCACACAACTTGAAGGCGGGGGGCGAACTGGCAGAAATTCTCGGCCGAAATGTGTTCTTCAAAGACGACAGAAGGACCACGCCCTTGAACTTCTTAAACTGAGCTGTGATCTGCTTCCTGATGTCCAGCATAGCAACAGCCACACGGACTTAATCAATGTATTTAACAACATTTACTTAACCTCCCCGAGTCTGAGTTTCAATATGAGTAAAACAGAGATTACTTCAACCTCTCCAAGGGTGGCTTTTAGAAATAATGAGACAACATAGGTAAGCAGTCAGATGCATAAGTAAGTGGTAGTTGCCATCATCACTATTACCCTTGTTATTTTTATTGTCTCAGTTCATGACCAAGAGCTCCTCTTTCCGACACAACTATTGATATCTGTGAAGGCTTTAAATATTATCTTAGAGATGTATGCCAATGACTTCCAAATTCACAACTGTTGCCCGACCCCCTCGTCTGAACCCCTGACTCATGTATCCAATTGACTACGTGACTTCTCGTAAGTAGCTGAAACTTAACTCACCCCAAATTAAAGTGTTGCTTTCTCCCCTCAAAAACTGCCCTGCTCCAGTCTTCCGCATCTCAGCGAATGACAATCCCATGTTTCCAGCAGCTCAGTCCCCAAAAGCTGGTGTTATCCTTGACTTTTCTCTTTCTCTCATACCCCATAACCAAGCTAACAAATCCCACCAGCAGTACTTTTAAGATGATCTCAATTCAATTGCTTCTCACACCGTCCCTCATCAGCACCCTAGACCAAGCCACCAGCCATCAACTCGTGCCCAGAGTATCATACTCACCCTTTACACAGATTTCCCAGCGCTGCTCTCATCCATTCCCAACCACCCAGTCAACTGCCTTTCTGGCAGCTTTGCTGATGTTTAAAAAGTTACATTATGTCACTCCTCTACTTAAATTGTTTCAGTGGGGCCCTGTTTTACTTATAGTAGGGTACTAGATCCTTATCACGGTCAACAAGGCATCCTATGTGATGGTACCCCAAAGTGGTTCATCCCCTGCAATCACTGTGATTCAGCTACCTCTGCCTCCTTACCTTTTCTTTTTTGAATGTATGACATATCTTTCTGTCACAGGACCTTTGCACTTCCTAGTCCTTCTGCCCAGAATGCTTTCCCTCCTCCTCCCATATATCTACATGGTTTGCCTTTGGGCCTCCGTTCAAGGTTTACTTTTCAGTGGAGCTCAACCTAACCAACTGGCCCAAAATAGTATTTCTCCCCACCTCACCTCACCCCACCCCACCTCACCCCACCCCGTGCCCAGTCACTGCCTTTATTCTTCTTTCAAATCTCTATTACCATTGACTTGTGTATCTTCAACTCCTAGACTACTGCCTCACACACAGTGGGAATGCCACACATACATACATGTGGAATGAATTAAGTCATTCATTGTAAACAAAACTCCCATGACCCCATGGAGCTTCTCTGTCAACAAAACCTAAGATTTTTCTTCCATATCCCATGGGAGGAGAGGCTCTCAGGTCATCTGGTATTTGGGGCAGACACTGTCTTTTGGATAAGAATGAGGGAGAATTAGTCATTGCAGGGGATGGGGAAATGCATGGTCAGTGAGCATGGTCCTAAGGAGGGACAGTATGAAACCATAAAATAGAAAGTGCATCTTGGAGGGGAGGGGAAGGAGAGAAGGTCAGAAGAATCACTGAGGACTGATTACATACGAACTTTGCAACCAGAAAGTGGGAGCAGGGACATTCCTGGGCAGAAATGCAGCCTGGCACCTTGGGTGGATCAAATGGCTATTGCGTAACTCAAGGCTTGAAGTACACAGGCGATCCCATTGACTGTAATGCCTCTGTAATGCCACCAAGTGAACAGAGAGTCATGGGCTCTGTGCCCTAATCTCATTTTAGCCACTTATGTGCTACAGGACCTTGGGGAAGGTCATTTTCCTGCTCTGAGCCTCATCCTTATCATCTGTTGCCCACACTGCTCCATGTTCCAACCTCCTAGGGTTATACAGTGAGGATATGCAACAATTTCCAAATATGTACCCAGGCAACCTAATGCCCAATCATGAGCTAAGCTAATTAGAAGGGGGATGCACCTTTCCTCCCAGAAACACCATTTCACACTAACAGCACCTTCCACATGCCGCCCCGGTCTTGTTTCTTGAAGCCGTGTGGATTGCAAGTTACATGGCAAGGAGAGTGACGACAGGACGCCAGCACTTTCCAATGTCCCCCGCTATATCAAAATTGGCCCACTGCTGCCATCAGGGAGTGCTACAGAGTTAGTCTGTGAAAAAGCAGTAATTCTGGTATCTGGTAGAATGCCTATACTACTACAGAGAAACTGTTCTCAAGCCCTTGTGTATGTTCGAGGCAGTAAATGTTGTGAAACGCAAAGGCATGCAAACTATAAATAATTTTCATACATTCAACAAAGTTTCCCCCAAGCACCTCTACTGGGAAGTGCTTGGATAGCCTAGTTTAATCCTTCATGTGTATTCAAAGGACTAATATGACATTCTCTAATGCAGACCCTTTTTCCTTGGGAATTCAAGAAGCAATTGAGCACCTGCCAGGTCCCAGCCCTAGAAGCCTCAATCAGGTCTCATTGCAATTATAATAATAGTACAACTGTAACATTAAGGCATTAGGTTGGCGATAATTTGCAAACACCAAAGGTCTACTCTGTGGCTTTCAAATTTCAAATTTGAAAAAACAAATCCCATGAGATGACAAAACAATGATGTTAATACAGATCCCAAGGCTTTGGGAGTCTAGTTGCCCAGGAAATGGCAGCATTTTGTTGGAATAAGTAATAAGCATTTTTCAAAACTTCTAGAAAGTACCACTATACCCAAAGATTTTGTTCAGTTGGCAAATTTCCACTGGCTCTGCTGGGCTCTCTACCCATTTATAGTCAATATAATTTAGCTGCTCCCCCACTGGCAATGAAATCAAATACCTCGTCCTCACCCCACCCTGACACTTGCTCCCAAATTAAACTGACCTCTTCCTTCCAATGACCCTAGTAGATATAGACATAGATGATATAGATATAGATATAGATATAGATGATATAGATATAGATATATAGATATGGATATGGATATAAATATAGATTTTTTTTTAGTTTTTTAAAACATTTATTTATTATTGAGAGACAGAGAGAGACAGAGCATGAGCATGGGAGGGGCAGAGAGAGAAGGAGACACAGAATCCAAAGCAGGCTCCAGGCTCTGAGCTGTCAGCACAGAGCCTGACATGGGGCTCGAACTCACAAACTGTGAGATCATGACCTGAGCCGAAGTTGGATGTCTAACTGACTGAGCCACCCAGCTGCCTCGAGATTTTCTGTATATAGACAACTCGATAGAATATCTATCTATCTACATACACACATCCTGTAAATGCTGTGTATACATTTCTTCCAAAACTAAAATACTTATACATGTCTGTTGAGCTGCTTGAGGGCAGGTCTTAATTATCGCTCCATCCTCAATACCCAGCACAGTCCTTAACAGAGTATAGAAAGTTGGTGAATGGTTTAAGGAATAAATACATGAACATCTGCTCTTTTTAGGGACTAGTGCTCAGTAAGACTCGATCCCTGCAGTGGTCTGAGATAAGAGCACAACCCAGTGAGGGCAAGAAGCCATGTTCAAAGCCCACTGTAAAGGATGGAAGGTTCTAGTGAGGACTGCGATTGGGGTAAAGCAAAAACGTTCCGGAAAAGGGGCGCAAGAGAAGAGGTAACTCATCTGGGCTGGAATAAGCTGTTAAGGTTTCAGGCAGAAGGAGGCTGTGGACTCGGGAGGGAGAAACTTGTCAGTGAACATCCGGCAACCGGTGAGGCTCGGGAGCTGGATGGAAGGTAAGGCCAGATGATGCACTCTTGGTGGGTGGGTGGGTGGAGATGAGGGGCCTTGGGAGTGACAGCTGTCACAGGCTCACTTGGAGATCCTTCGGCAGATCCCAGTCTTCCGGTTACGATGAAGGGGCGGGACTGGTATTCCTATGCGCTTTTACACCTGCGTTACACGTAGTTCTCTGCCAGGTAGACTGATATCCTCGGCTGGCCTGGGGCTTGCCTGGATGCCTGTCCCAGTCCTGGGGTGGGAGTGGTGTCCCCTGCTGTCCACCTCTCACCAGAGCCCCAGGAGTCCTCACATGCAACCCTTCCACGTTCCAGTCACTCCTGCTTACCTGTCTGCCTCTCTTCCTAGAAGGTGAGCACCTCCAGGACAGGAGCTAGGACTTTATGCTTGAATCCACAGCAGGCCACTCAGGGAATACGTGTTTGCTAATAAAAGGGGGGGAAAATGAGTGCAAAGTGACAGCGTGAATACCAAAATCTGTATCCAAGGATCTCGTGTCTGAGTCCCAGCCGTTTGCTTAGAGAAAGAGGGAAGGAAGAATGG
Source organism: Lynx canadensis (assembly GCF_007474595.2). Classification (NCBI taxonomy): domain Eukaryota; kingdom Metazoa; phylum Chordata; class Mammalia; order Carnivora; family Felidae; genus Lynx; species Lynx canadensis. The sequence goes on along the minus strand of NC_044305.1, from coordinate 127,368,263 downwards.
GCAGGCAGAAGAGGGGAAAAAATGTGACAGGGAGGAAGGAAGGAAGGAAGGAAGGAAGGAAGGAAGGAAGGAAGGAAGGAAGGAAGGAAGGAAGGAAATGTTTTTCCCCTTTTCACCTAGTTTAATGAAGCTATAACTGGTTTCTGGCATATGAAGAAGCAGACAGGGATCTCATGTTATAGTTGAAAATTAAAAGGAAGGAAACTCGAGCCATCTGAAAGCAATCTACACCCTCAGCGAGGCACAAATGAGCTGAAGACAGGCAGCAAGGGGCTTTGAGAAGAGTCTGCTTCACCCGCTTGGAGGAGACGGTCAGCGACTCATTCGCACAAAGAGAAGCCTGTGACTGTCCCTGCCTTTGGCCCTGCCAATCAGATTTGGAGGCTGAGCTGAGAGAAGCTCAAGGTCAGGGACAGGCATGACAAAATGACATGTCTCCAGGCTGTGGATTCGCATTTGCAGATGTCTCTTTGAATCGAAATTCCCGTGCTGAAACCTGGGTGCACTTGCAGAAGTGGGCTTCGCTGCCTCCAGGCTGGTGGGCCAGCTGTGAGACAGTCCTGTCCCAGGTGAGGACATGCTGACATATCACCGCTGACACGGAGGACCTTGACCTAAAATCCTGGGGACTCGAAGATGACTTCACTCATCCCCTGCTTACCCACATTCTCCTTGTCAGATAACCACGGTCACAGCCACTGTCAGTCCTGTGCTCAGTGCTATTTTAAGTGCTGCCCACGCATGATCTCATGTGATTCTCCCGATGACCCTTAAAAAATAGGTACCCTGTTCAGTTTTAAGAATTATGAAAGTGAGGTCGTTCGCTAAAACAGTTTTTCTTTGGGCAAATGCAAAAGCTTGCAGTTATGTGTCTTCTCCACTAAGGGGCATTATTGTCTCACATTAAAAATGCCAGACCAGGTCAGGGTAGGGCCTTAGCACAAAAGCAGAAGTTTGTAAAAAGGACAAAGCAGAAGGATTGATTTCAATGACCTGGATATTTTCTAAACGTTATTCCTCTTAGTAGTAGAATGTTCAAATTCACAGCTGTAGTACCCAATGCGTACTTAACTCAGTAACTCCCTTAATTCCCGTTCAAGGTCATTTCAAAGGCACTGACTGGTCTTAAAGAGTTGGCCAGCAATGGGCCAAGGCAACTGGGGTGGGGAGAAAAGATTAATAGATTCAACCATTTGGCTAAGTAGTCATCCTCCCCAGCTGCTTTCGCTAATTTCTTACGTCACGTTTTCCACCAAGGGAAACACGGCTTGCGGCTGAATCACCTTGACTCCAGTTGGGAGTGTAAAGTGAAAGAAAAAAAATAGGAAAAAAAAAAAAAAGAAAGAAAGAAAGAAAAAAAAAAAGGCCGACATTCTATCCCAAGCTTATCAAAATGAGTTTCTCTGGCTCACTTTGGCACAACTGGAAAACACTCTGGAAGTGTACATTAAGATAGGAGGGGCTCCTCCATTCGTGGCCGTACCCCCACCCCTGTGCTTATAGACAGATAGGCTGTTTCTACACAGATGGGCTTCCGGACATGTGACACTGCTTTCAGACATGCTCCTGCAGGAAACTCACAATACACAGAGAAGGCAGCAAAGTCACCGGGGGGCTTCCCTGTTTGGATGGATGCACCAAGACCACAATTAAAGCAAACAAACAAAGTCACCGAGTTTATCTCCAAGTTTATTTTAAAGCCCAGCCCAGCTCTTGATGACTCAACCATACGCTATCCCGATTTAAACTTTACCCTGCAGCTGGGGTTCCCAGGCTGGTGTCCGTGGCCACCAATGACTAAATTTGAAAGCACTGCTCTCCATCTGCTGCGGAGCTCACAGCCTCACAGACGGATCAAGTACTGTTTAGGCTGCGTCTTAATCCCACTTGAAGATTGCAAATTTTCACTCAAACACGAGGTCTGAGGCTACTCTGCTGTTCGCACCAGCAGGAAAGCCCGCTATATGAAACAACCTCAAGTCACCTGGGCCCAGCGGCGTGTGGGAAACAACACCGGAGAGACTGTGGAGACAGCAACTCACCTTCACGGCGGCCGAGCCTGTGCCCTTGGCCGTACATTTGAGAAGCGCTGCGCTAGACTAAGGATTTGAAGTCCCCTTTTTTTTTTTAAATTTTTTTTTTCAACGTTTTTATTTATTTATTTTTGGGACAGACAGAGACAGAGCATGAACGGGGGAGGGGCAGAGAGAGAGGGAGACACAGAATCGGAAACAGGCTCCAGGCTCCGAGCCATCAGCCCAGAGCCCGACGCGGGGCTCGAACTCACGGACCGTGAGATCGTGACCTGGCTGAAGTCGGACGCTCAACCGACTGCGCCACCCAGGCGCCCCTGAAGTCCCCTTTTTATTCTGCGTCTCCAAAGGAAGCAGTTGTTTTAGGACGAAGGAGATCAGGAGGCTCCCCTGTACTGATTCAACATGCATTTTGTTTTATGAGTGTTTCATTTACTGACCCCACTTGGCACGCATGAAAGTTCAGAAAATAATCAGGGATAGCATTCACGGAGCCCCACGGTGGACCCAGGTCTTGCGCTAAGTGCTTTACACACGGTCTCCCGCTCCCGGAGCCCAGGACTAGATGGCTACAAAGACTTTACGCTTCTCCCTGTTCAAAATGCCTCCTACTCCTCACTCACCCAGTCTCAGTTTACTCACCTGAAAAAAGGATCAGCCAGAAGCTGGACCAGATGATCACACAGATCCCTCTGAGCAGTAAGCTTTTATGAAACGTGGAAGGCAAAACTATATACGCGTCTTTGTTAAAATAGAAAACCCAGGTGTTTAAATGCAACACTTGCTTCCTTAAGGGGAAAAAAACCCCAGAAAACAATCAACCCATTGTGTGTAGCAATACTTAATTTGACCCTCTACTGTTTTGTGTATTACTGACCAAGCAGCCAGCCTCTCTTAGAACTGACACCAGCAGCTCCTCCTGGGCCCGGACCAGGCACTCAGCAACTCAACACGGTCCCGGGCGTGACCGGGAAGGGACACAGGCGCACGTGGCGGGGGCGCCATCTTCCTGCCCCGGCTGGGGAGCAGGTTGGCATGGCAACGCCGGAGCCAGTCTTCACTTGCTCCCTCCCTTCCCTTTCACGCTATTATCACTGTGTGAGATCTTGCCCCAGAAGAACAGAGAAGTCCTGAGGGCGAGGTCTGATGTCAGGGGAGAACAAGCAAGGCTTTGTGGGGCCCTTCAAGGAGAGGAGGCCCGGCCAGGGCTCTTCGCGCACACAGAGGGGCCTGTGCTCTCTCAGCGTCGGGGGCAGAGAGGTCTGCTCCCGTCCTGCCTGCAGGGCGGGGCCTCCACCAGCACATGGGGGGCCCTGTCCCTCCCCCGACAGGGAGCTGGACAAGGTGGACGGATCTCCACCCGGTGCCCACAGGCTCACCCACACCAACCCCCGTGACCACTGTCAAGCAATCTCTCTCTCATTAGCCATTCTCCCACCTCCCGTTCAGAACGGCACCCCCACCCCTCCACCACGCTTGCAGATCTCTGCCTCCTTCTCACAACCCGTCATCTGCTCCCAGTCTCCTGTCTCCAACCCTCCTGGGCACCACCACTACTCTGAGCCACCTCTGCCTCTGAGAAGCCTCCCGGGTCAGTGAGCTGCCCTGCTGCCTCTGGTCTCCTAAAATGCTTCAGTTGTTCTAATGGCACAGGAGGTGTCACACATCTGATGTTGGTCTGTTTATCACCATTGCTGACTTCGGCTTGGAAACCCCATCGTCTAGGACCAGTTCTGCACGCCGAAGATGCTTACTAAATAGCTTTAAAATGCTCGAACCCACAGAGCATCCCGAAAACGTACTTTTTGCGATATATTTTTTCAATTTATTTGAGGTGGGGGAGAGGAGCGGAGAGAGAGGGAGACAAAGAGAATCCCAAGCAGGCTCTGTCACCGCAGAGCCCGACACGGGGCTCAAACTCACAAACCATGAAATCATGACCTGAGCCGAAACCAAGGGTCGGACACTTAACCGACTTGAGCCACCCGGGTGCCCCCCAAAAACTTACTTTCAAGTAAAATATTCAACTGAGGCTTTAGATCAAAATAAGGAGAGCTAACGCTAATTGAGTCCTTACTATGTGCCCAGCACCACCGGGAGCAGGTGCACATGCTGGCTCATTTCATGAGCAAAGCAGCCTTACTTATGAGGAAGGTGCGATCGACTCTCACTTTACAGATGAGGGAACTGTTGGAGGAGGGATGTGCTAACTGTCTGAACCCACCAGCTAGCGAGCGGGAGAGGAGGACTGTGACCCAGGTGGGCTGGGTCCAGTCTGTCCTCCTAACCATCATGTGGCACAGTGTTTCATGATGACCACCGCTGAACCAACCCCACCTAAAGTCCCCTCTGATGCACACTGTCACGTGTCATTCCCTGAAAGTAGGGACACACGCCTTTGCAAACGTCATCACATTGCCAGGCCCCTTGTGTCCCATGTAATGGCAACTGAATAATTCTGTCAGATGGCCATGTTCCCCTTCTTCCTGGGCCGGCAGCACGGTCAGGAGAGCAAGGTGGCCTGTTGGGAAGTGAGGTCTTTGGAGGAGACACGTTCGGAGCCCGATTTCCTCAGCAACAATTCTCTCCGCAGAACGCGTCTGCCCATTTGCAGCCTGGGCCTAACTCTGCTGTGCAGGTCAGATGAAGTCCCCTCATCCTGGGACCACTAGGCTGGCAGCTTCCAAGCCCCAGAGAAAGGCGGGCTCGCCATCAGGGCTAAGCCAAGCACCCTAAGCTGATTCTCCTATCTTCCAGCACAGAGAAGAAGCACAGACAGAGCTTCAAGAAGCTGGAAAACTGGAAGAAAGGGGCAGAGCAAGGGCACCGGGGCTCACAGCATCAGGATGGGGGCAGGGTGCAGGCTGAGCCCTTTTACTCTGAGAACCAGATCAGCCGTTCTGTGCTCCAGGGCCGATGGAGGCCCTTCCTGCCATGAAAAGGGGGGGGGGGGGGTCCAGTTTCTCACCTTCCAGAGGTGCCTCCTGGTTCCGGTGGTGCAAAAGCGAACCCCACATCAGGGTCCTGCTGGACAACATGCGGGTTCAGCAGCCATGACTCTCTCTGGGGTCATGTTCGGAAAGGGAAAGCCCTGGACGGTCAGGCCCGACTCCCGCGTAGTGACGATAGAGAGGGGAAGGGGGTGTCCAAGGTCAAATGGTGAGTCCGTGCCACAGCTCGGGCCAGAACCCAAGTTAATCCCGACACCACAGCCATCCTGTCCTTCCTTCCTTTTCTTTCTCATCTCTGCTCCTTCTTTTCAAACTTCACCTTATGTCAGTCAAAGGTATCCAAGAGAAATGCTTACTCGCCCTGGTACAGCCAGGCTTCTGGAGCAAAGAGGGTGAGAAGAAGCTCACGGTGAGGTTTTTCCTGAGAGGGAGAAGAGAAGAAACCCAGGTGCCATGTCGTCTCCTCTGCCTAGCCCGTCAGGGAGAACAAACAGACCCCCCAAGAGAAGAGTCAAGGAAGCCCTGACTGATTCTCCTGGTTCTCCAAGAGGGGAAATGGAGAGGAGGGTACGTCATGGGGCTCTATCTACCGGAGACTCCAATCAGAGCAAAGCACTCATCCCTCAAGCTGCTTGCTATTGACATGTTTAAGCCTACTAGAAATGAGGGTGAGCCTGGCTGGCTCAGTCAGTGGAACCCGCTGCTCTTGATCTCAGGGTCATGAGTTTGAGCCCCACATTGGGTGCAGAGATTCCTTAAAGACAACAACAACAGCAATTGGAAGTAAGCCTACCAGAATGGGACAAGGTTAAGTTCAGAGACAGCTCTTCAAGGAGGGAAGGATCCCCAAGTGCCCACAAGCAGAACCAACTGTCGTTATCAAGTAGTGAGCTCCCCGTCCCTGGAAGCATGTAAACAGACACCCGTGGGGCAAGCTGTGGAGAGTCTGCTGGCATCGGAAGATCCGGAGAGGACTCCAAGACAGGATGCCACTGCTCTGTCCAGTGCTGCATTTCAGAGCTCTAGGTGAGGGCCACGTTCAGGGATGATCCTTAACTGCTCCTCATTGGTTTATCAGAAGGATAGCACGGCATGCAGAGCGGAAGGGGAGACAGTCACAAGTGAGTCTGAGTCCTGACCACCTAGGAGCGGGGGGCCTTGGGCAAGCTGCTTCATGTCTCTGAGCTGCAGTTTCTTCTTCTGTAACGGGCATCCTGGTGTGCTTGTGGACCTCTGGTGCCGGGAGCACAGACCTCAACACACCCAACACGCCCAAGGAAGTGGTGCAGGTCAGCGAGGCCAATTCTAACCCATCCGTTCGTCTTTCAGCCGGCACGAGTGGCTGGAGGGCGTCGGCACCAGGGTGCGTTAGGCTAGAATAGATTCTACATACTACATACGTGTGCGTGTCTGTGCGCGTATGTATGTATATACACACACATACACGTATCTGGGTATATACAGACACACGAACATATACATATAACTTTTTTCTTTTCATTTTTTTTAAGTTCATTTATTTTTGACAGAGGCAGAGTGCGAGCACGAGCTGGGGAGGGGCAGAGAGAGAGGGAGACACAGAATCCGAAGCAGGCGCCAGGCTCTGAGCTGTCCGCACAGAGCCCGACGTGGGGCTCAAACCCACAAGCTGTGAGATCATGACCTGGGCTGAAGCCGGACGCTTAACCAACTGAGCCTCCCAGGCGCCCCACATAACTTTTTTCTAAGAGGAAGGGAGAGGAGCACAGTTCTAAACACCCCGTTGCAGTTTTCACCGGGAAGAAGCGGACCTGGCTGTCTGTAAAGTTGAGTTTTGCTACCAGAGAGCCCTGGTGCAAGCTATGCTGTTCCGTCAGTGTTTCTGGATGATGGCGATGGATTCCCTCCTCCTCTTTCCACTTCTTTTCTTGGTCCCTCTCATCCGATTCCACTCACTAACACCTCCATGGGTCAGAGAAGAGATCGACTCAAATTAGTCAATCTGATTATTTTTAGTCACTGTTGGGAACAAGGTGGGAGGCTAAGGAGGAGGCTACTAATGGATTCTAAAATGCAGAGTTGAGGAATTATCTGTGCACGATGATCACTCTGGCTACTTCCTCTCCACTGCCACCACAGATGTTTGAACACTGGCCCTTATTTATAGAGTGCCATTCTGTACTAGGGGTGTCTCTCGCCCAGCTCCCAACTCCTACTCACCCTTCAATACCCAGCTCAATTTGGCCCCTCTTGGAAATCTTTCCTGACTTCCCAGGGCAGAGGACATGCTCCCTTTCTGTACTTTGTGCATGCAAGGGCCTCCTACCCACTATCTGCGTCTGTGCCTCCTTTGTCATCGTCACAAACATGATCTCCTTGGACGGATGAGCAGGCTTAATTTGTCTTGATGGTTTCCAGTCCTCATACATTCTCAGGTATTGGGACTCAGGTATTGTCTGGCCAGTGAATGTGTACTTTCTAAAGAGAACATTCTTACTGTCCTATTCAACTAGGAGAGGATTAAGAGATAGATATTACCCGTTTGTTTTCTGACTAGAAAAAAAAAAAGGTATCAAGACCTAAATTCCACCATTTCTACTAGAAAAGCTTGGGCTTTTGCCAGCTACTCCCTCCAGTCAGAAACAAGGCTCATGTTCTCACCGCTTTCTGGCAATTTGAGTGCCAAGACCCCACACGAAACCACCAATGTTCAACATTCACTAGGGCACCAGGAGGCAGGAAGCGCCATGAATTCATCAGCTCCAGAAGACCATCTCATTCAGCCCATCTGCATGAACCTATTTCCCATCTGAGGAAGCTATGATCTTATAATGTTACCAGGAGTAGGTATAAAATAAGCACGTCAAAAATGAAGTATTTTTTGATCAATCAGAACAAATTCAGGGTCAATAAAATTAGACCCTTAGTTTCATCTAACTCCAATCTCCTCAGGCCATCAATCTGGGCTTAAAAAACTCTTCCCGCTCTAGGCTGCCCTCAAGTGCACTCAACATCCTTGGCTGGGCATTCAAGGCTCCTGGTTAGCCTTCCATCTCCCCCCTCTGAAGGGGCCTCTCAGACTTGCCTCACCTCACACTCCAGTGACTGTCAGGCATGGTGACAGGCACCGGGCATCCCCTGCTTATGTCCTTCCTCTGCCTGGAAACTCCCAACACCCCTCCCTGATGTTCCCCACCCTCCTTGCCATTCACTGCTCCTCACCTCTAGGACTGAGTGGAGACGACATGCCCAAGAAGCTGCCCCGTCCTGCCCCTCTGTCTGCATCAGGAGCGTCCCCTTGGGCTCCCTCACAGCCACAGATCAGTTGTGTTGGTTGGTCACTAGCAAATGTCCCACTAAAACCATAAACCCCTCGAGAGCAGGGTGTAAACCTAGTCGTCATCTGTACCCAGTGTCTACACTAGCACTGACGCAGAATAGGCACTCAGGTGTTTGCTGAGTGAATTCATCCTGCCTCTACCCTGAAGGCAAGACTTGGTAATACACTATGTGAATGCATTTCAAGAGAACCGGTAGAAGTGACCTGTGCGAGGTGCCCGTGGAAAATGGCCACTCTAGCAAACTGGCTCCACAATGACCAAATCAGAACAACGACTCATTTCGACCTCATTTACCAACGCAACTTTCTCAAGCAGCTTGAAGTAGCATTGGACCATGGGCACTAGAACAGGGCTGCGTCTCATTCATCTCCAGAGTCTTGTTACCAATACAGGTTTTTGAACGGATGGCTTGTACTTTACTGGGCAAGAGCATCCGTCCCTTTCTCTACTCAGGGAGGCTTCGGAGATGGGGCCTTTAGAGATGTTCTAGGGAAGAGGGAGGAAAAGTAGGAGAATCTCTGGAAAGGCCAGCCAGAACATAAAAGCCCACGTCCTTACAGTGGCTTATGAGGCCCTACATGATCTGACTGCTTCTCTCTGCCCTCACCCCCTTCCACTGTGCCCTGCTCCTTCTGCTCCAATCCTACTGGCTGCTTGCAGTTCCTTAAGCACATTCCCGCCTGAGGGCCTCTGCTCCTTCTAGCCTCACTCCCTCCCTCTGTCTACACCCTACTCCAGTAACACCTAGCCAGGGAGGCTTCCCCTGGACCCTGTTTAGAACAGCAGTCCTGCTCTCCCCACATCCCATCTCTCTGGCTTGCTTTATTTATTTAGGTTTTCCTGTTTTACTTTTTTCCATAACACTGAACACTGCCTGATACAATGTACAAATGTTTATTTGTTGATGATCCCACAATTGGTGCTGTAGGCCTAACACCAAGATGGCACCTTCTTCGGAGCTAACGCACACACAAGGCACAAGGTTACAAAAGAACCCAATGGGGGGGGCGCCTGGGTGGCGCAGTCGGTTAGGCGTCCGACTTCAGCCAGGTCACGATCTCGCGGTCCATGAGTTCGAGCCCCGCGTCAGGCTCTGGGCTGATGGCTCGGAGCCTGGAGCCTGTTTCCGGTTCTGTGTCTCCCTCTCTCTCTGCCCCTCCCCCATTCGTGCTCTGTCTCTCTCTGTCCCAAAAATAAATAAACGTTGAAAAAAAAAAAAAAAAAAAGAACCCAATGGGGGATCAAAGCTACACTTAAGTAGCTCTAGATAAGACTGGAGAGGAAAAGGAGCTAACATTTGTTGAGGAAGAAACTATGTTAATGCATTTCAACTATATCCTTTGATCTTGACCACAAGTGGACAACATAGGGCATATTGTCCCCATCGTACCGATGGGGAAACAGAACCTCAGGAATTTGAAATGATCTCAGCAAAATCACTCAACTAAAGAAGCAGAACCGAGATTTGAAATCGGGTCTGTCTAATTCTAAAAGCTCTCCTCCTTCCTCTAAATTATGCTGTGGCCTGGTGGCCACTCTAGGGAAAGAAACCATAAGAGGAAGAAAAAGGAAGGGAGCACAAGACAATCCTATTCCCTCAAAGAATGAGAATTTGGTGTAAGCCACAAGTCTAGGATGAAACCGGAAAACACCTTAGAGATCACCTGGTCTTGCTTTCTGTGCTACACTCAGCTGTATGAAATGTTTCTGCTTTTGGTTTTAAGGGAACTCAAGGCATCTAGATGAAGAAGAAGAGCTTTTGGACAGAGGGCAGCAGAAGGTAACACCAGCAAGTGGAGAAAGATTAACAGGTGCATGGCCTTCTCAGTGTATTGGCATCTCCTTCGTGACTCCTGGTCTTGTCCCGGTGGGCGTCCTGGGCCAGCTTATGCAGATGTGTTAGAATACCAGAACCCAGGCTGCTGAGCCCTCAGTAGAACCTGAGTCATCTGGGAGGGGTGTCGGTTCATGTCACGTCCGAGTTCAACGAAGAAGTTCAAGCAGATGTGGCCCAGTCCTTGCAGATCCATAATGGATCAGGAGGAGGTGACAGAGGAGGAACGCAGTAACAACAAAGAACCCATGTGCCTGGCAACCTGCAGCTGGTGTGTGGCGATGGTCCTGGATGAGAACTTTGCAAACTAAAAATGTCTCAAAAAATGTTACAGCCAGTGCGAGGCAAACCAGACCTCTGGCACGAGACCCGAATTCCATCCTGGGTTTGCTACTTAAGGACTTTCCTGCTCACCTGAGTCTGCACGGCAAGGATGGGCAAGACAGGAACCCAGATTGTGCTTCAGAGGAAATGAATTCTGCAAGGACAAGTCACCTGGAGGTACAGTTCTCACCTGCTCTCTCCTGCATGCAGTTCTAAGCTCCTCTACCTCATGCCTAAACACTCACAGCTCAGGACAGCTACAGCTCCCACTCAGAATGTACTGGTAGAACCCAGGGACCTTTAACCACTTTATGTATGTATGTATGCACGTATGCATGTATGTTTATTTATTTCTTTTGAGAGACAGAGAGCGAGCACACGAGCAGGGGAGAAGCAAAGAGGGAAGCAGCAAGGGAATCCCAAGCAGGATCCGCACTGTTAGCACAGAGCCTGACGCAGGACTCGATCCCACAGACTGTGAGGTCATGACCCGAGCCGAAATCCAGAGTCGGACACTCCACTGATTGAGACTCCCAGGCACCCTCCCTTTAACCATTTCAAAACTATAACCTTGGGGTGTTTTTTTTTTTTTTTCCTTTTATGTGTATATGGTGTCAGGAGGCATGACTTCTAATCAAAGATGACAAATCTGGTGAAGTGACCACCTTAATACTTTCCAGTATTCTATAAGCACACACAGCGCACATCCTTTCCACTAAACAGGAAAGTTACCGTTGTGCTGTCTGCCATAGCCAAAGTCACTTGTTTCTTACCCAGCACTGTGTCTTGTGATTCAGGCTCACCGATCCAGGCTGATGGGACAAACCCACTGAACAAGATGGCCGCGGCAAGTCTGGCTCCCAAGTCAGGGCCGTGCCCGCTGGAGTCCCGTGGCTTCTCTGTCCTTACGTGAGTGATAATCTGCTAAGAGGGAATGCAAGTCATGTTATTTTGAGAGGCCATTTCCTGTTCTCCTCTAGAAACAAGACATCTTTTAAGGAGACCAGAGAGAATACCAGAATCACAGATTACCAGGGCTGGAAGAAATCAATGCAATAGCCTTCTCTAACGCTTTCATTTTGTAGCCGGGGAAACTGAGGCTCAGAGAAAACAGTGTCATTCAAGGATTCAGCAACTTGGAGAATTCAGATCAGAACATGTCTCTGACTCTCTCAGAATTTTTTTAAAGAGCAGCTTCATGGTCCGGCTGACTTCTCCATTGACCCTGAATGGGAAGGGTTTGTTTATTTTATTTTATTTTATTTTTTTAATTTAATTTTTTAAACAGATATTCAAAAAGGGAGGTGGGACTTTTTCCAGATCGCTGTTTTTGTAGTTTTGCCCCTGGGAGCTAAATTAGTGAAACAGTCTACCTCAGGCATGTGGTTGGGATTGTTCTGTTTCCCATTAGAAAAATATTGTTATGGGGGCGCCTGGGTGGTGCAGTCGGTTAAGCGTCCGACTTCAGCCAGGTCACGATCTCGCGGTCCGTGGGTTCGAGCCCCGCGTCGGGCTCTGGGCTGATGGCTCAGAGCCTGGAGCCTGTTTCCGATTCTGTGTCTCCCTCTCTCTCTGCCCCTCCCCCGTTCATGCTCTGTCTCTCTCTGTCCCAAAAAAAATAAATAAAAAACGTTGAAAAAAAATTAAAAAAAAAAAAAAAAAACCTGTTCTTTCCTCCATTTCAGGTTAAAAAAAAAAAAGAAAAATATTGTTATGGAACAGAAGCGTCAGGATCACGGTAGTGGGTGGGCTTTGTTTTTCAGTGATTTGTGCCCAGTCAGTAGGTCTCTCTGTCTCTCTGCCTTTCTCTCTCTCTCCATGTTTCAGGAAAACACAGTAACAGATACAGTCCCTCCTCCCATGGGTGTCATTTATTATGTGGCTTTTCTGGCTACTTTGGATTTGAACCGCCCCTCCTGTTTGCAGAAAACCAAAACCCAACAAGCGATCTCACGTTTATTTTATTTTATTTTATTTTATTTTATTTTATTTTATTTTATTATTATTTTTTTTTAATTTTTTTTCAACGTTTTTTATTTATTTTTGGGACAGAGAGTGACAGAACATGAACGGGGAAGGGGCCGAGAGAGAAAGAGACACAGAATCGGAAACAGGCTCCAGGCTCTGAGCCATCAGCCCAGAGCCCGACGCGGGGCTCGAACTCACGGACCGTGAGATAGTGACCTGAGCTGAAGTCGGACGCTTAACCGACTGCGCCACCCAGGCGCCCCGATCTCACGTTTATTAAGTAAATAATATCTACCAGGCATACCAAGTGAATCTTACAGTACATTTTCCTGATTTGTCCTCAAAAATTCCCCACAAGGTACCCTGAAGTCCATTTTCTCAAGAGGTGAGAGAACCGAGTTTCAGAGAACTACGATGATCCGTAGAGTCATAATGGGAAAAAGGCACAGAACCAGAAATAAATGCATGTCTAACTCCCACATCTATGTTTTGCCCATCTACTGTAGACTTCAGTTATTAGGCCAAAACACTAGGACTTGTCTTACTTATTTTTCCAGTGTTTTAGCTTGAATGCGGGAGAAAGTTCTTTGGAAACTATAAATTGTTGTAAGGACATGAAAGATTATTCTTGTTAGATTCTCTTTCAGCCGGGAGGCTCTGAGGCCCTGCTTCCTGCTGTGCTCCCAGCAGAGGCTCCTGTGTCCCAGAGAAGCTGCGCCTGGGCCCTGGCACTGAGAGGGCCCATCAGGAAATCATGATTATCTACGCTTGGCGCTTTGTTCCTGTTCTCAGACAACAAGGGACAAGGCTGGAGAGCCGGGCTAGGGGGGTGGAGAAAGAGGAAGAAAAAAACAGGAAGTGAAGGGGGGGGAGGAGGAAGGAAGGAAACGATAGGGAAAACACAGCAACTTTGAAAAGTCCTTGGCCTGATGAGAAAGTGATTTCTGAACTGACATCATGTGGGGATGGCCCTGCATTTTGGGAAAGCAGGTCACGGAGGTAGAGGAGGAAGGAGGTTTGTTTCCTCTGGATTTGGGGTTGTGTTCGTCAATTCCCACCACAGAGCACAGCCTGAGGAAAAGGGTGCCCTGACACAGGGGCTGTTTTCTATGTGCTTGGGTGTAGACGATGAAGAATGTGAATTTCTGAAGAAGGATCCTGGGGTAAGACCGTGTCTCTCACCTCTTGGCTGTGGCTGAGAGGCCAGATGTGCCACGAAAGGACCTGGAAACAAGAGGGAAGGTGTTGAAGTGATTCAGTATTGGAGGAGCCATCCCTCCCCACCACTTTCTTTGTCAAACACCCTCAGAATTATAATACGTTTTCAGTGTACATGATAGAGACTTCATTCTCCCATTGGGGCCCAGCAAGAATCCCACTTTCTTCCACCAGAAAATTAAGAGGGTCAGGCCAGTAGAATGCTGAGCCTCTCCCAGACTATGACTCTCAGGTACTTCCGGAATGTTCTCCCACCCATGTTGACCCCTCTACTCATTTACAGACGCTCACAAGAGTACCCCAACTCCCAACGTGCATCTTTAAGGATACAGTCACCTGGTTAAGTTGCACAAGAACACAAATAACCCTAATCATAACCTAATCATACATCAAAGCTAATACTATTAACTCTTTCCAGTCTTTTGATGGGGACAAGGAGGGGGCAGGGAATGCGGAGCTTCCTGACAGGCAAGTCCAGTCCCACCCACTCTAGCAGTTCCCAAACTCACTGTGCGCTGGAGAAGCTAAAAGTACAATTTTGGCCTGGCATAGCGGCCAAAGCTTCTGGAGAGTTTTGATGTCACCAACCTGGCTCTGTCCATGGACCAGCCTTTGGGTAACTTGTGATCCTAATCCAGCCCTCAGCATGCCCCAACTCCTTCCATCTTATTGATTTGGTCACAGAGGCCTTACCAGGGAGGAGGGGCTCACTCTGAGGATCTGCCCTTGATTCTGTAAATTATTCCCCCAGGATCTGCCCTTGATTCTGTAAATGATTCCCCCCACCATCCAAACAAACACAGGACAACACAAAGTAAGCATATCCTTGAGAGGAGTCCAAGCTTTTTGAAGCGATGGCTGGTAGTTTCCTGACTGAGTCACCCATGGGCCAGATGTCCATCAGAGAGAACAGAGGTCAAGCAGGGAAGGACACTGACAACTCCCATCTCAGGTCCCCACGAGCACAGCCTCACACAGCAAACACCAACACCGATTTGCTCCTCTTGTCAGCAGCATGGACTGTGGCCACAGCTGTTGCCACAAACCCTCTGCTCCATCCGAGACCAGCGGGAGTCCTCGCTTCTGTAGCACGTGGCAGCCAGGAGAACACTCCTCAAAATCTCATGTTTGGTCATTTTCAGAGAGGTACAGAGCAGAGGGGATAATGACCGCCATTTTGAAAAGGGAGAAGCTGCAATCCAGAGACATGAAATGGCTTATCCAGGGTCATACAGCAGAAGCAGGACTGCAACAGGGATCTCTTGCCCTCCAGTCCAGTGACCTGTCACATTGTCACTGTATCATGTGCCCCTGCCCCATTCAGTGGAGGGACTCAGAGCTCAGAACAGCTGCATGTCTTCCACTTTAGAATGTCTCTGGAAGTAGAAGGACAGGGCAGGGACAAACCAAAGAGAAGGCAGATGGATAGGGAGAAGACCAAGCATGGAGGACCTGTTCCCACCATCCAGTCTGAGCAGGTAAGGACTCACTCTAAAGCCCCCGGTGCGAGCATGGTCCATCAGAGTCCCAGCCTAGACTCGGAGTCAACAGACCTTGCTGCAGCCTCCTTCCTACCAAGAGCACCAGCCAACATGAAGAAATATGAACGGGCAGGTTTTTAGATAATGAAAATAGTTCCCCTTCTGCAAGTACCTACTGTACGTACATCAGGCGTTGTTAAGCACGGTACCTCTGGTAACTCCTGAAACCTCCCAGCAACCACACTAGGTAGGCATTATTCTTGCCCCTTTTTCATAGATAAGGACACTGACGTGGTCATCCAAGGGACTCAGCTTTTGAGCGGTAGGTAGAGCCAAGATTTCCATTCAGGCAATCCGGATGGAATTTCCGCTTTCAACCACCACCGTGATCCTCCCTAATAGGGCAGTCACGTCAAAAGAAAAAGGAAAAAAAAAACAAAAAAGAAAAAAAAAACGAGGAAAGAAAAGGGAGGCTTACAGGAAGGCAAATTAGTGGAAAGAGACAGGGAATAAAGTAAGGACACCGGGAACAGATGACACTTACATTCAAAAGGCAGAGGAAGGGAAGAAACTCCCCAGCCAGGGAACATTGAGAGGCGCCTCGCCGGCCCAGCCAGAAATCTGGACCCTTCCCACACTCGGGTGGCAGCCCCCGAGTCAGCCGGCACCAGTAAATGACATTCTGGCCTTGGTGTTTACACAGTACTGCTCATGGGAGGAGGAAGTAGGCTGGGCCGAGGAGGGCCAGCGACGAGAGAGTCCTCAGGGCGGGTAGAGGGATGATGTCTTGGGAACCTATTTTCCATGTCACCCAGAGGGACGGATCCATTGGGCAGGTGGGCAAGTGAGACTCTGCCGAAAGTCCTCACCTTAAACGGTGCACACGCTCCCAGCAACCCTAGGTGTTGAGGATACTACCTGCTTTCAGCCTCACAACGACCTGGGGAGCAGGGCAGGACAGGGATCATCCTTTACCATGTCACAGATGGAAAGACTAAGACCAAAATAATACTAGTCATAAAATCATAAAATCATCATCATCATAATAAATAATAGCGGCAATGCCATTTGTTGGCAGCTTATCACGTGTCAGGAAATAAGCGAGATGCTTGACATGGGTGATTTCATAACAGCACCAACTGCTGAGGTCTGTATGATTATTCCCAATTTACAGTCGAGATAAGCTAAGTAATTTCCTCAAGGTCAAAAAACTAGTAAGCTATGAAGAAGGATCTAAACTCCTATCTACTTGACATTTTGGCCCACGATCTCACCTCTCAGCAGCACGTGCTATGAGACGGTGATGTGACTTAGCCACAGCTGTAGAACCATGCTACCCCTACAGCCAACTTCTGAGAGGTTGAAGCACACAGGTATAGGCTTTTACCTAAACACATTATCTACTCTGCAACTATACAAAGTGCACATACAAAGTGACCCACGATTAGGGTGACCATGCGATTTATCAGCCAAACCTGGATACTTCTAAGAGCGAAAGGGGGCATATTAATAACGCCCAGGGGACGACAGGCATAAAGTGGAATTGTCCCAGGCACACAAGACATATGGCCAACCCTAATATAATCCACAGCCCCATGGGGCTGGTTATTCTTATGCTTAGTTGTGTTGGACTCTCCTGGATGACCCCCTGCTTTCCAAGCCATGCAAATGCCCCTCTGCGACCATTCACTCTCCTTTGCTCAGCAGAAGGCCTTCTAAGTCTACTGGGCTCGTAGACCTTACATATAAAACAGGCTGACGTAACTTGATTAGGAAGCCGTCGTGCTATGATTCAAGAAGCAAGGAGGGACTAGTTTCAGCAGTATCTTTTAAAAGGACTGCTGGGTTCCTTGTGCCCTCACACCCAGAACCTGAACGTGAAGCTATTCGGATAACCAGCCAGTCCCCCAAACGTGAGGGCTCAGTGGCTCTTTGCGGCAGCCTACGGCAGCCGGACAGGCGACTGGCATGTGAGCAGCTGTCCAGCCCCACAGGAGAAATCAAGTGCACCGACAGCCACAAGACCCGCTTCCTCAGGGTCAGCAAGCACGGACCCGGCCTGGAGAGGGCAGAGCTGGGATCTGGGGGGCGGGGAGTCCGGTCTGGTGGAGGGGAGAAGGACGCAGCACTCATAGCCTGCTTCTATTTTATTCCTGCCCCCAAGAACTGCCTGCTTAAGAACCAGGCCAAGAGGAAAAAGCATCTGCCATTGTTTTGAAACCAGGAAATCAGTCTTGAATCAGACTCATACATCAACACAGGTAAAGTGAAATGTTAATGAAGGGCAATGAGCCTCAGTTGGTTCTCTGAAGAGATGTTGTGGCATTCGTTTAATCAAGGAACATCACAGCACCGGTAGGCCAGCGACTTCTGACAGCTCTAGAGAAGCCTGCTGGCCTGAAGAGGCTTAGCGACGCCCGAAGAGGCTCGGGGAGGCACTGGCCTCATCCCACGGGAACACAAAGGGCAACGCCTGCCATCTGCTTTGGTAGGAGCTTCTGTGAGTGATGAGATTTGATAAATAG
Organism: Lynx canadensis; assembly: GCF_007474595.2. NCBI lineage: Eukaryota > Metazoa > Chordata > Mammalia > Carnivora > Felidae > Lynx > Lynx canadensis. The sequence continues at coordinate 127,350,609 of NC_044305.1, read as the reverse complement.
GTGAGACCCTTCTTTCTTTTATAAAAAAATTTTTTTAATGGTTCTTTATTTTTGAGAGAGAGAGAGAGAGAGAGAGAGAGAGAGAGAGAGAGAGAGAGCATGAGTGGGGAGGGGCAGAGAGAGAGGGAGACACAGAATCCAAAGCAGGTTCCAGGCTCTGAGCTGTCAGCACAGAGCACGGGGCTTGAACTGGCGCACCGCCAGATCATGACCTGAGCCGAAGTTTGTCGCCTAACCAACTGAGCCACCCAGGTGCCCCAAGACCCTTCTTTCTAAATTAGGTCATATTTATAGGTGGTAGGGGTGAGGGCATGGACTTTTTGGGGGGCCACCAATAAACCCACTACTGCTATCGGTATTATCATTACTACTCCTAATATGATTATTCATGTGATTCAGGGGGTCCCTGAGTTCTAGAGAATGGAACGGACTTATCCAATGCCACCCTGCTGGTAGGCAGAAAAGCCATGACTAGACGCAGCTCTCCTGACTGATTCTGGTTTCTTCCATCTTGGCATGTAGCTTCTTATGCTGGGAATCCAACCCGAGAGCAGCCCAGAGGCCAGATGGTGACTGTCCAGGGTGCCAGTGCTCGGGCAACCCTAGACTGACCATCAGAGGTCAACCAGTGGGTGATGGCGGTGGGATAAACGCAAGTCACTCTTTTGCACCGTGTACTGACTATGTGCCGGGTGCTGTGCTGCACATCACGTGGCCCTCGTATCACTCTTACTGCACACGGCTGTGACCCCCCTTAACCTCATCATGCACATAAGGACTGGGAGAGCAGCTCCGAGAGAGGCCGAGCGAGCAGCCAAGGTTGATGGTGGGCGGGGGGTGGAGCACACCTCTGAACCCAAGTTCAATCTCTAACGTCCACAGCTGCCAGATATGACGCTGCGCGCGAGGGCCATTGCCAGTGGCAGGCAGTAACAGAACCCGGACAAGAGCCCAGGTCTCTACTCCCGAGCTCATACCTGTTCCATTTCTCAGGGTCATGGCTTCCCCATCTGTCCTCCTGGTCACACCCAGACAGCGAAAAGGTCACTCCCCCACGAGGATGGCAGAAGGAGACCACCTTCTCTGGCTGGAACCCGTCGGAAAACTCTGCCCAGTCTTTCCAGAAGTTCAAATCTCACTCTCTGAACACAACTGCCACCATGGATTGCTGCTCTCCGAGAAGGTATTTCACAGGGTTGGTCACGCCAACCAGAGGTCCTCCTCTGGGGATGGGGGTGGGGGTGGGGGGCAGGAGACAGTTTTGAAACTGAATGCGACCAGTGGCGCCTGGGTGGCTCAGTCATTTAAGCATCTGACTCTTGATCTCAGCTCAGATCATGATCTCAGGGTTCACGGGATCAAGCCCCATGTCGGGCTCTGCGCACACAGTGTGCAGCCGGCTTGGGATTCTCTCTCTCCCTCTCTCTGCCCCTCCGCCCCCCTCACAATAAATAAACTTAAAAAAAAAACAAAAACTGAATGTGACCAGGCCCCTCTCCCTGACACCCCTGAGTGTCCTAGACAACAGGGGCATCTTCATGTTTTCTCCTCCCTTTCCAGACTGCACCTATAGGAATGTCACCTTTCCAGAAGAAAAGGGGCACAACTTAACAGGTTTGAGGCGTCAGCAGCTGACAGCTGACTTGTCTCCATCAGGCAGGCAGCAGTAAGACAGACACAAACAGTCCAGACTACAGAGGCTGTCCTTAACCAACCCTGGTGACGCAAGGCGGGAGGATGCCTTGATGCGGCAGGAACGCTATATAGGGGCGCAAGGAAAACCGGGTCTGCTCCCAACCTGGCCTTGGCTGGGCTGTGTGACCTTAACTTGGTCTGATCTCGAGGTAGAAAGTCTATTAAATGCAGATCTTTCAGCAACATACACCAGCAGCCTCTCTGGGCCACTTTGAAGATCAAATGAGCTTTCTCTTCTGAAGTATGAAAGCTACTTGTGTTCACGTTTTCTTTCTGCCACGGGATGGGGAGCCCCTAAGAGGGGGGGGCACGTCTTTCTTATCTTTACAGGGTAGTCACACCTACTGCAACCAGCCCAGCATCCTGCACAAATGCCAAGGGCTGATGGTCGAATCTGTAAATTCCTTGAAGGCCGTGGATGGCTCAGAGTGGCTGGGGAAGAAGGAAGGAGGTAGCAGAGACAGTAGGAAAAGAGGCTGGCATCAGGCTGTAATGGGCTTTACCTACATTGGCGCTTGCCCTGATGCCAGCAGTGAATCAGCACAGCAGATATTGTTGTGTCAGCAGGGAGATGGGGCCACGGAAAGAGCCTGGGGTCTTGAGTCCAACAGCTGTGAGCCGTAACTTCTTTGCATCTTGGCCCCCCTGTCTGTCCATCTCAGGGTTGTTAGGGCTACCCAACGTTAAATGTGACCAGTGCGGTACTCGGCCCCTACGTCAGCTTTAGCAAATACGACCGCTCCTGAATGAGGGGGCAAAGCTGACCTGGACTAGGAGAGTAAACGATTGCTATGGAAGTTTAACGCCAGGGCTGCCCAGGAGTAGGAAACTAAGAAATGGTGCCACGGCCAGACTGCACTGAGCACGATCCGAAAGCCAATCTGGCTGGAGTCATTTGCCGTCCAAATTCCTGACGACTGCGGCGGGCTCCAGCATACTGTGCAAACATCCGCGGCACTCGTCCTCCCCAAGACACAAGAATGTCACACGGCCAACGCCAACTGTGAACTCCCCACCAGCCCCTGGCCTACAACAACAAAAGGCACTTTTCAGGTGGCTTATGCTGGGTGTTTTCTAGCGAGAGCACCATTGCCGCGAGGCCGGAGGGAGGCAAAGCACTGTGGGTGGAGAAGCTGGTGTTCTGGGAGGCAGTCTCTGCTTTGACCCTGAATCTCTAAGACATCGGGCAAGCCACTCGCTGCCTTCTGTATAATGAAGAGGTGCTTGGGACTTGGGACTCCTGATGTCTACAACAGCCCATCAAGGGAGCATTTCCGTAAAAAACCTAACCTAGGACATATACTGCCGTTTGAGAACGCAACTTTCTTACAAGGCCGACCTCTGCTAAAATGCCGTACTAATGGGGACTCTAAATCCAACAGGGGTACGCTGAAGTCCAGAGGGTGTCTGCTTTCTGTCCTCACCCTACCAGCTCCCGATGGTGCAACGCTGGGTGAGTCGTTTTCCCTTCTGAGCCTGTTAACTCACGTGAGCCTCAGAGGTGATGCTATCTAGCTCGTATCATTTCCCAGCCAAATCCATGTTCCTAACACGTCACGGGGAAACCCAGAGCGCATTTAACTGGGACGCTGTGAGACTGGCCATCCTTCGCCTTGTGGACAGGGACGGACACACGTTCACGAAACTGGCATGCGAGAAAATGGGGCATTTCCTTCATTCTCAGTAAGGGGAGACAGTCAGAGCCAACAGGGGGAGGAATGATTGAGATCGTACCTGCGGCAGCTGCGAGACGGCTTATCGCGAGGGACAACGGTCACCCTGGCCTAGGCAGACAAATACTGGGGACACGCTCAGACAATAGCACAGCTGCTCCCTTCCTGGGCCCCCTGCTGTGAGGCAAGTCAGAAGCCACACATCAGCATTCAGTGCTGTATTCATCCTCAAGAGTCAGAGGCACTGTGCTTCCTCAACAGCAGGGGGCTGCAGGGGGTGAGTGTGTGCACCCGCTATTCAGGGCCCCAGGCACCCTACACCTCACCAAGGGAAAAAAGCAAGTGGCAGCTGCAGACAGGAAAAGGCCCGGGATAAGAGCTGTGCAGAAACGGACTGCATGAAAATGTGCGTTCCCTGTGAGGACCACCACCTTCTAACAGAAGCCACTTTCTTAATCCTAGGGTCCAAGTCGCTCCATCAAAGGGCCATTTACATAACCACCCTTTACATAAATTCTCAGTTTAAGCCCAATGTGATTTACTGCAGTGTTGCGGGTTTTTGCCCAGTTCTGCAGCCTAGACTTACACCTCCATACGCCTCCATCCTTCCAAGTCAGCAGCGGCCTCGCCTCCTCCGTGAGGTCTTCTCGGACACTCTTCTGACCTCTCCCATCTCCGAACTCTCACAGCATTTTCTGTCTGTGCCACTCAGCTAGTGCGCATGGGACGCCTCATCACTTTTTGACTGGGCTGCTGAACCACTCCCTAACTGGTTTCATCCTGCCTGGACTCTGGCCCTGTGCTCTGCAGAAAGAACGTTCTAAAGCACACATTTGATGATGTGTCTTCTCTTCAAGCACTTTCCACCGCCTTCAGGATAAAATCCAAATGCCACATCATGCTCCCACCCCTCCCATGGGGATACCCACATTCCTGTCACCATGAAGTACTTCCCAGGGTTATGTAACGGGGCAGTACCAAAGTTGGGACAAGAACCCAGGTCTTCTGATAACCAGCTAAGGGTTCTTCCCACAGTCCCAGCTCAAGTTCAGGTCTAAGGCTGGACCAGAGAAAAGCATTTGGCACTGAACCATGGCCAAGATGAAAAAGCCAAGACCAGCTGAGTCCTTAGGCCTGAGGAGCTTATACTAATTATGACGACCAGCCAATCCTTCAAGTAACCGAGTGGGTGAGTACACCCCTGAAGCTCAGACATAAGCTGGCTCTCCTTTCACAGGTGTGGAAACTGAGCCTTACGGATGTCAAAGTTCACACCTGGATTAAAACGCTAGCCAAGATCCTACTCCTTACCCTCCAGAATGGTATCTCCAATAGCCCTGTAGCCGTCACCACCTTGTGATCACTCACTATGTCTGATGTTGACCCACAGCACTTAGTTCCTGCTCAGGAGCGGACTGTGTCCAGAAGACCCTATTGCCGACCTCTGTAAGGTCTCTGCTCTCAGATCAGAGCGTCCTACTCCTGCAACTCCTCAGGTGGAACGACTGGGAAACAAAATGCTGATTTAACAGAAGAGGGAGAAAATTCCACTCTAACTGCCGTGTACTTATCCAAAGAGGCGATCAATGCCCTCACCAGATGAATGCCTCCCCGTGGCACCCTCCAGTATATCTGTTTATGGGGGAAGAGGAAGAGGAGTGGAAGAACAAGGTCCGGAAGAGAGCGAGGCTACCGAAACAGAAGTACACGTGGGCCCAGTGGTGTCCTGGAGCCAGCCGGCACCTGCTGACCAGAACCAATCACACATGTCTCTTCCCAACTTCACGTTCAATGACGTCTTTTGAGAAGGAACCAGCCATGGTGGGAGTACTTGCGCCATGAAATTGGCAACCTCTCCTAATCAGGTTTGTTCTGTTTTTGTTTTTCCCAGAGAACCAGTTACTAAACACTTGCGGGCATACCATTAAATGCATCCGTAAGAAAGACACTGGGTTGGGAAGACGGGAGATTTAAATTGTTAACTTCAGCTCTTTCCCTGACCTACTGTTGGATAGGCAAGTTTCTTCCGTTGCTGACCCTCAATTCCTTTAGTCATAAAGGGGGAGCAAAAATCCTTATGCGTAACTATATCAACTAAGACAACTATATCAACTAAGACAGACACAAGTATGTTTCGGTAAATGCAAAAGTCTGAGGATGTATTTGGCGGTGTCGGTAGACATTTGTGGCTGTCACAGCTGGAGTGTGTGGGGTGCCACTGGCATCCAGGGTAGAGGCCAGGGATGCTCCAGAGAACCTGAGAGCCTCCCACACCAAAGACTTCCTTTGCCCAAACTGTCAGGGGCGCCCAGGTTGAAAAACCCAAACTAAAGATATGCCAACACAGTGGCCCATTCGAGTTCCATAAACACAACAGCATCCAGGAGAAAAATTAAGGGGACTTGGGTCAGTTCACAGGAACCCTAGACGGCAGATGGGTGCAGAGCATTGAGATGTAGGCGACAGGGAGAGAAGACAGGAAGAGGACACACTGCTGGACACAAAGTACATGCCCATTAATGGCTTGTAGGAGGAAGAAATGGGTCTGAAACCGTGGGGTGCTCTCTCGAGAAAGCCCACCCTCCAGTGCTCTCAGAAACACACCCCTCCCAAGGTGGACACCAGAAGGAAGAAAGTGACCAGCACAATTTCATCTCCTCTGGGAGGGAAATGGTGTCGAGTGCCAGCCCTGGAGACTCAGGTTAGACAAATCATCACCAGTCTGGCGATCAGAGCAGCAGTGGTCAGAAGAGCAACTTTATTTAAGTCGCTTTCTAATAGGAGTTGAAACATCTTGAAAGGTGAGGTTTTCAACCCTCCTCTGGGGAAGCCATTGTTAAAAACACACAGCAGGCAGCCTTGCTTTCGACACATTCAGAAACCACTTTTTTAAGACAATCCTTTTATCCCTTGTACCACATGGGACTGAAAATGCATTTAGCACAAGCCGCCCGAAGCGGAAACCATGTTGGGTAAGAAATAATCCAGGCGTCGCGGCAACCGTGGGGAGCCAAAAGCGAATCAGAGCAGGCGGGCACAGCTCAGACACTCACAGGGAAAAAAGCGATGACGTGCGGTGTCAACGGTCCAAAGGCCTCTGGGGCCTGGAGTCAGAGGGGCTGTGGGGTAAGGATTAGCCGCAGCCTCTCTTGGAAGTCCCCCTCGAGACTCCCAACTTGCTGTCCCCGCACTGGGAGAGACGGCGGATTTCTCAAGGAGTAGATGACAGGACAGAGGACCTCCCTCCGTGTCTCCCTGAAGATCTGAATCTGACCATAAACCATCTGACTCACAAAGCCCTTTAATTAAAAGCCCAAGGGTTCAGAGAGAATTCTAGATGTGGCAGGACCCAGTGGCTTCTCAGGCACCAGAGCTGCGAGCAGAATAATGAGGGTAATCTGGCCCTTCCTGGTCCGTGAATGACAACTCAACCATAAATTAGACTCCCAGAATGCCAGAGCTGGAAGCCACCTGGGCAACTGTCTGCCCTCCCCCTGCACCCCCTGCACGAGGGGCTGGTGGCCCAGGGGGAGGTGGCGGCCTGCCCCAGGCCTGCTGTTGGGTTTCTTACTGACTCTCAGTCAAATGCAGTTTTTCGAGCGCCCAGAAAACGCTTTTGTTCAGGTCTCTATGCTAGACTCCAAGGCTACTTGGAGCTCAGGAACAAGCTGGTTACAATCCAGGCAGAATTCATAGGATGGGAGTAGAGCAGCTTCAGGGAAAGAAATTTCAAAACCACTTACTGAGAACCAACTCTGCCCTTGGCTGAGCATGGCCTTTTCCACTCCTCGCCTCTCATTCATTTCTCACATCCACACCCTGGCAACATGGGTCTCATTATGCCCATAATGGAGATAAGGGAACCCAGGCTAAGAGAAATAAGGAAATGCACCAAAGGCCAAAGAGCTAGTGATTTTTTTTTTTATTCTGATGTTTGTGCCTTGAACAAATTATCTCCTTTTTTTTTAATTTAAAGTCGTAATATCTAAAGCAAAAATATGACGACTTACTTCTTCCGTAATGGTAAAATCATTTTGATATATGTATTTTTTTTTGAAAGAGAGAGAGAGAGCATTTGTGCAAGTGGGGAAGAGGGGGAGAGAGACAGAGACGAGAGAGAGAGAGAGAGAGAGAGAGAGGCAGAGAGAGAATCTTAAGGAGGATCCATGCTTAGCACAGAGCCCGATGCAGGACTCGATCCCACAACCCTAGGATTATGACCTGAGCTGAAACCAGAGTCAGATGCTCAAGCTCTGAGCCACCCAGGCACCCTCCATTTTGCTATATTTTTAATAATCTGATTTATTGGATTGGAAGCCAGACTTTTTTCATACTACTGATGCTCAATTTTATGAATATCCTTTAGGTACCAAGTACTTTACAAAACAATCTTTGTTATTAAAAGATAGCCTCAAACAACATCTCTCCCTCATTTTACTGAGATAGACACAAAGGCTCAGAGCATTTAGGTCAACTTCCTGAGATCACGCGGATCACCCGTTAGTGGCAGAAATGGGATTCTCACGCAGGTCTGCCTGAACCCTGTGTTCCTTGTATCCTAACGGCCTGCTTCTACCCTAGTGACTTTGTTGACTCAGTGCTAAGTCAGACACCAGAAATGCTGGAGACCAACCTCGTAAAGTGTGTTAGCTGGGCATAGCACCAAAGGCCTGGGTCAGTGGAGGTAATAAATGAGGCAGCAGTGGTGACCTCATCTTGGGGTCTGAAAGCAGCCACGCACCTGAATGGTACACAGGACAGTCACCAAACCCTGCCTGGGAGGCTGACTCCCTGTTTAGGGTTCATCCAGAGGGACCGTAATAGGGAGGAAGGATCCCACCAAGGTCTGCCCTGCAGCCTACTGGGGCCTTCCCGTATCTCTTCCATTCTGGGGGTGAAGCTTCTGAGAACAAAAGTGTGGTGCCTCACTCACATTTGCCAGGAGCTCCCGAGCTACCAGAAAAGATAAATACATGAAAGAACAATTAAGAATATGGTGTGGCAGGGGCACCTGGGCTCAGTCGGTTAAGCGTCCGACTCTCGATTTTGGCTCAGGTCATGATCTCTCATGGTTTGCGAGTTTGAGCCTCGCATCGGGCTTTGCACTGACAGTTCGAAGTCTGCTTGGGATTCTCTGTCTCCCTCTCTCTCTGCCCCCACTGGCACGCTCTCTCTCTCTCTCCCTCGCTTAAAAATAAATAAACATTTTAAAAAATTTAAAAATACAGTATGGCAACTGCCACAACGGGGAGCGTGGGCTGTTATGGGAGTGCCAGTAATGGGTGCCTAACCCACACGGTGGGAATCTGGGGGATAAATTAAGGCTTCGTAGAAGGGCACGGAAATGAGGAGCATGAGAAGGACAGCGGGGAGGGTGCTTGGGCACACGTTCACGATGAGGCAATACATATGGACGGAGATGATGGAGCTTGTGAAGTAAGGAGCGCCATGTGGTTACGTATGGTTGGGATGTAAGAACACGACGTAGTGCAGCGGGAAGGAAGCCCGGACGGAAACTTGAGGCAGGGGCTGAGCTGGAGGACAGAGGGCCCGCGAAGCCTCATAAAGGAATCTACCCTCCAAATGGGAGCCGATCATAGGGTTCGCTTTTTATTATTCGGCAGAGGCAGAGTAATAACCATCGGGTTTGTATTTTATATCATGTACATGTGTGTTGAGATGCATGTATATTTCATGGCTCCAGTGACACAGACTCTACTCAATTACATCTCCACTCTAGCTCTCGATTATTTCACCTTCCAAGATGCTGAAAACATGGTATGCCCACCATATCCCAAAATATAATAAGGACAAAGGGAGATAGTTAATAAAAGGATTATTAAAGATTAAAAAACGATGAGAAGTCTGTGTAAAGAATTGTACCTGGCTTCTCTCACTACAGGAGAGCTCAGCACGGTAAAATGTCCACCCAGAAGAATGGATTGGGAGGGAGATTATGGGCTCCAGGGCAGAGAAGACCATTTCTGCAGCCACAGGAGTTCTTATCTGGACACCTCAGCCAGTACTGTGCCTGGGGGTGCATCGTGTTCTCGGTGACTATATTCCGGGCTAACGTTCTCCTCCCTTTAAGGGCCGTAAGGAGGCTAGAGAGCAAACACCAAGCACCCGCCTTTCCTATTTACCCAGTTAATGTCTCCAATTTCAGATAGAGTTATGTTCATAAAGCCCTCCTTGAATATTAGAAGATACACAGATGGGTAAAGCATATCAGATAGGCAGACGTCGGCAAGGTCTTTGTCATAAAGGGCGGATGCAGAAATGCCCAGTTCACGTCCTCGCTCACGCAGCCCTGGCTCTGTGGGTGTCTGAGTCCTGCCGAAATCAGGCAGGACAAAGCCAGAGCAAGCTGCCCGCTTAAGCACCTGGAGTGCAGGGTCGGTGTTGGGGGGACAAAAGCTTCCTTCCAAGGGGAAACAGAGCAGTTTCCAATCATTGCACAATTACCTTTATTAGCATAACGTCTCCTCATGCATTTCGTAAAATACTTTCCTTTTCCGTCTCAGGAAGAAGGCAGAGGCAGAAATTGCTGCCACCGAAGGGGGAAAAAAAAAAACGTCTGTAAAATTTAAACCATGGGGCATTTGTTCAAGACTCCTGGGTAATGATGTCTCTTGATATATAATTCATGATAGCCTTAAAGCTTGGCCTACTTCTGACACCGAGATCATATATTTTGGAGAAGTCAGGGAGGGGGAGGAAGAAAATCACTTTTAAATGGTTCTGCTATACTTTGCCTTTTGAGTAAAGCCAGACAATATTTTGGACCATTCTTTTCTACCATAAGGGCTTCCCTTTAAAGCTTTAATTTTTTTTTTTCCTCTTGTAAATTGAAGAAGCAGCATATCATCTGTAACATTCTGTAACACTAGATAAAAGATGAGTCTGAATCCATCTGTTAGCACATACAGGCTGGAAACTGTGTGAAAGCTCGCTTTCTCTCTCTCTCTCTCTCTCTCTCTCCCTCTCCCTCTCTCTTTCTCTCTCTCCCCACCGCTTGCAGAAAGGGGGAAAAATCCGCACTTTTAAAAAATTTATCATCAGCAATCCTACCCAATGCCGACCAGATAGCAGCACTTTTATCCTTTTATGGGCAGATTCAGGAGGAAGCCAGGCTTGCCACAAAGGCTCTTCCCCCTACGCTGCCACATGAATCGGGATGCTGGGGCTGGCTGCGGGCCAGCCCCTTCCCCCACAGCCTGGGGTTTCAACCTCCCCGAAATCAGCGATGATCCCCCCGGGTGCCATTACCTGCCCCGTCTGAGCCCACTCGAGCTGATGCTGGGAGAATCGCAGAACAGCGGGAGACTTTCTGTCCTCCGGTAGTAGGGAAAATGAGCAGGCAGGCTGCCTGGGCCCCATCTGGGTCACTTGGCATTTCCTACGACACTGCAGGTCGGGGTGACACCGTGTATTGCCCTCTCTGGGCTCTGAGAACTGCTTTGCCCGACAATGTGGGAAACGCCGTGTGCCACTGATCAGACCAGACGCGGCAGAAGATCAGAGACGGAAGGCCGGAGGTGGCCTGGATGGGCGCTTGCCAGCACTCATGTCTCAGCTCCAAAATCACCTCCTCCCAATCCATTCTTCTCCTCCCATTCCAGAGTCCTGGAATGCAGAGTTCTTTTGTTTCTTAAACGCAGAACCGGCGTTAATCACAGAGTTCCAAGCTCCATGCCATTAATGAGGTGAAGCTCAAGCACTCACGGTTCAGACGAGGATGGGGGTGGAGGTGACAAGTACAAGCGACCAGGGACTGCCTAGGCCACTGCCCTTCAGAAGGCTCATGTGTATTTTCTTTCTAAGTTTATTTATTTATTTTGAGAGAGACCTAGAGAGCAGGGGAGGGGCAGAGAGAGGGGAAGGGAGAATCCCAAGCAGGCTATGCGTTGTCTCCGTGGGACTTGAACTCACAAACCATGAGATCATGACCTGAGACGAAGTCAGGAGTCGGAGGCTTAACCGACGGAGCCACCCACGCTCCCCCAAAGGCCCACGCGGTCTTTAGGGAAGGCCTAGAGCCGCAGCTACATGCCGTGCACCCCGCACTCTTCAGTGCTATGTCCTGCGGGTTCTTCCTCTGCTAAGGCTCACAGCACCCCTACCCCCACCTCCCACCGCCAGTGCCCTAATTTAGATCCTTCTTATCTTTCTCCTGGACAGTTTTGCACACGCAGCCAGATGACTCTTCCTGAAGCAGCACGGCTATTGCGTCATTCCATGGCTCAAAAGCCTTTAATGATTTCCCCACTGACAAAGAGATACAGCCCAGCCTCTAATTTCTAAGACTCTCTTCACAGGTCCTGGCCAGAATGCTAGCCCTCATCTCCCACTTCTCTCTCTCCTTCCCACACCCTGCCCTGCAGCTCCGTGCCCCCACTCCCGCTGCCTCCCTGCACACCCTTCTCCTCTAATTCCCTGTGTCCGATAGAGTCTTCCTCTTCACTTTACCTTATTTCCAAATCCCGCTCATCCTTCAAGACCACATTCAAAGGCCACTTCAGCCGTGAACTCAACCTTGACCCCCCCAAGGAAAATTTCTCTGTCCTCTCAACTTCCATAGTTTTATCATACCTCAATCACTCCCTTTTGCTGTAACAGGACCCAGACACCTTGTTTTTCTCCCCAGACTGTAAGATATCTGAGGGCAGAGGAGGGCCCAGGTGACTTTAACACATCTGTTCTATCTAGATGCGTCCTGATGCATGATTGGTGTTCACCAATATCACCTAAGTAAATTAGTGAGAATGGCTCCAAGATTGCCATCGTAAGCTACTTTGTGGGAGCACGGCTTTGAACAGATCACATGGGGGCCACGTACAGCATCATTAAAGGAGCACATGGCATGCAGAGGAAGGACGCTGGGTGGGTGGGGTCACAGTGGACCAGGCCCATGACCTCCAGGATGCTAAATCCAATGGTCAGTTCTCAGCCTTCATGTTTACTAGCCCGTCATCAACTAACTGTGACACCACCGAGTCATCGTCCATTCCAGAAAGTCTTGTTTCCTTGACCCCTAGTGACCCCTAGATCGCAGTCTCTTATTGCCCCTCCTTGCTAATGCCACTCCTTCTTAGTCTCTTTGGCTCATTCCTTGTCTTTCTTCGAAAACTCTTTATGTTGGCATTCTTTGGGACTCAGGTCTTCAGTCTCTCTCTTCTCTATCAGGATTCACACCTTCGGTGACCTTCCCCAGCATCATGGCTTTAAATGTCAGCTGTATTTTGATAAACCTCAAATCCGTATTTCCAGCTTGACCTCTCCCTTATTTGCAATAACCACAGCCTACTCAAAATCTACACTTGGGACACCAACCTCGAACTTCTCCAGGCCCCAAACTGAACTCCCTGTCTCCTCCCCCAATGCCGCCCCCTCTCCCAGTCTTTCCCATCTCAGCTAATGACAATTCCATCAGTCCAGTCTCTGAGGACAAAATATTGAATCATTCTAGCCTCCTCTCTTATTTCATGCCCCACATGCAATCCTTCCGAAAATCCTTCTGGCCTTACCTTTAAAATCTATCTGGCATAGATCAAAATGTATTCCCTTTACTCTGCTCCTTTTTCTCCATCACTTTTTTGACCTCCTAATATACTAGAAGGTAATAAATATCACTTGATTACCTTTCCCTGATTTATTATGATTATTACTTTATTATCTACCTTTTCTTAAAAATATCTTAATGTTTATTTACTTTTGAGAGAGACAGACAGAGACAGGGACAGAGGCATGAGCAGGGGAGGGGCAGAGAGAGGGAGACACAGAATCCAAAGCAGGCTCCCGGTTCTGAGCTGTCAGCACAGAGCCCAACATGGGGCTCCAACTCACAGACCGCGAGATCACGACCTGAGCTGAAGACGGATGCCCAACCTATTGAGCCACCCAGGCGCCCCACTTAGCTACCTTTTCCCTCACGGATGTAGCATATCCCCAGAGTTTAGAACTACGCCTGGCCCAAAGTAGCCGTCCAACAAATGTTTGTCCAGCGCTTGAATGAATGACTTTAGCCGATGGTCTCTGAACTGCAGCTTAAAAAATAAACAGCACTTAGCCACAGAGAAAGTCATCTGTAGGCAGGGGAAATGCAAGCAGCAAGGGCCGACAGATACAACTTTCTTCAATGTTTTAAGATGCAGCAGTGTCCCTAAAGCCTGCCTGAATGACACAAAACCACAGAAGGAGCAGACCTGAATACTCCAGGCCAGCCAAGGAAAGGCTCAAGGGACTTCAATGGATAATTATGCTTTTTTGTAAAATATATATACAGTTGGGGCACCTGGGTGGCTCAGTTGGTTAAGCGCCTGACTGTTGATTTCAGCTCAGGTCATGATCTCACAGTTTGTAAGTCTGAACCCGTATTAGGCTCTGCGTTAATGGTGCAGGGCCTGCTTGGGATTCTCTCTCTTTTCCTCTCATTCTGCTCTCTCTCTCTCTTTCTCTCAAAATAAACAAATAAACTTAAATATATATATATATATAGTCAAACTGAAATGAAACACACTGAAGTTGTGCATAATTGTGCATAAACATCCCTCTGCAATTTTATTTAGATTATACATTTTTCATATATCCCCCCCCCCAAGATATGACAAAGATAGTGTCCTTGGCTCTTCTGTATTTGCCCACAATTCGATGTCCTATAAATATGTTTTCAGGACCAGGCCCACGTCAGTCTTGCTCCCTGTCATTCCCTCAGTGCCCACCAGGAATAGTGTTTTCAACGTATTTGTTCGATTAACGAAGACATGAATAAATGCCTTCTGAATGTCTCCTGCCCGGACCAGTTCCACAATATAAGAATATATTCTGAGAAACAACTCTCCACCAGACTTGTCCTCAAGGCAGAAAATGCATTAGCCCTCACTTGCCCCCAGCGCCTAACACCGTGGCCAGCTCCCAGTAGACATTTGACGGACGTGATGCCTAAAAGTCAAGTTCACCTGCCTGCAGGACGGGAAGTGGTGAAGGGCACTGTCATACGTCCGTCCCTCTTGCTGAGTCTGTGTGCCAGCACCTCAGCGCTCTCTGCTCCGCTGCTGTGATCTGACCCAGGGTAGCGAGCGGGCACAGGGCAAAGTGGAACACTGGACTTGGCTACCTGTGCACCTGCTCCACAGAGCGGTGATGATGGGAACCGGAAAGGCCCTGCGCCAGGACCAGCCGCCATAGTGGACGGGGTGAGTCACAGAGGTCTCAGTGTTTGCATCTAGAGAAAGGACATCTTCACAGGCTGTGGTGAGGAACTGCAAGACCCTTTGAAGGCTGATCTCACTGATTTGACCTCGGATGACCATTTCTTCTATGGGAGCTGCCTGCCGCATCCCCCAGTGAGATGTAGCTTATCACGCTATTCGAGAGGCATCTGTCAAGCGGGTGCTGTGGCTTAACCACTGCTCTCTGTGAAAAGCTTCCTATAAGCATGTTTTCTTCCCCAAGCAGACGTTTGTGAAGAGACTTGCCATTTCCAAACTCAGAAGCATGATTAGGGGCTTTGGGGTCTGATTAGAGTCAGGAATGAATTGGGCTGGAGAAGCAAGTTCCTTGGAGGCCACACTTAGATAATCACACATAAGATGGATCCCACATTGCTGCACGTGCTCTCTTCTACTTGTGGGGGGTCTTTACCATGGAAGGGGGCGATTAGTTCTATGGAAAATAAGAAAGTAGAGCAGAAACCCAAAGCAGGACGTTCACTGCCCTGCCACCTGCACACACACGTGCACACACACACACACACACAAGCTGCAGCCACCAGGCCTCCCAGAGACCAGCAGCCGATTGGATTTCTCTCATAGATGCAGGACTTATCAAGGAAATGAATTAACATCAAAATGAAATGGTATAAATTCCAGTTTTCACTGTGGTGGAAATCAGGAGGCAAGGCATTCTTGCATCCGAAAGTCACATTTCAATAGAACTTGCAGACGTTCCCCAGGGACACGGGGAAATAAGGAGAACACATCCATGAGAACAAACATTCTTTTCGTTTGTCGCCAGTACGAGGGCACCTTTATGACCAGTAGCAAAAATCACACGACTTATGTCCGGCATCTATCAGCCTCCAAGTTCATTAGCTCACTTCTTCTTGGCTTGTATATTTATTTGGCAAAAAGCTAAGGTCTGAAGGATGTATCCTGGGCCGGTGCAAAGGGTGTGGGACTTGGGTCGGAGGTTTTGACCTCAACTAAAACCGTCTTGAATGGGCACCTCTGCTCTTTAAGCGTCAGTTTCCTTGTCTCATACAATGAAGCATAAAAAATTGCCGCGTCCACCCCACAGGCCTGCCGAAGTCGAAATGAGCACCTGTGATGAGACTTTGTGCAGTGTCTGATAGGTAATAGGCCCTCCTCAAAATATGCTGACTCTGAATCGAATGCCACGCTGTTACATGAAACCTCTCCTCTCAAAGTGTCTGTATGATTGGAAAGGAAGATGGAATCCATTCACCTCTGACTCCAATATAAGGTAGAGACTAGTTAGAGCTCTAAGATGTCACAGAAAGAATGCTCTGGAAGGTCAAACAAAGCAGATGTTGTTTACAGCCAGGGACATCAGAGAACGCTTCCTGGAAGAACGGACACTTGATGTAGCCGCATGCCACGGTTTATTTTAAAGGTTATGGATGATTATTCATTTATACTTTAAGACACAGAAAAGTCCAAGCCATTACTCTTGCTAATTTGGAGGGGATAGGAGAAGAAAGAGAACATGACAAAGACCTTGTCCCTAGGTCGTTTATAACCTAGTCGGGAAGAGGTCATGTGTGTATACACAAGTGCACACACATACACAAGTCCTTTGTCTCTGACAATTTGTGACAAATGATTAGGAACAGTTCAGAAGTTTGGAGCCATGCAGTGCGAGCAGCAGTGTGTAGGGAGGTCTCAAGGAGTAGCCAGCTAACTCTGGCTTTTCCCCTCTCTGGGCATCAGTATCCCCATCTGTAAAATAGACGGGCTTGGTCTAAATCAGACTTTTCTCCACCATGTGACAAAGATGGGCTAAAGTACGCCCACAGCCCTGGGAGACAGCTGGTGAGCTGCAGGTGGCCAGCGCCCCCCACCCCAGGCCACTCTCCTGTGGCCACAAGCAGCTTCATCCATTTCCTCTGTGCGCTCTACAAATGGTACCATGTTCCGTGTGACCATGACATGGACCATTTTAGAAAATCCTTATTCCAGATGATCTCAGAGAATCTTGACTGTCTGATCAACCTAGCAAGCGGAGCTTGAATATTTTCCCGAAAATGCAGGACCCCGGAAGTGGCTAAAAGCAGTCTTAGGAATCGAGAGAAACTGATCCGTGCAAGGGGGGCCCGGCCCCGGCAAGTGAGGCCAGGCCTCCCCGCAAGACCAAAGAAGGCACGTCCACTACTGAAGCCTCCTCACTGCAGCTTTCAAGTTTCTTTATTTGTATTTATATTTATCAAAATGGCCTCTGTGATGGCTGGTACCATGTGTCAACTTGGCGGGACATGGGGTGCCCAAATACCTGGTTAAGCATTATTCTGAGTGTATCTTTGAGGACGTCTCTGCATGAGACGAACATGTGAATCGGTCAGCTGAGCAAAGCAAATGTGGGTGGGCCTCATCCAACCCCTTAAAGGCCTGAACAGAACACAGGGCAGGGTAAGATAGAACTTGTACTCTCCAACGGTCTTTGAACTAGCACATGGGTCTCCTGCTTTCCAGAAGCTCCATCATCTCTCCTGGTTCTCAGGTCTTTGTACTTGGACTAGAACCACACCATCAGCTCTGCGGGGTTTCCAGCTTGCCCAGTGCAGACCTTGGACTTCTTGGGTATGCATGTGTACCTTCTGTTGGTCCTGTTTCTCTGGAAACGCACTAATCCATACCAGGTGACAGGGGAGGTGTGAATTTGCTCAAGCTATGAAACCACATCTGATATAATCTCCCTTCCAAAAGATGCATTACAGCCATTAACTCAGTTCATGCAAGTTAGAGAGGAGAAATTGAGCCTTCCTGTATCATCAGGGTTGATATGAAGCAGAAACGCTTAAATACAGTCAATGGAACAACATGGGTCTGAACTGGGCAAACCCAGGTATATGTGGATTTTGTTACAGCACCGTACTGTAAGTGTATTTTCTCAATAGCATCTTCTTTTCTCTAGCTCACCCTGTTGGAAGAATATGATATATAAAGCATAACATACAAAATATGCGTTGACTGCTTGTGTTATTGGTAGGGCTTCCAGTCAATGGTAAGCTATCTGTAGTTAAGTTTTGGGGGAGTCTAAAGTTATACAGGGACACAAACTCCTCAGGGGGTGGGCGCTTCTAACTCCCACTTTGTTTAAGGGTCAATTTTAATTAAGAGATGTCTAACTTTGAAGCGAGCCGGGGGCGCCTGGGTGGCTCAGTGGGTTGAGCGTCAGACTTCAGCTCAGCTCACGATCTCATGGTTTGTGAGTTTGAGCCTTGCATCCGGCTCGCTGCTGACAGCTCAGAGCCCACTTTGGGTCCTCTGTCCCCCTCTCTCTCTGCCCTTCTCCTGCTCATGCTGTCTCTCCAAAATAAATAAAACATTAAAAAAATTTTTTTTAATTTATTTTTTAAATAAATTTTGAAATCCAAAGGACTTATGAGCGACCTGACTGCAGACCAGCACCTCAGCTTTCTCAGCTGTTCCAGCTTCTCTTGCAGAGTTATTACAATAATCTTTTTAATAAAATTAGACCCGGCTCAGAGCTGAGTGCACAATGGGTGCTCAGTAAATGTTGGTTTCCGTTCTCCCTGTTACAAACCCATTCCACAAGGCCCTACAGGTCCTGCTCGACTTCCACCTCCCCCCTCGACCACTCCTGCTTCATTTAGTCCCCCCACATCCTGCCCGCCTTCTCCTCCTGTCTCTGAATCGGTAAAATGTCCTCTCACTGTCTTTTCCTTCTGCCTGGTCCAGTCCACCTCTCCCTGCAAACGCTGACAAGGCTCATCTCCCCCTCCTTTCGGGAGCCGGCTCATCAGACCGCCTTCTCCGAATCACCCATATAGAAGGCAACCTCGTTCACTCTCCCCCCCCAACCCCCACTGACCACCCACCGACCACCCAGCTCCATTTCTTCCCGTAGCGCTCACCACAGCCTACCATAGTGCGCATGTGTCGGGGTGTGGGTGTGTGCGTGCGTAATAGACAAAACCTGGGGTTTCATTGTCTTCAGCGGCAGGGACATAATAGGTGCTTGGTAAATATTTTCCGACAGAATTAGGGAATAAATGAATGAACGAACCTGGCTCAGTCAGCACGGTCCTGTTGCCAATGCACGCGAGCAGAAGTACAAAGAGAAAACATCCAGTCTCGGGGAGAGGCTGAGGACAGGGTGCTCATGGGAAGAGCTCACCCACCAGGGAGCCCAGGCTCGACCACCCCGAGTTCTTCTCCCTCCCCCACCACCGCAGCGTTGCAGAGAAGGCCCTCTGCACAGGTGACTGCCTCTCCTAATCGCCAAAACCACCCTCACATACACGCTTTAAGCCACACCGTAAAGGTTTTTATAAACACAAATCCTCGCTCACTTTGGCCCAAGCGGCTAGGGCCGAAGTGCCCGCAGAAAGCTCGAGGTGATCCTCACGCAGCCGACGGCTACCCCCCGCGGGGCCGAGGCCACACACTCCAGATCAGATCGGCCTCCGGGATCTGGCCGGAAGTCGTGGCCCCTCCATTCATCAGCTATTGTAACCGGAGCCCAACTGCTCACCCGAGCCCCTGGACTTCAGTTCCCTCTTCCATAAAACGGGCATAAATAATAAGGTATAATTTCCACAGCTGCTGTGAAGAGTAAGGGAGACAGCGTAGGGGGGAACCAACCTGAAAATCAGGGCCGTGACCCTTGCACGACACACATCGGAGCTGCACGCAGAAATGTCCTACCCCACTCATGCTCACGGAAGGGAAAAATGATCGCATTGTAACTAAGGCCTCTATTTTCCCGTTACTCCTAAAACACAGCCTTCTAAACGAGCTGTTTTCTCTGGATAATACCTGTGAATCCTGGTGACCAAAGGGTTACATATTGAAACGGATTCCGAAATTTCTGGACCCTCAGGATGAAATCGTTTAAATTCAACATGTTAGAGACAGGTGGATCTCAATTACAGAATAAAAAGCAGGATGACACTGCATTTTTTTCAAGTTTCGTAATACAGTTCACGCTGGCCTCTTAGAACATTGTCTACTCAAGGGGCGCCTGGGTGGCTCAGCCGGTTAAGCGGCCGACTTCGGCTCGGGTCATGATCTCGAGGTTTGTGAGTTCGAGCCCCGTGTCGGGCTCTGTGCTGACAGCTCGGAGCCTGGAGCCCGCTTCGGATTCTGTGTCTCCTTCTCTCTCTGTCCCTCCCCCACTTGTGCTCTCTCTCTCGCTCTCTATCAAAAATAAATAAATTTCAAGAACATTGTCTACTCAAGGTCTTAGGGGGAAAGATGATGACGGTTTGCAATCTCCTGTGTGTGGGATGTGGCTCCTACTGTGTGGGGCAATGGGATAAGGAGCACCCGCCTGCATTTATATGGAGCCCCCTCACCTGAAACGGGCTCTGAGAGTTTCTCCAGCTGCATTTCACACCTAGAGGCCCCACGCCTTCCACCGACAAGCAGGCACTGCTTGACCCAGACCCGAGACAAAGATGAACAGTGTCCCTGTGGATGTTCCTTGTGCCTCAAATGAACATTGTTTCGGAAAGCTCTCGGCCCGAGTCACCTTCACAGCAATTTGAGGCCCACAGCCCGAAATGACCAGAAGTCCTGCCCAAACAGGAAGCCTAGAGGGTCTCCCTGACTGCCCAGGCTCAGGTACAACAGTGGTGAAGGCCCCAGACCTGAAGAGTTTTCCAGTCTCTGCACCGTATCATGAGATTGTTCAAGACAGGAGCGTGGCCACATCTGAGGCAGGACCCTCCCTTCCTCACCGCCCATCTCAGACCCTCTGTCCATGGGGTCCCACATCCCAGCCTCAATCCAAGACCTCGTTTCTGCTTTTGCTCTCCCTTTGGGGCCGAGACTGGACAGAGCTACTCATTAAAATGGATCATGAATGTCCTGCACTCACTATTGACAAGCATGGCTCCAAACCCGTCACATATATCACCCCATTAGCTCCGCCCAGCACCCAGGAGGAAGATGCTATTATTATCCTTACTTTGCAGATGTGAACAATAAGACACAGAGAGGTTGAGTAACCAGCCCAAGCTCACACAGCTGGTGAATAAAGCAAGTGGTCCGTGCCCTCTGCACAGCCTCTTGCCCTGCCCTCACATCTCGGGGTCTTCGTTTTCTTCTCTATATTTAGGAGACTACCAGCAAGATAGGGTAAGGACAACAATAAAAGATAGGAATAATCACATGTGCTTTGGAAAGCCCCAAAGACACCACAGTGGTCAACAGCACTATTATTACTGTCCCTGACAAGGACAGTAGGTCAACAATGCTGGGGACCCTGAGTTATGTGTGCCCAAGAGTTCTCCGATGTAATGGCATGAGTTCCAACCTAAAGGAGTAAAAGGCTTCAGAGATGTGATTATGCTTACATTTAAGAAATACACTGATAAACCTGTTTATCTAGTGCACAGTTACAATCCGTGCTTTGCCAGATTTTCTCATCTTAAACAGACTGTGGAAACTTTAATTATATTTGGCTTTTGAGTTCCCAGAGAATTAGAGCAGCTGTGACCTCACGCAGTTATCCAGAACACCCGGTCTGTACTGGTTACCTATTATTTTCTGGGCAAGGTGTGAGGTTTTACCCCCGAGCACATGGGGGTAAACGATACAAAATTTCTTTCACCCTGGAGCTGCTATCTCCTGGTGCAACTGAATGTTGGCTAGGTCGCGGTATTTCAGTTCACTAAAATATCAACAGGAAATAGAGGCTCAATCCTATTTTCCTAAGAATCTGACATTCCCATGTTGTTTAATAGGTTTACGAGGCATGGGTTAGGCGGCATGATTTTCTCAACTGTAAAAAGATTATACTGCCTTTCTGGTTGCCGTGTGACTTGCGTGTACTAGTTCCCTCCCACGGGAGGGAGGCACAGTTGACAGAGGACTTGGTCACTCACCCTGTTTAGCAAAGGGAATGTAAGCGGAATAAAGCAGAAGCTTCAAGAAGCATGTCAAGTTTCTGCCACCTTTCGCTCACTGTCTTCCCCGTGATGACCATGACGCATCCCCAGAAGTGCCTGCCCTGTCGGTCCAGGTGGCAGACAGAGAAATGTCGAGCAATGCCACGGAACCAGCCTGCAGCCCCTGACGTGTGGCACAAGAGAGACGCTTGTTGCTACCAACCACTGAAACTTTAGGACTGTTTCTTACCGCCACAAACCTGGCTGATACACCACATTATGGCGTATAAAATCATGTCACATTCACCGGTATTAGGTTGAGGACAGCAAAAGGAATTATGCCCATTTTGTGGACGAGGGCCCCAAGACCTAAGCGTGGTTAAGTGATGGGGGAGAATCGAAGAGCGGAGAGAGGAAAATAACGGACACAAAACCAGAGGCATTATTCTAGCCCAGTGTGATTAAAAACAAGGCTGACACACCATTAGGGTAAAAATCTCTTTCACAAACTACACGTTGATTAAAAGACCAACAAACCACGCAGGTTTCCCTGGTCTCCGGGCCATTTCCTGGCATCGGGGATGATCTAGCCGAAGAGCAAGAGACAGGCAGTGCGAGAAATATGGAACCCGAGGGCGGAGCTCTCATCTGCTTGACCTGAGCGGGGGCTAGCCTCAGCTCTTCTGCACCATGGCTGAGGGGCACCACTGAAACTTTTCGGGGACAATAGCTATTCTTCTCCGGCCATGGCAAGGCTTCGTGAGCTTCCACAGTGGCCTCGCAGCAGCTACATGTCACGTAGCCCCAGGATGCCCATCACGTGCCTGAAGCCAGCACTGGGAACAGTGTGTCATTTCACCAGGAAATCGGGCCAGAAAGACACCCCGACCTTAACACCTGGTCAGGGAGGTAGTGACTCAGGACAGAGGTTCACAGGATCTGTTTGGAGTGACTAATTCAATTTTCTTGTTCCTATTGTTTTAAACCCAAACCTATTGTTCTTTGTCTTTGCTTTATTCTCTCCTTTCCCTCTTATTTTCACTTTTTAAAAAAGCTCCTTTCAACGGGAGTGAGTGAGTCACCCTAATTATTGATTTAGACACATTTCGGGCCGGCTTTACACGCGCCATCCCGGCGTACTGACATATATGGAAAGTATTCTTTAACAGCTAATCTCTTCACCAGAAAGCTCAGTTTCCAACAGCTATATTTGGGGGTCTGAGAGGGTTGGCACCCTGCATGTCGCTTTTCATTCACACTGTTGGTTTCCTACCCTTGACCCAAGCGAGGCTGACTTCTGACACGTCCCTCCCCGCTCTCTGCCCACAGATGCTATTTTCATACAGCACCCAAGGCTTTTCATATCCTGAGCGACATTCTGGCCTTTTTTTTTTTCTTTGGTGTAATATGCACCAAAAATACAACCAGCCCCATAGCATTTAGGTGCACATATACGTGTGCCTGTTTTAAAAAAAAAAAAAGTTTTGCGTTGAGTTGCAGAAACCAGACACTGATATAATGTCAGGAAAAGCCATTCCGGACGCCGGGAGAAAGCCCACACGGGCAGCCGGAGACATACCAGGAGAAGCAAAGCTTCTAACGATTGAGTTGTGAGCAAACTTTAGATTTCATCCAAACCTCTCACCGGGTACCACCTTGCTAATGGAGGTCGCTTACCAGGCATGTCAGTAACACTTTGAAATTTGTAGAGAGCTTTTTAACTTCTTTTCAAAGTGTGTTATGTTCATAATAACCCCAAGAGGGAGCATTACCAGGACAGAAGGTCAACTCCACCGACGAGAGCCTGGCAAGGTTGTGACTTGTTTTAAACAGGTCATTGGTGCGTACAGAACTAACTCCCCATTCTTTCAATGTCACGTCCTGTGAATTTTTATTCCCCTACTTTTATTTTTTTTAAGTTTTTAAAAAATGTTTATTTTTGAGAGAGAGAGAGAGAGAGAGAACAAGCAGGGGAGGGGAAGAGAGAGAGGAGGACAGAGGATCCAAATGAAGTGGGCTCCACGCTGACAGAGGCAAGCCCGATGTGGGGCTCGAATTCACGAACTGTGAGATTATGACCTGAGCCAAATTCAAACGCTCAACCAGCTGGGCCACCCAGGGGCCCCATTCCCCACTTTTAAACATTTGCAACATGCATCTGAAGCCAGGACATTCAAGTGATCTCATCTCAAATGCCCTGAATAAAGCTCTTCTAGAAATCCCCGTAGAATGCAGACTCTATGAGGGCCAGGCTGATCTATCTACACAAGCACCCAGCACAGTGTTTGTCCACAGTCCATTCTCAAAAAAACAAAAACAAAACAAAACAAAAACAAACCAAAACCAAAACCAAACCAAACAAAAAAATATTGTCAAACAATTGCAAGACAAACTAGTCTTCCTCCAACTTTTCTTGTTTTTTTTTTTTAAATTTTTTTTTTTTCAACGTTTATTTATTTTCGGGACAGAGAGAGACAGAGCATGAACAGGGGAGGGGCAGAGAGAGAGGGAGACACAGAATCGGAAACAAGCTCCAGGCTCTGAGCCATCAGCCCAGAGCCCGACGCGGGGCTCGAACTCACGGACGGCGAGATCGTGACCTGGCTGAAGTCGGACGCTTAACCGACTGCGCCACCCAGGCGCCCCCAACTTTTCTTGTTTTTAAGCAAACCCGCCACCTGACAGGCCGGCTATGAAGGAATTACTGTCCTTCCCAACTCTCATTAATGAACGCTCTGAAGCTCACAGCTATGTCAATGGCATACACACGTTGGCACACACATACATCTGGTTGAAAATCCAATTTCATCACTGCCTTGTTGACATCCCCCAATGGCTATCCACGGAGTTTAGGACGTCCGGTTTCAATCCCACTGCCCCAGACCCCCTTACTCTGACCCTACTCGGCCACTTTTACCAAGTGCTACGATTGGGCCAAGTTGCTGTAAGTCTCCTTTGCCCTGAAGATGCGGGGTTGCAACCGGGAGCAGTTTCTGAAGGCAGGAGCAGACAGCCATGGGCAGCCCCTCAAGCTGGCAGTCACTGGAGGCCCCGTGCTTCTGCCTGGCCCTCTTCCCTTAGCCCATATGCACCTCACACGCCCTTTCCCCACCTCAGAAGCAGCCCAAGCCTCTCAGAGACCGGTGTTCCACTCTGTGAGGGGAAACTCCCTACCGGGGAAAATGCTCTTTTCTCTCCAGAAAGGTCTCCAGAGTTGAGGCTTGCCCGGTCCCCGCCCCAGCAATCCTCTAAGAGAGCAAAGTGGTGAGTGGAAAGTCCTGGCAGGTCTACTGACACGCTTTGAGGGTTTCTTAAGGCTCCTGTTCTAGCCGGTGGTCACTTTTTGTAAACATCAGTCCCTAGCAGGGAACTGGGCCATCCTGCTAATCCCTGGGGGTTTCTGGTGAGGCCCTCTTCCTCCTGACTCCAGTGAACCCCCTCCTCCCTGCAACTTTCACTTCCAGCTTTTTCCTGGCACCTTACTGTCTCCCTAGCAAGCCCATCCGTTTGATGGCTGTCCAAAAAGGAACTGCCTAATTGGAGTTTAGAAGCGGCATTCCTTCAAAATAACCTTTTTTTTTTTTTAATCAAAAGGATCACAAATAATCTTTAATTAGAACACTTGGCCTTAAAAAAAGAAGAAAAGGAGCAGTGTTATAAACGCTGCCCTCTTCCTCGCCCCTAGGCCTGTGCTGAGGGCTCGGGACGTGAAAACTGTGGATAAGCGGCCTTCCCTCCAGGGTGCACAGGCCAGTGTGGGGACAGGTCAGGGGAAAAGGTGTTCATAAAAATACCGTGAAGGCTCGCGGTCAGAGGGAACACCAGGCGAGCACCGAAATCACAGGCCAGCTCCAGGCTGTCTCCCCAACCTCTCTGCCGGCCACTACCCGCCTGTCACTCTGCTATAGACCCCGGTCTTCTTGTGGCTCCTTCAACGGGCTGGGCACGACTACCCTGCTCACTCTCTTCCTGGAGCATGCTTTCTCTAGAAAGCTACGTGGTTCATTCTCTCACTTCCTACAGACCCTCCCTCATCTCACCCTTCGTGAGGACTTCCCTGACCCCCCCAAGTCCAAGCAGCAACTCTTCCCCTAAATCCCCCCACTCTCTCCTCACTCTGTATACCATCTCTACTCCATTTCTCTTCATGGAATATATGACATCTAACATAATCATTTTACTTGTTGACATGCTTATGGCCCACCGTTCCCCAATAGAATAAAGCCTCATGGGGCAAATTTTCACTGCTTCACTGTGAATCTCCAGAAATTGACACAGAGGAGAGGTCACCAACTCCCTGTGAGTGCCCAATAAATGTTCATTGAATAAGCGGATGGATGGATGGATGGATGGATGGATGATGGATGGATGATGGATGGATGGATGGGTGGATGATGGATAGATGGATGATGGATAGATGGATGGATAGATGGATGGGTGGATGGATGATGGATGGATGGATGATGGGTGGATGGATGGATAATGGATGGATGGATGATGGATAGATGGATGGATGATGGATGGATGGATAGATGGATGGATGGATGGACTTGGTGGGGAGTTGGGGGATGTATCCAGAAAAGGGTACTAAATCTTAAAGGACCTTTTGGGTTAATACAAAGCATTTAGAAAAGAGAATGCCTAGCCCATGCGTGATCTTGGGTAAATCATATTACCACTTTCTCCTCTGTAACATGAAGCTAATGCATAATATTGGCAAGTCTATGATGAGCAATGAAACTAAAACAGTTCAGACTAACTAAAATGAGCTAAGGATGGCACAGGCTAATGCAACATGGGAAGAGACAAGAGGAACCATGCCTTTCTCCACAACCACCAAATCAAGTTCTAACCACAGCAGACAGAGACTGAAGAAGCCAGGCACAATGAGGGTGAGAGCTAGGTGGGTCGGCTGAACTTGATCCTGTGGTTCAACAAGGGGTACTTTGGTCCTAGGCCAAAAGCAAAGCCCCCAGCACGCTATAGAACTATATTCTAAATTGTTAATTCAAAAAGCAAATCACTTTTCATATGCTACTTGCCTTTATGCAAATAATTGCATCTCCCTGAGCCTTTGTTCCGCCATAAAATGAAGCCCACATCTTCTCCTACTAAGCGACGTGTAAAAGTTTCTAGAACAGTGTCTGCCACTTTGAAAGTGCACAGTAAAAGTTTTCTGGATGGAAATACAGTATTTGCACGCAGTTTACATTAAAGTAGGGAGAGCCATGGGACTCCTTTCTGGAAAAAGGCAAAGAACTCCAACCGAGTGTATTTTCTGGGGCTTAAGTGGAGTCATGGCAGGGGAAAAAATTGTATTTTCTTAAAAAAATAAGACTGTGGCCTGGAAGCAGTGTGAACTATGTGGTGTGGGAAAGTGTAGGACTTTGAGAGCCAGGCAGATTTGAGCCAAAATCCTGGTGCCCCATTTTCAATCCTGTGTCTTAAAGCGAGTTTTTAAAACTCTTTTGTTGGGGCGCCTGGGTGGCTCAGTTGGTTAAGAGTCCAGCTTCAGCTCAGGTCATGACCTCACGGTTTACGGTTTATGGGTTTGAGCCCCGCTTCAGGCTCTGTGCTGAGAGTCTGGAGCCTGCTTCAGATCCCGTGTCTCCCTCTCTCTCTGCCCCCTCCCACTTGTGCTCTGTCTCTCTGTCTCTCAAAAATGAATAAACGTTAAAGGAAAAAAAAACCCTCTCTTGACTTGATTGTCTTTATTTTCAAAAGAGAAATAGGGGCACCTCCGTGGCTCAGTTGGTTAAGCGTCTGACTCTTGATTTTGGCTCAGGTCACGATCTCTGAAGTTTATGAGTTCAAGCCCCACGGAAACAGCACAGAGCCTGCTTTGCCTAGGATTCTCTCTCTCCCTCTCTCTCTCTCTCTCTCTCTCTGCCCCCCTCCCCAAATAAACACATAAACTTAAAAAGAGAGAGAGAGAAATAAATATATCTACCTTGCAAGGTTGTCTATAAGGTGAAAAATGTATATAAACAGATGAACAAAATAGAATTAATAGGTGCAAAATGCATGCTGAAAAGCATAATTAATTTCTACTAATATAAATGAAAATTTGAGTGTACTTTGAACAATGAGGGGCCATGTCGGTCCTGGGTAACCTGTAAATCACTAGGCAGAAAAAATAATTCCTGTTGCATAGACCATGAAATATCAAACATACCATAGCTATTTTTGTTTATATGAGCTACTCAAAGTATTTCCTGAGGTTGAGGCTGAACAGATAAATTTATACAAGCCACAACCTTACTAGCAGGTTACCCAGTGAACAGTGTAAAAGGGAACCAGGGGGTGGAGTCTTGACACAGTGTTTCAAAGGAGGAAAAAATAAGAGATGTGTACATAGCACTCCATTCATCGGGCACGCGCTTACACAACCCTCTCCCTCTCCCAGAGGCAGCCTTGAGCCCGGGAATTCAGAGCCAGGCTTCCCTCATCGACCCAGACCCAGGATTCGCTTTACACTTCATCCAGTGAAACCCACTCTTTCAAGAGGCACTGGAGTCCAGGGGGGAAACTCAGTTCTCCAGAGACTCCCCAGGCAGTGCTCCCTCCACATCCCACTAGGTCTCCCTGCTCCTTGGAAGCGTAGGAAGCAAAACTGAGCAAGGATTCCTAGCTCCCTTCCTAGCTCCTAGCTCTTTCTCTGCCCTCACCTCCAGGCTCCCGACGCTGCTTTCCTTCAACGAGGGGACCAGAAAACCATGTTTCCTGGGCAGAGGCAGCTGCCACAGTGTCTCTTCGGGGTTTCTCTTTCTCCTTCTCTTCTCTTTCTCTTTCATAACCTTTTCCTACGTCCCCCAACCAGTTAGTAAATAAAACTGAATATTTTCCTAGTCCTTTATTTTTTTTCAAACCCATATTAGGCTCTTCTTCCATTTATTTTTATTTTTAAAGTAGTATGCTCAAATGATTTGAGTGTTTTCAAATATGTCCAGAGTAAGATTTGACAGGGTTCTGTGTTTCCAAAGCAAAAGAGTTAGACATGTCTCCCTAAAAAAAATGTGATCTGGTTGCTTCCTGCCAGGGAACCTCGGAATTGCCTATCTCAGTGGTGGTCCCTGGTCCTTGAAACACAAAAGGCCCCCTAGCCCCGTGGGAGCCCCTCAGCGGTCAGTTCCTTAGTGAGCTACACAAAAACCAGGGTTCAAGTTGAGGGGGAGCCTTGCTCAGAGAGCACCTGGCAAGGCTCTGGCCTTGGTAACACCTCCCTGAAGTTGAAGGGGCTCCCCATCTTGCACATGCACACACACACACACACACACACACAGGAGTCCGGGCCTCTCGGATTTACGAGGACCAGCCAGCCCCAGGAAGCACCCTGGGGAACTTCAGGACCAGGGTGCCCCGGTGTTGACCATGTTCACCACTCCCCAGTGGCTCCCACAGTCTGCAAACTGAAGGGCCTCAGGATCCTAAAACTCAAGGTCACTTCTCCGTTGTGGAAACCCCCCGTCCACAGTCAGGCCCCTGGTTCCTATCATGAAATACTGCCAAGTGAGAATCCCCTGGATGATCAGGGCGGGTGCTCAGATAGGAGCAGAGCGACCGATTTCTTATACGTCGTGAGATCCAGGAGGACATGCGAAACTTTCAACCTGGCAAAAGCCAGAGGTGTGATACATCAACTGTAAACTTAAAGGGCAAAGAAATAGAGAAGGAGAGAGAGAATAAGGCTGGTCCCCAAAGCCCCGTACCTCCATGTTCTACAATCCATATTTAGCCCACAAAGGTGCACACTATTTCAGTTCCTTGGGTAGACCTCCCCTGGTTCCATGCTCTACAACAGGGAATTTTCACTCTCCTTCCCGACACCGCTTCAAGAGTGCCTAGCCGTGACCTTCACTACAACCCCAGTCACGAGAGCAGCTGCTGGGATGGCCGCCTCCAGCAGGGCATCGGTCACCTGCCGTGCATGCTCAAGCATTGAGTGAGCCCTCGCTGGGCATCAGTGCAGGTGGATCCCACACAAACCAGCCCCCCACCACCAAACCGGAGGATCAGAGTTGTGAGAAGTAAAGGAACAGCCGGAGGAAACCGACGCACGGGGCAGGGAAGCCTCTTGCCTCCCCCCGGCCTGCACGGAGGCCCTACGGAGGACTGAAGCTTCAAGAACACAGCCAGCAAGCCGCTCGGCGCTTTTCACTCTGATGGGGGCCCCCACCTCCACCCTAGCCACTCACAGCGGGGGAAGAAAGACTTAATTTACTTAGAAACAGAGTTCCTGGTGCCCAGAGAAGGGAAGCAACATGCCCAAGCTGACTCAACAAGTCAGAAGCAGACCCAAGATAAGAAGCGAGACCTTCTCACGCTCTGGTTACCGCTTTCACTTCCCCATGCTCCCTGGCCAGGCCCCGGTTCCCTCTCATATGGCTAAAATGATGAGTAAGATTTAAAAACTCCCTTCTACCTTCCTCCAACGGCCAATGATGAAACTTGCCTAGAAGCCACACTAGTCCAAAAATTCCCAGTTTATTTTTAGTCCTATGGAATTTTTTTAAAAACTTACTTCGTCCCATCGAAACGCTGGAACCTATTCTTCAAAATTTTTGTTGTTATTGCTGCTGCTGTTGTTTTGTGTTTGTGCCAAGAATGGTCATTTATTTCCTATTACAGTTGACCCTTGAAAAACATGGTCCACTGACCCACAGATTTTTTCAATAAATGCAGGACAGTAGCGTAATTCTATTTTCTCTTCCTTATGATTTTTCTTAACATTTTCCTTTCTCTAGCTTACTATATTGTAGGAATACAGTATATAACACACGTCACATACAAAATACGCATTAAGGCTTTTGATGAGCACCAGATGAGCCGTGTCACCAAACCATCTAGTATCAGAGGCAGGACATTTGAGGGGCGCCTGGGTGGCTCAGTCAGTTAAGTGTCCGACTTGATTTTGGCTCGGGTCATGATCTCACGGTTCACGAGATCGAGCCCCACATTGGGCTCTGCAGGGACAGTGAAGAGCCTGCTTGGGATTCTCTTTCATCCTGTCTTCTGTCCCTCCCCGTCCCTCGCTCGTTCTCTCTCTCTCTCTCTCCAGGGAAGCTACGTGTTCTTTCGGGTTTATGAATAAGAGGTCCACAAACCCTTCTTTGATATTCTTTCCTTAGATGTACTTCTAAATTCAGAACCTTTCAGATTTTAGAACAATAGTACAGTGCATGTACTATGTTATGTATACCCTGGCAGGCTCCCGGACACTCATCCTTCTGATGAAAAACTTATTCACCTAGAGTGGTATAAATGAAACCCATGAAGAGTCTCATGTACAATCAGGCCAGCTTTTGACTTCAAATGAGTTATGAAAAACAACACTTTAACTTTTCAGAGCATTTTGGATTTTGGACTTGCAAATAAGGGAATGTCAATCTTGCAACCTTATTCATTACATCTGAAGGTACCCAAGGGCCCAGATTTGAAACCTCAACACTTCAGAAAGAAAACACACCTATGCACACTTACAAGATAAGGAAAAGACTAAGGGTGGGGAGACAGATTATAGATTAAGTACAACACTTGTAACACTCTAGCAAACAATACAGCCAGGTTTGATTCAAGTATAATATGAAGACTCACAGCTAGAAACATAAGCTCAGAGGAGTGGATCTGGGGGCTTTGTCGAGGGGCAATTCAGGAATGTGTCCGTCAGAGAAAAGAGAAGCCCCGTGTCACTTTCTACCCCACACAACAAATAAAGAGGAGCCTAAAAGAAGGAGCGAAAAATTTTTCAAATTTTCTTCAAAGACCAGGCAAAAAAAGGAGGCTGACACGTGGCTAATTAATTTCTTCTTTCCAATATTCCTGAGACACAAATATCATTAACTTCAGTTCGTAAATTACAAAATTTAGCAAGTCTAAGGAATCTGCCTAGAGGAAGAGCCAGGATTTCAACCCAGGTTTGTTTGTTTCCAGGTGCACACTCGCCCTGTAGCCCCAGGGATATTGGCACAGAACTTCCATGTGTACATTTCACCCCTAGACATCTCAGAGAGTTACGGTCTGCTTGTAGCTTTCACAAGGCTGAATTCTGGTCCCAGCCTTGGAAAAGTCTCTGATATGGGTTCCCTATCTATCTATCTATCTATCTATCTATCTATCTATGTCTTTCTCTTGACCTCAGTGTTTGTAAAATAGAGGAAGTAGACCAAAGGTGTCATTCTTGTTTTGACGACATGTGAATCTGTCATTCTGCAAGCTCAGTCCACGGTTTTCTTGTGCTCCCATGACCTCCAGCTGTCTCAGGGAGAAGTCTGAAAAATAAGTTATACACAACCTGCCTCAATTGGGTGGGCTCCACAGCTCAGCAAGGCCATATGCTGCACACACCAGAGGCTCAGCTCATTACTGCTGGATGGCATTCTCTGATGAAGTGGGCTAAGCAAAGGACACCCTCCAAGGACGTCAGTCCAATGCCGAGATGCCGGTCACAGGGAAGCACTGAAAACACAGCTATATTTTCTTTCCTTTTTTTTTTTTTTTTTTTTTGTCCGTTTCAAGGTGTGGAGGGAGGCCCATCTAGCTCTTTGAGATGAGGATTTTCCCCAAGACACATCTTTTTAATTCCACACTCCTCACATATGCACGGTTCTCATTTCTCCTACGGGTGGTGGAGAGAGCCCAGGCTTTGCAGGCACACAGATGTGGCTTTAGGCGCCAACCCCGCAACCTTCCTGAATGAAATGGCATTCTGCAAGTTCCTTAGCACCTCTCCATTTCAATTTCTCCACCCAGAATGCGGCTATCTGTTTCCAAAGCTCATCAAAAGGTGACTAAAAGTGACAATAAGTGCTCATGATTCCTGCTGACAATATTTACATGGTTCAGAAGCTGCCACGGCCCACGTGTTACCAAAGGGACCACAAGACTCAGAAGATGAGAATTTAGGCTGCTAGGGAGTGGGCAGCGTGGGTGGAAGACCCCGGGTCTTCTCTGACTCCCTGTTAGTTCGCCCCCTGGCCCCAGCATGCTGCCACCCTATTCTAGGCTACTGGGACCCAGCCCCATGGTTGCCCCTGGAAGGGCCTATGTTTGGTCAGTGGGAAGGACAGAACTTGATGGAGTGTTGACGAAGTTGTGTGTTTCCCTCTGTTCCTCACCATCCTAAAATGATTGTGCATTTTCATTTATTCTAAGGCCTGGGAATCATCGAACCAAATTATTTTTTGAAAAACGTTAACTTAAGACAACGGCAGTAACCAAGGCATCTGTGAAGCCAAGCCCTCCATACCCATGTCAGCAGAGACCCTGGAATGTAGGAGGAAGCTGGTGACTCTGCTCCCCACCTCTTGCTGAGTATTTGCAACCCTTTTGTCTCTCCCTGTCATCACTGGCTTTGACTTATTTCCCTGATGCTCGATCAGAAGGTGGTTCCCTTTCTGTGAGGGAGAGCAAGGTTTCTTTGCTCCTTGAGAGGATTATTTGAAAACACACCAGCTCTGCCTCGGCAGCCTTGCTGACTAAGGCTGCCAGCCTTGCTTCCTTCCCCATCACTCAGGAAAAGGAGCCCAGGGGCTTATTATGATCATTAAGCTAGATGTGGAAGGGTCCTTTTAAGTCATCAAATCCAGCCTTCCCGTGTCACCAGGAGAGAAACCGACCCGGGCAGCGAGGAGCAGAGGTGAGAGCCACGCCCGGGTCATCAGCTGTCTACACCACGTGCTTCCCTATCCCAAGCCTCTCAACCTGCAACATGTCAGGTGTATTTCAGATGCGCCGCAAACAATACCATGTGGACAGAAATGGACCGCCTTGCAGCAAGAGTCAAAACAATTATATTTCCCTCTTTCTCCGGCACACGAATGCCAAGCTGCGTTTAGCAATGTGTCTCCTGCTCTGCTTCCCCACGGAGTGAGAGCCAGCTGCGGGCAGGGATGATGCCACACTGATCACTACGTGCCATCTCTGGCAGCAGAGGGCAACGGCCTGCCCTGTACGTATCTGTTAAATAAGTGAATGAGTGATCTCATCTTTACGCTTGATCCATCATAAAACTGCAATTAAATGCTTTGGGGGCACACCATTTCCCCGGTTTCATTTTAGAGATCTAATTATCTACACCATACAGAGTTTTTATTGGAGAGTGAAGTCATTAAATAAGCAGACACCAGACTCTGGCCCTGAGATAATTGCCCATAGGAGCACATCTGTCCGCAGCGCTAAGCTGGACCAGGTAAACACATTGCTGGGGAACACGGCACCATTTTCACACCTGATTCGCTGGGACAACGGGTTCTCAGACCAGGGAAATCGGGCTTCTGAATTCCTGAGAAAGGCTAGCGGTGAGTAATTCCACAATTGCTTCTCAATACTTTCCTACTCCTAGAGGTGGGTTCTAATGACAGTTATGAAATCAGTCCCATTTATTTCAGTGACAAACCGGTAATCCGTTCATGTGCAGAGGACGCTCCTTTCAGCATCATCGAACACTTCCTCTTAACTTGGACATGTCAGATTCCTCTTCCATTCATCACCTCCCAGAATGAAGCCTCGGCCAGCTGCGGAGAGCTCCATTAATGCTACGCTGAGAGCAAAACTCTAATAAAGTCTCTAAATATTTACTATGAGTCTAAGTTACCGACCAGGTCCTCCCTGTTAAAATCTGCCCTTGTTCTCCAAACACAATTACTTTAGGTCACTGACACACCAGCCAACGAAATGACAAGACTGTATACCAACGCACAAACAGCGAGCAAGCAGGACCCAGTTTTAAATTCCGGCTGATGGGCTCTGTGTTGTTACCTTGCCCCTCCCGGTTTCCTTAACTGTGAAAAGGGGCCGATAATACTAATGTCACAGAATTCTGGGGAGGATTTGAGAAAATGTATATGTGGTAACTTTAAAAAAAAAAAAAAAAAAAAAAAAAGGAAGCTACACATGCCCAGAATAAAAAGCATGAAGCATTCATTTGCAAGTATCCTTTGACAAAGGAGCCAAGAAACACAAGAGGGAAAAATGGTCTCTTCAATAAAAGGTGCTGGGAAAACTGGACCCCTTTCTTACACCATACACACATATAAGCGCAAAATGGATTAAAACCTTGAAAGTAAAACCTGAATCCATAAAACTCCTAGAAAATACAGGCCATAAGCTCTCTGACACTGGTCGTGGCAATGAATTTTTGGATTTGACACCAAAATCAAAGGCAACAAAGAAAAAATCAACACGTGGGACTTCATCAAATCAAAGTACTCTCACAGATAGTAGCTTATCCTTGAAACTCAGAGTGTTCTTTGCCATTTCAAATAGGTTCCCCCTTGAGAAAACAAAAGTGTTGGGGATTTGCATAGAGTCCCCGTGTGGTAAAGGATCATTTCTCTGGTGAGAGATAACTCAACGATTAACCAGCAGTTGAGGGTCCCGAGCATGGGCAATTTGCAACCTTCCCAGATAATGAGTGGATCTCCAAAGGCCAGAATTAGTCCAAAGAGCTCCCCACCTCTGCTAAGAGGACCCAGAGGCCTAGTACTGGAGAACTCTTTCCTAATCAATCAGACTAAATACTGGCAAGTGCACTACGAGGTGGGCACCATGCCAGACCCCATAAAGACATTAAGATCGTTTACATCTCAGAAGGCAAGTAGCGTTATTGCCATTTTACAGATACAAGAACTGAGGCTCTGTGTGGTTATCTAGTCCAGGATCCTACAGCTACAGAGTTTGGAGTCATAGCTGACTCCAAAATCCACTTCTTTCCAATCACCACGCTGCCCTGTGAGGGAATTCACGCAGCCTCTGAGAAAGGATTTTAACCAGGATGAAATAGGAGCCAAGCACACGATGCCCGATTCAGCCTTAACCGTGACCTAGTCAAATTGTCATCTCCGGGCCCTGCATCACCGTGACTTTGTCACACCACCTCTCTGACTGTATCCTAAGGATCTCTTTCCATGTCTGACTACATTCTTTGAAAAAAGGAATAATGCACATGTTTTTTGAAATCCCCAGTTCCCACAATTATATTTGGTGCCGAGTAGATGCTCAATGAATGTCAAGTAGGTGAACTAAGTGAATGCAACGTCAAGGGCAGACAAGATGGCTTTAAGGAATGCCTCTAACCCTGACATTTCACGGCTTAATTCTTTCTAGATCAGTTCTAATCTCTGGGCAGTAGTTCGGGGTCTCCAACACTGAGATTTCCCAACGGGATGAGGACATTCAGGTGCTTCAGGCTATCGGCTGTTCAAAGCACCCCCTATAGGCTACTCCACGCCATCCTTCAAGAGCAAGCTAACATAGATAGACACGTAAACCCCATTTTAAAGACTTGAAACTGAGGCCCATAGGAGTGACGGACGTCCCCAGGGCCAACATTCGACAATGAGGCTGCTGATTCCCTAGTCTTCTCATGTTACCATTTGCTTCTTCAGAGTATTATTAATAAGCCTGGAGCATAAGCAAAGTGAAGGGAGAAAGGGGAGGGGGTGAGAAAGGAAGGGAAAATAAAAGGGAAGAGAGGAAGAGACAGGGCAGCTTCTCTGGAGAGTGTCACTGACAACTGGCAGTCGGTGACCCTATGGCCCTGGAGAACTCTGAACTCCTCACCCAGGGCTGGCTGGGGTGGGGAGCGTGGGTTTACTTGGCTCTCCGTGCCCCTGACTTACCCAGTTGCAACTAGGCTCTGAGAGCAAAAGCAAACCGAATGCTTCTTGGTCTGAGTCAAAAACAGGAAGTCACAAGTGGCTTCTCTCCCCTCTCAACTTGGGTCTCCAACAGTTGGGGTCAAGGGTGCACCAAAGGACCTGACAGGGAGCTCCCTGGCAGCTCGCCTCTGTGGGAGTCCGCAGCACCTCTAGAACGTGGGGGTTGGGTTGCTCTGCTGCCCCAGGGAGTTGGCGGTTGGGGAGCAGGACCAGGAAGCCCACAGGGTGGGAAGGCAGGGAGATGGGCTTCACGATGCCAGCTCCATCCCTGAGTGCTAAAACCAGTGTGACCTGAGGGCAATAGCTCACTGGAGCTCAGTTTCGTCATCTGCAAAGTGGGGACAGCCCCTACGGCACGGGGCTGTCGTGAACAGCAGCAGTGAGCCCCTTACCATACACGGAGTCCAGTATTAGCACCGAGGCAGTCTGCCACCCCCTGTGTGCTGCCCGCTTCCCAGAGACGCAGATGGGAGGGGGTGTGGACGGGTGGGTCCTCACCTCTCTCCCCTCACAGGAGCCCAGGGCCAGAAGGAGGTGAAGTTCTGCCAGCCCCCAGCCTGGGCCCAGTGCCCATGTTTATGACTGTTTATTTCAGACCAAGTAGAAAGGAGAAATTAGAGCCATAAAAGACAGGACAACAGACCAATAAAAACCAGCTCCCAGAAGAGTCAGAAGGAGGAAGAGAGGCAAAACTGTCACCATAGCAACACAAGACAGTCAGAAGCACGCAGGGAAAACAGCCCCTGTTCTGCCTCCTCTCTTCACAGCAAAGCCAGCCTGGGACCCCATTCGGAGCTCAAGGGAAAGCCAAGGACCCACCCTAAGGCCTGAGCCCCCAGGCCCAGATGCCCAGCCTGACCCGGCTGGCTGCCACCCTCCTCCTGCTCGCCCTCGTGCAGCACGGGGTCCCAGCCCTTCACAGTCCCAGCCCAGCTTGCTGTGCCCTGGGGACTCAATGATATGCAGATGGCACAGGCCCTATCCAGAGGGATGGTGATGGGGAAAGACCGGAGGAAAAGTTTCCAACAGAGTAAGGCAGGAGGCCCACAGAGCTGTGGGGGCTACAAAGGCCCCAAACACTTGCCCCATTACTCTGCCCCAAGTCCTTGGGGAGCAAGCAGGGAAGCCAGCACATGGGTGAAGAGGCCAAGCCCAGAACAGTGGCCTGTCAGCTGCTGGGGGAATTTGGAGGATCTGGGGGTGGGGTCAGCAAATACCTCTAGAGGTCTTAAATGACAAAGGTCTTGGTTCTGGTCTCTGGGGACACTGGCCAGCAAGTCAGAACAGCTTGGAGAAGGACCTAGGAACCCACTGGCCCATTTTGACAGAGGCTTCTTGGTCCTTCAGCTGGCAGGCAAGACAGGTGTCTCCACCGAACAGCATGGCTGGCCTGGGACCAGCCTTTTGGGAAGTGGGTCAAATTGTTCTCAAAGCTCAGGATCTGTAAAGTCCCTCTTGCCAGCCTGGGATTCTGAGGAGAAGGAAGTGATCTAGAGAGGAGGCCTGGGTCCTAGGCACAGCAGTGTGCTGGCTGGCTAAGAACATCTGGGGCAGGTGGCAGCAGAAAGGTCCAGGTATGCAGGCACTGGGGAAGCGGTCATCCTTGCCTCTCAGGCTGTAGAGAAAGATGGGGAGCCCGGGCCTCTGGTGGTGGGAAGAGGGAAGCAGAAGGATGGGGTCTCCTGGAAGAATGGCTCTGGAGCCGATGATACCTGGCTGGGGGCCGGGGATTGAGCGGTTGAGGGGTGAGGGGGGTGATCTAGAACACAAGCAGGAGGCAGTCCCGGAGAGCAGGGCAACGGGCGCACAGACGGACATCTGGACGGCGATCGCAGGAGAAGGGCTGAAGGACTGGGTTCTCGGCTCTCCCTCCCTCCCTCCCGTGAAGGCTGCAGGGGCATCGGGGGCAGGGTTCTCCCGGCGCCTCCCGAACCCCCTTCCCCGCCGACCCCCACCCGTGCTCCCCGCCGCGTCCCCGCCGCGTCCCCGCCGCGCTCACCGGGCTCGCCGCCGCCCTGCTTGGCCGCGCGTCCGCCGCTGCCCCAGCCGCCGCCGCTGTGGACGCCTCTCCCGCGGCCGCCGCAGCCTGCGAGACGGCCCCGGAGCCCCGCCCCGGCCCGCCCCGCCCCGGCCCGCCCCCAGCCCGGCCCGCCGCGGCCGCCCCGCCCCGCCCCGGCCCCCGGGACTCCCTACCCCCGCCGGCACCCGCCTCGCCCCACGCTAGAGCGGCCACCCCTTCCACGTCCTGGGGCCGGTGCCGGCCATCTCCACACAAGGTAGCCCCTGCCCTTCTTTCGGCCTTGGCCGTTTGGCTTTGCCCCCCAGGAGGAAGCCCGGACCAGCCCTTATTGCTTCTACACACTGAATTCCTCCATACCCATTATTCCTTCCAAGAAAACCAAAAAAGAAAAAAAAAAAAAAAAAAAAAAAAAAGGCCCTGCAATCAATCCCTAGATAGATGGGCACGCCCACCCTCAATTTAGTGCCCACGCCCCCCCCACCAGACCACCCTAACCTCTACCCACACTCTCAAATTACTTTGGGTTCTGAACCAGCCTTCCTCCCTGTCCCTCCTTACTCATACTGTGAACAGATTCCCAGCCCTGGGGGCTGCGGTTATCTGATGGGTCCACCAAAAAAGTCTTGCAAATTCTCAGTCCAAATAACGTAACTACCCTAAAGAGTAAGCCTGCAAAAACACTCTAAAAATTTCTATGATGCAAAGGGAATGTAAGGGATTACAGTGTCATTGTCATGATCATTGTTTTAAAACATCTGCCACGGAGGCTTTATGCATTAGAGAGAGAGGTTCAGGAAACCAGAGAGGTGCACAGTGCCAAACAGGTTGTGAGTCAGAGCTCCTCTTGGGGGTGGGAGGGCAGGCTTCTCCTGCTTCCTTTCCCAGTCAGTCAGCCAGAGCATCATGAAACATCTATTAACCCCCTACAATGGGCCTAGCCATGTGCTTGCAGCCATGTCGGTTTCCCCCGGGGTGGGGGGGTGCTCGGGGGGCAGTCTGGGAGCACAAGGAGCCCAGATCCCAGAGCGTGGGGAGCTTCCGGAGACTTTGGTCAACCCATCTTCTGTCTGAGTTCCAGTGTCTCCACAAGGAACGTGATGCCATCCCAGCCTCTTTCAGACTCCAGAAAGCTTCCTTGAGCTGCCTAGCATGCCACCCACTCTGAGTTTTGGTAAGAATTCAGACAAGGCCCAGGAGAGCACAATCTAGTTAGAATAAAATAGTATCCCACTTGGAAGTGTCCTTAGAATGAACACGTTCCCCTTCTTTTGGTGGCCAAGCCCCTGCCCCCCCATGCCTGGCCCAACCCCTGTTGTCAATCCCTGCAAAGATAATCTATTTTCTCTTTGGGTAGCTCTATTAGAAGAGCCTTCTTAATCCACCCCCATACATACACACTCCGAAACTTCTGGCTTATTCTCTCCATCTTGGACCTGGCCAGGCTCTGGGAAGGACAAGGACGACCCACCCACAGATGCCATTCACCCCATAAAATGCTACCATTTCAGGGCATGGGGATACTCCTTACTTTACACCTGTCTGTCTCTAATAATATAGCTTAGGTTGGTGAGAAGAGACTATTTGATGTATGAGATTTCACTTCCACACACTTAAAAGACAGCTTCTGTTTCAGTAATTGAGGGATACCTGTATGGTATTGCCTAGCCCATTATGAAATAATAGGGTTTCTAATTATCAGTGTGGAATTTAATAATTAAATGTTTCCTAAGACACAATAATCAGATGAAATGGTCTTTCAACTTCATTAGTAATACTAATAACAGGTTTAGAAGTTACTATAATAAAGATTATAGTGAAATTAAACTGTCATTGAAGGGGCAGCTAGGTTAAGATTAAATTTCAGATGGTTTTCATTCACAATATAAGTTTGCTAAAATGAACCTTAATGTCTTAATTAAATTAACTTTAAAACGAACTGTTCTAGTTTCAGGGGCATCCTCTTCGTGTATTTATTTCTTAAAAGAGATTTCTCAAGCTTTGACAAAGGGCTAGGTACTGTGCTAAATGATGGCATAAAGGTGCATGTCCCCGGCCCTAAAGAGTACTCAGCCTGGTTTATGACAAGGCAGAATAGAAAGGAGACTAGAATAGAGCTATTTGCTGTATGGGCCCAAGACAAGAAGGAATTCAATGAGATTGGGGGAAATTGGAAGCAGATTCTTTTTTTTTTTTTTTAATGTTTATTTCAGAGACAGAGAGAGAGAGAGCGAGAGAGAGCATGAGCATGAGCAGGGGAGGGGCAGAGACAGAGGGAGACACAGAATCTGAAGCAGGCTCCAGGCTCTGAGCTGTCAGCACAGAGCCTGATGTGGGGCTCGAACTGACAAACCGTGAGATCATGACCTGAGCCGAAGTCAGACATTTAACCAACTGAGCCACCCAGGCACTGCAGAAGCAGATTCTTTTGAGCTGAACCCTGAGGGATGAGTTAGTCTTCAGTAGACAGGAAATGGGGTCAAGGACTCTCCAGGGAGAGGAACCAAAGGGACGCCCTGGTGGGAAGGGGTTCAGTGTGGCTGCCAGTACCTGAGGGACAGCACAAAGTGGGCTGAGAGTGAAGAATCAGAACATGAGCCTAAGAAGACTGCCTTTGACCCTGGGAGCTCCGGGAAACTGGGTGGCCTTGACTGGAGTGTCAAATAAAGAGGCTGAGGACAGGTGAAGTTGCTTGGGGACTGGGGCAGAGAAAGAAGAGGCCACAGTGAGAATGGTCACTGAGATCTTCCATCATCACTGGGGGCCTGTGGGCTGACCCCCACGGACCAGGTTCTGCTCTCTCACATTTGAAAACACATTCTCTAAAAAATCCTCACTGCTGAGAACAATGCTTGGCACAAACTCAGTGCCTGCTCATATTTACTGAATGAATGGCAGGGTCATGGAAGATAGACATCCTCTCTGGAGGCAAAGTCTCAAGGGCTGATCCCACTTAGAGCTCCTCACCATCCACCGAGATCCATCCATTCTAGGGCTGGTAGAACATTCCCTCTAATCCCTGGACAAAGTCTTGCTTTCTCCCCTCATTCACCCAAAAGACTTCTGCTTCCAAACCTTTGCTTCTCTGTATACCTCGGGTGACTTCCTCTCCATCGCCGGTTACCAAAGACTGCATGTTCTGATGCTCATGATGTCTGGAGGGCGGTGGTGGCACTGTTGTGTCCATGCTTCTTTATTCTGAATTCCTCTGAAACTAACAACCTGAGCCACTTCTGATTCATCACATACACAAGTGTCTTGAGGACAAGGACCTTTTCCGAGACACGGATAAAACCTCCACTTGACTTGAAATCAAAGGTGAGCATAAATCCCGATCCTGCCACTCACTGGCCGTATGAACTTAAGTTACCGAAGCCTTTGGAGTTTTGGTTTTCTCTTCTATAAAATGGAAGTAATAAAACCTACCTCAGGAGGTTGATGTGAAGGCTAATGTAAACTGCTTTGTAGCAGTGAAGGAAAGAACAATTGTGTGTGTGTGTGTGTGTGTGTGTGCACGTGCGTGTGTGTGAGTGTATGTTGCCTCCTTGTCCCTTGAATAATGCTGGGCATACAGTAAATGTTCTCTGCAGATGAGCTGGTTATTGGGTTGATTCATAGATGAGGATGGGAAGCAGAGGCTGAATGATCCCGTGTTCTGAAGCGCTACAGTGCTCTCTGCTTGCGGGAAGACTCTTTCTCTTCGGGAAAGGGCTCTTTCTCTTTGCCCTCCTCATTTACTTTTCTCCAGCAGGAATTATACGGCACTGGCTTTCCCTCTGGCGTTACTATAATGGCTTCCAAAGGTGGTGGATGTTCTTGCCAATTACAGACCGGGGTTCCTTTATGTAACTAGGGGTTTCTACGGAAACATGGCCCAGGCTTCAGAGGGAGCATAATAGATCTGATTATGAATATTGAGCCAATTTTCACAGCTGACATACCGCACACTTCCTTGTTGCAAAAAAATCACAGTCCAAACTATGTAGAGAAACTTGGTAAAGGCTGAAAATTCTGCATGTGGATGAATTGGAGCTTGTGACTTAAAATATCTGACTTTAATCACTTTTTAAATCACTGAGCGTGTCAGGCTCTTTCGGATCTCCCTTCCTTTGCACGTGGTTCCGATCTGCCTTGAACGACCTTCCATCCTGGCCCATTCATTGCGTTTTTTACTTAGTTGTTTTGTTTGTGTGTTTGTTTTTTGTTTTTAATCCCAGCTCATAAGCAACCCCTCTATAATGCCTCCTGCGACTCTCCTGGGTGGAGTCCATTGTTCCTTCTTGTGTGTGCCCACAGTGTGGCATTCACACCTTCACCATAGCATTCACCAGGCTGTGTCTTACATGTGTTTCTGTTTAAAACACCTTATTTAATGTGTACCTTATGTGGTTTCATTCATTAACATTGAACTCACAGCCAATAACACTGTAACGCACGCTTGAACGGAGCTTGTCTAACACGTGTTTTCTCGTAAGACACACCACAGCCTTTGCACACTTTGCAGCACAGACAGCACTTCAGCACTACGCTTGGGGGCCACCTGAAACAGTGAAATCACCACCATAAAGCACACAAACATGAAAAACATGGCACCAAGTAGACCATGGAAAGGGCACTTGTTTACAGCTGAAACAAGAAGACAGAATTTCGCCTCAGTCAACCTCAGCTAGAAACATGTGTGTTGGCGACTTGGGTTTCTCAGTGCTTGGTGCACATTGGAAAATGACACATTGGAAAAGCACCGAGAGTATTGGTTTTGAGGTTACAAATCCACTTCAGTGAGTGGGCAAATTC
Organism: Lynx canadensis; assembly: GCF_007474595.2. Classification (NCBI taxonomy): domain Eukaryota; kingdom Metazoa; phylum Chordata; class Mammalia; order Carnivora; family Felidae; genus Lynx; species Lynx canadensis. The sequence goes on along the minus strand of NC_044305.1, from coordinate 127,307,679 downwards.
ACAAACACAAAATCTGCAAATAATGAGCATAGACTCTATGTGCCTCCTGCCTAGACTGTGAACTCCTTGCAGCCAGTATCTGACTTTTATCTCCCTGTGTACCTTTCCAGCACCTTGAGGAGCACCTGATACATACAAACCTGGCACTCCATTAATGACATCTGATGAGTGAGCCATTCAATCCTGTCTTGCATTTCTTTAGCAATTTTCCCAACAATTTATAAATTTACATTAATAAAGCGGCAAAATGTCTCTGGGTTTTCTCCCATATTTGGTTCCTTGTGGCTATTCAAGAAGAGCCCTACCTTTGAGTGCAAGGAGGCTTATATATGGAAGATCCTTCTCATGTGAAAAATCTTCCAAGATGGGTAAAAACATGGTAAACGGCAACATCCACTCATATTCCCCTCCCCAAAGAGAAGAAGGAGCAATGAATTCCTAGGATCTGGAAAAACAGAGTCACATGATGGCCAACAATGGAGAAAGATTACAAAGCCCAGGAACTGAAAGGGAACACTGGCAGTAAAATATGGAGTGGTGAGAAGAAAGGAAAGTAGATGACTGGAAGCAGGAAAGTCATGGGAACCATGCAGGAGTTTTGCAGAGAGGTCAAGATTTCAGTCTGGGCTCCCCTTCCCCACTTAAAGCAGCGTGACTCTGGGCAGGTTTCTCAACTTCTTGCTTCCTTGGTAATCACATACATATGAAGCAGGGGGATAGGACTTATATAACCATACAAGGTTGTTTATGCAACTGACATTTATCGATGCCACTGTGCGCCAGACAGAAATGTGAAAGAGGTAACAAATACGCAGATAATTAATTAGTACCCAATACAGTGCTTGATGTAACTTAGCTACCAAATTTAAACTTTTTAATGTTTATTTTATTTTATTTTTTTTTTTGAGAGAGAGAGAGACAGACAGAGAGCAAGCAGGGGAGGGGCAGAGAGAGAGGGAGACACACAACTGGAAGCAGGCTCCAGGCTCTGAGCTGCCAGCACAGAGCCTGACGCCGGGCTCGAACTCACAGACCACAAGATCATGACCTGAGCTGACATCGGCCGCTTACCCGACTGAGCCACCCAGGCGCCCCACTCAGCTACCAAATTTAAAAAGTGATTTTTATTAGTTCCACCACTAAGGTATTTCTGCTTCCATTCTCTCTCTCTTCTCTCTCCTTCTTTCTCTAATTTGCAAGGTTTCAATGTCAGACGTCTAGTCTCTTCTGAGTCCAACCCGTCTCATAGTTTTTCATAGTCAGTTGATCTCAATATTCGGCTAGCCAGGTAAATCCAGAAATTGCTGATTGCATCAATTTTTGGCAGCTTTGACAAAAGTGAGTCAGACCCTCTAGGGGACTCTGCCTCACCACCCACAAAGCTCACACCAACTCCAAAATCACCATCAACAAAGTAATGACACATACATGGGGACCTTTGAGTGAAGGCTGAGAGCATTTTATAGGCATTGCCTAGTCATTTATGCAGCATCGCAAACAGGTAAGTGGGGTTCACTTCTGACTATACCCATTTTATAACCAGGGAAACTAAGGCTTGATGTAACTCATTCAAGTTGTCAGTTGAGTCCTAGCCACAAACTAAGAAAATGAAACACGGGTGTCATGGTTCAAAATTTAGAACCGAGCGTTGAATTCCTTGGACAACCAGATCGTCTTCCTTTTCCTTACAAATAGTTTCTTGGCTTTTCAGGAAGCTTATCAACGAGCAAGCAGACAGGTTAATTTGGACGTAAGCCTGGATTCTCTCTCTCGGTCTCAGAAATTGTGTCCAATTTGGGGAGCTGAAAACAGAACCGGGTATTAAGATGATGTTAAAATTCTCACCAAACAGAATAGTTTACTGCACTGAACTGCTTTGATAGCCCTGCTAATAATGTACGAATGTTTCATGTTTATATGCACGTGAGTACTATATGTGACGTTCCCGTAAATAGCCGTGGTAATGATTTTCACTCCATTGTATTTGTTTTTTGACTCCTTAATCACTTGAAAAGTGCCTTAAAGTAGTGACACTTGATATGTTTAAAACTCATAATTTCTTTTTTTTTATTCTCCCTTGAGCCACTGCTCAGCTCAACCCCTTATCAGCTCTGGCTTGAGTTACTTGGACAACTTTCTGTTTGGTCCTGTGCCTTCATATTCAGTCCACCCCATCCGCTGTCCATCTGAAGCTCCAGCATCCTCTCTGGGAGACGTACGTGATGGTGGCAGCCCCAGGACATGGTCATACATCTTGGCAGAACTCACATGGCTGTTGATAGTCTCCCCTTAGCTTGTTCTTCATGATGCATTTCTTTCCACTCTTTAACTCAGAATATTGTATCACTCTTCTCTCCATGCCTGTTATTTCCTCTCCTTGGAATGCCCCGTGTCTGTTGTCAAATAGACAATCTCCAAGTTATCCTTGCAGGTGAGAGAACAATACCTTTTAATAAAATCTTTTCTGAATCTTGACCTTCAGCCTGCCCAGCCCACTGACTTACACGCACCTTATCTCATGGTATTTTATTTCTGTGCATCACTTCTTTGGCTCCTGAAATTTAGAAAATGTATGCATAGGTACATGTACATACATATATGTATGTATCTCATATGTATGCATGCATATACATATATGCATATAAACATGTAAAAATATAAATACACCCCACTGGCATACATATATACATATTTTATACATATATACATATAAATATATATGTATAACATCTGTGTTCTCAGTGCTTGACATCTAATGTCCACTTGATAAATATCCATCTGGTTGATCTGAGTTCAACTGAATCCCTCAAGATCCAGAGATTAGAAAACCTGTCCTTTCAAGTTAGCTCTGGAAAAGTAAAGTATAACCAAGCTTGAAAGAGCAACATCGGATCTTTTTAACAGAAGAATGCTTTTTTAAAGTGCTTTTTTTTTGAAGAATAAAACAAAAATTCTACAATGTGCTTTTCTAGCTGTGTGATCTTAAAATAAAATCCACATTAGTGATTATTAACCAAATCCAACAAATAGTTCTCGGCTTCTGATGTGGAAACGCTTCCTCTCCTCATATGCCAACACCTCTACATTTTCTTTGTTTTAATTATACTAAGCGTCTTTTTGTTCTTCCTGGGACATTTGCCTGGGAGGCTGGGGCAAGCTATAAATAATAATCATCATCATTATAAGAAATACTATTTACAGAGTCTATTCTTGGAGCTGAAGAATAATCCATGAGCATGCCCAGCACAGCCTTGGAAGGGCTGCAGTGGTTTCTTGGGGACAGTCTTGGGCTCTTGAATATTTCACCCATCTCATTAGCATCACTCATGTGGCGTGATTGCTCAGATGGCAGATCCTTCATCCAATAAACTCCATCAAACTGCTTCCCATCTGTTAATGGGGAGGAAATGGGAGATTTCAGAAAAAAGATGATTTTTATGTTGTTGTCCATAAATGCAATTGGTTTTCTGATTTCCACATTTCCTGTATACCCAAGGCTTTCATGAATCTATTTAATACGGGGCTTTTTTTAGAAATAAAAAGAACATTATCTTTTATTACACACATTTAGGCATTTCAAGGTCTTAAAAGAATCTCAGAGCAGAAGGGGCTTTAGAAATAATCTAGTTCAATTTGTTCATTTGACAGATAGAAAAACTGAGGCCCAGAACGAGAAGGTGATTTCCCAAGGTCATATGGTAAGTAAATGGAAGAGCTGGGATTGAAAACATGGTGTGGTGGTTCCAGACTCGTGTTTTTTTCTCTCCCTGATGCTGAACAAATCTTCACCACCACCCCCTTCTGATTTGAGCCCTAAAGATTTCAGCTTGTTGCATATTTAGGATACTAATCTTCTGCACATAAATTCTCAAGTTACCCCCACAATTTCTTATAAATCCCCAAACTATTTTACTGGACAGTATTGCGTCTTGTCCCTGAGAGGGATGAGCCTAGGTAGTGAAAGTCCGAGGCCAGTTCTGGAGACAAGACCTGGAAACAGCCATTCTAAACAGGCATCGTGATCTGGGCGGGGGGGGGGGGGGTAGAACTTGTCCTTAATCCTGGGTTCTAGGAACAAATCTGCTTGATTTGTTCTATGATTTACGGCAGGTCAGTAAACTTACCTTGTTTCAATGCTTTGTTCACCGTGGATAATAAATACCTGCCCTGCCTTCCCTAGAGAAGTGTTGGGAGTATCAAATAAAATGACAGATGTGAAAAGCCAAACAAAAAGAAAATCATTATTTCATGTAGCAGCAGAAACACAGCAGCCTATTTTGCTTTTGTTTATTGCCAAAATGGCATGCATGGTAATGTGATGCTAATTTCCTGCAGGTGATCAGGTTTTCCTTGGCCCTTACTTTTCTCCTACCAGACATCACTGGAGTTTGGGACACATTCCAGATTTTAGCATATTTAAGAATTTACTTAGTATTTACTGTATGCCGGACACTCTGATAGGTGCTAGGGACATAAGGAAGGATGCTCTCGTGAATTCACTGCCCAGGTGGGAAATAGACAGGAAAATATATTAGAAATCAGAATATGAGAAGCATTTTAAGGAATTTTGGGACAGGAATTCGACCTAGTTGTGAAAAGGGTTTACAGGAAAAGTTGTGACAGGCTGAGAAGGACTGGTGTAGGGGAAGAAAAAGGAAAAGTTAGAAATAACAACACATGAACTGCAATGTTGATTTACCTGGAACATTATGAATTCTTTGGTTAAACAGATATGACTGAAGAGAGAATAGATTTAGACAGTGTTTATTACAGAGGGACTTTCTGATACCCTCAGAAGCTAACATTAGTTGAAAGTGAGTGGGAATCTTCAGTAGCTCAAGTTTAATTTCAGCATGCATCCATTTCCTATCTTTTTTCCTATCTTTTTCCTATCTTTCCTATCTTTGCTGGGGAATACACATACAAAGGATAACGTAACAAATAACCATGTTCCCATCACCTAGACTAACATCTTGTAATTTGTGCTTCATTTTTTTTCTATTAAATAATAGGATATGAATGTTTCATAATAGGACATTAATGATTAACAATGGGAGGTTCATGATTAATGATTAAATGTTCCCGTAGGTAATAGAAACTTCTAATGCTAAATCAATTCTGGTTCTTCTCTCCCTCTGGTTGCTCGGGAGACTACACTTTCCTGTCTTCTTTGCAGGATCTTGTCACTAGTTCTGGCCAATGGTTTGTGGGCAGGTGTAAGTAAGTCCCTTCTGGGTTGGGACAGCCAACTGCCAATGTGAGACAACAAAAACTTTTATCCCTCTTGTTGCAAAATGCAATGTTTATCATCCTAGGGCTTGGAGAAAGGATCACATTTAGAAGCTACCCCACCTCTACCACAAATGCATGATGAGCATTTAGTGTAAGACATAAGTACATCCTATTGTTTAAGCCACTGAGACTGAGATTTTGGAGTTGTTTGTAACTACAGCATAACCTTATCTAACCCAACTGACACATCTTCCAGCCCCAATCCCAATCTTCTTTACCCAGAGACAACCACTATTATGAAGTCATTGGGAATATTTCCATTTATATTTTCTAAAATTTTCCTAAATAAATTATGTACACTTAATATATAGTATTATAGTGTATGGCCTTAAAGTCTTCATAAAGGCCATCGTATGGTATTCTGGTTCTCACTTTTTTTTTTTTTTTTTTTTTTTTGAGAGAGAGAGAGATTGAGAGTGCAGGCTGGGAAGGGGCAGAAGGAGAGGGAGGGAGAGAATCCCAAGCAAGTTCCCTGCTCATCACAGAACCTCGACCCCATGACCATGAGATCATGACCTGAGCCAAAATCAAGAGCCAGACACTCAGCCAACTGAGCCACCCAGCTGCCTCTGGTTCTCACCTTTCTTTATTTAACAGTATGGATTTTTAGGACTATCCATCATGATAAGTATATAATTATGTAGATTATGTACATGTTTAGTTTTATCAGATACTGACAAATTCCTCTTCAAAATGGTTTTACTGTTTTAATACTCATAGTATCTATATATGTGTGCTTACCTCTCTATATATATTTCCCAACATTTCTATTGTCAGTGTCTATCTTTTTTATTTGTAAAATGTAATTTTATTGGTTTCATTGACATTGTCTTGTTTGGTAATGAGATTGAGCATTTTTTCATATATTTATTGATTTTTCAGATTTTCTCTTCTGTAAAATATCTGTTCATATCCTTTGCAACTCTGTTGTGCCATTTATAATGCTTGTCTATTATTTTATTATTTACTTGTAAGAGTTAAAAATTATATTCTCAATACATAATACACTGTTGTGATTAATCTATTCTTATGGTGCATCTTGGTAGCTGGTAGATAATGTGTCTACTTTTTCCCTGATTCTTAAAGAAATTTTTTGGCTGCCTTTGTATTTTCTCTTTGATATGGACTTTAGAATATATACCTTGATTAGTTTTTTAATTAATTTTAAGTGTTTGTCTTATTTTTTTTTAACTTGAATAAGGGTTGGCAAACTATAGCATATGGATTAAATCTGGTCCACCCCAAGTTTTTGTAGACAAAGTATTATTGACATACAATCACATTCATTTGTTTATGTATTCTCTATAGCTGCTTTTATGCTTCAAGGCTGAGTTGAGTAGTTTCAACAGAGACCATATGGCCCAAAATGTCCAAAGTATTTATTATCTGGTCCTTTACAGATAAAAGCTGTCAACCCTTGATAGGCATATTCTGTCAGTTACAGACAAGGGTAGCTATGACTAGGTCTTTCAAATCTTTATTTATTAATTTATTTTTCTTATCTTATTGCATGGGCTAAGAATTTAGTGCAATGTTAAATAATGCTGCATAAATGGGTCAACCTTGTCTCATTTCTGAGTTTATTGAGAATACTTTCAGAATTTTAAAATTAATTATAATAATTCAATAAGTTATTGGTAGCTGTTTTTATAAAATTAGGAATATTTTCTTCTAGTTATAATTTGACAAGGGTCTTTATCATACTTGATGCTAAATTCTATCTAATTATTTTTCTACAGCTCATATAGGTTTTCTTTTTAATGTATTTAATGTGATAAAATGTTATTAGTGGATCTTCTGTTGTGAAACTATTTTTGAAATTTTATGAGAAATTCTACTATAAACTTCTGAGTTGAAACAATTATATTTTATTTGGATTTTTGCATTTGTGTTCACAAATGAAATTGGTAAAGTGTTTATTTATTTTTTACTTCCCTTGTTTGTTTGGGTATCAAATTTACAATAGCCTTAGAAAATCATTCAGGTAGCTCTCCTTGTTCTCAGAAATAGTTGAGTGTGTGTGTATGTGTGTGTTTAAAATAAACAATAATCATCTGTTTTTTGAAACCATAACTCATTTGTGAAAATTTTAAAATATGATGTTCCCTGAAGAAGGTGCACATTTTAATTCTCTATTCAGTTTTCTGAATGAGATTGTTTTGTTCAGGATTTCTATTTTCCTTGAGTCAATTTTGGTAATACATATTTCTCAAGAAAATGTCTATATCTAAATTTCAAATTTACTAACATAAAGTTTTGCAACACACTGTTATGCATTTTTAATATTTTTACTGTTTTAGTAATTATAGAACTCAACATAGGATCTTTTTATTTTTAATATAATTGACATTATTCATTTTCTCTCATTTAAAAAATCATGCTGGGGTTTGTATATTTTGTTGGACTGTTAGTATGTAAACTTTTGGTTTTTAGTGATTATTGTGCATGAATTTCTGTATTTGTTTTTGTTTATTTTATCTCAGATATTAAGAATTGAGTTAATAACATCATACTTTATAATTCCTATATTCCATTTTAACTCTCATCTTTATAACCTCTTATTTTTGACTTTTTGAGATGTATTATGTTTTTGCTTTTTTTAGTTTCTTAAATAGAAGACTGAACTCACTTTTATTCTATACCTTCTCATTTGTGAGTAAATGAATTTAACACCGCAAATTATCATCTAATTGCTGCTTTAGCTATCTCCCAGAAATTGTGATACGTGAGTAACCTAAATGTTATACTGTGCAAAGCTTTCTTTGTTATTAAGCACTATATATAACTTCTATTTGGCCTTTTGTTGTTAGGAGTATATTTTTTAGGTTTAAAAATTTTCAGTTTAGGAAGTTTCTATCAACATATCTTCAAGCTCACTGATTCTTTCCTCAGACCTGTACAATCTACTGGTGAACCATGGAAGATATTCTTTGTTTCTGTTGCAATGTTTTTGATTTTTAGCATTTCCTTTTGATTCTTTCTCAGGGTTTCCAAGGTGTTCTTACATGCTGTCCACTTTTTACATTATAACCTTTAGCATATTAATAATAGTTACTTTCAATTCCAGGTCTGATAATTCCAAAATCTATACCATATGTGAGTTTGGCTTTGATGTTTTGCCTTGTCTCTTCATACAGTGATTTTAGTATTATTTCTCCTCCTTCTTTTCCCTTCCTCCTTCCTTGCCTTTCCTTCCTTCTCCCCTCCTTCTCTTTGTTGTTGTTGTTGTTCTTAATTTTTTTAAATGTTTATTTATTTTTGAAACAGAGAGAGACAGCCTGAGTGGGGGATGGGTAGAGAGAGAGAGGGAGACACAGAATCTGAAGCAGGCCCCAGGCTCCAAGCTGTCAGCACAGAGCCCTCATCACGGAGCCAGATGTGGGGCTCAAACTCACGGACTGCGAGATCATGACCTGAGCCAAAGTTGTATGCTTAACCAACTGAGCCAGCCAGGCGCCCCTATTCTTCTTCTCCTTCTCTTACTCTTCTTTCCACCTCCTTCTCTTCCCATCTCCTCCTCCTTCCCCTTCTCCTCCTCCTCCTCTTCCTCCTCCTTCTTCTTCTTCTTCTTCTTCTTCTTCTTCTTCTTCTTCTTCCTCATATTTTGCCTTTTAACATTTTTGTAATTTGTTATTGAAAGCCTACAGGATATATCTATCAGGTAAAAGAAACTGAGGTGTGAGGTTTTGTATTTATCTGGCTAGCAGTTAAGCTGTGTTATTGTTTCCTGTAGTTTTGGTGCCAGAGGCTGAAATGTCCTCTAGTGTCCTTGTTTTGTCTCTCCTGTTATCTTTGTGGTTCCCTTTTTAAATGGGGTTAAGGTTTGCATTTCTTCTGGTTTTAATCGCCTCTTGTTAAAGAAGAGCTTGGTTGATGTTGTACTAAGATGTTGGGAAAGGAGAAAAATTGTACAGTCCTATGATTAAGTCTTACTCCTGTAAGTCAAGGGGCCCTCTTAAGGCTAGGCCCCAGAAAGTTTTAATCTCTCAAACTAGCCCTCACTTCATTTCCAGGTATTAGTCAATTCAACTTTAAGTGTTCTTCCCAGGATCTACCCACGGTTGCAGCTTCTGCTTCTGTGAGCTCAGTTCTCTGATATACAAAAGTTTGTTGATTTTCAGTTCAGTTTTTCAGCTTTTTCTTGTTGTGAGCATGGGAGCGAAAATTTCCAAGTTCTTTATATATGTATTTTTTTCATTTCTTCTTACTTATTTATTTATTTTTGTTTTAGAAAGAGAGCGAGATAGTATGCGCGAGTGGGCAAGAGGGGCAGAGGGAGAGAGAGAATCCCAAGCAGGCTCCATGCTCAATGCAGAGCCTGACGGGGGGCCTGATTCCACAACCCTGGGATCATGATCTGAGCCAAAATCAAGAGTTGGACACTCAACTGACTGAGCCACCTGTTTTTTCCAAGTTCTTGGCATGTTGAAATGAAAGTCTCCACATCTGAATTAAAAAAAAAAACAGTTCTTGTTTAGTTTTACTTACATTTCGGTCACTTGTGTTCTTAATACATTTTTAGTTTTTAGAAATGGTTCTTGTGTGCTTGAAAAGATGGCATAGTCTCCATGTTTGGAGTGTCATAGGTTTCAGTTTGTTTTTAGTTGACTTATGTTTCGAGGATTTATTATTCTTATATTATCTATTTCTTACGTTGTGATTTCTATTTTAGTCTTCTATTTCTGCAAACATTTAAAAATACTTATTTTACAGTCTCTTAAATATGATTCTATTATCCCTAGGATTACTTGTTTTTCCTCTTGCTTCGTCTTCCTGATCATTCATTTTCTCATAGGCTTTATAATTTTGGCTATGATCTCGTTGGCAGTGAAGATATTTTCCATGAAAAACACATGTAACATGCTTTAGGTGACAGTTTCTTATTTGCATCTGCTGGGACTTTATGGATTTAACCATACTGGACTAATGTTTATGTTCATTTATTTGGGGTCCTGAACTATTCAGGTGGCTTAAATTTGGATCTCTCATCGTGTCCTGATTACCTGCAGGTGTGTCTATTTTTGTCCATGGGTCTAGGTGAATAGGAAACTCCATTATAGCTTTCTTGGATTAGGTGGGCAGTGATTTTCTTACCAATCGTGATGCTAGGGGCTGTGGAATAAATTCAGGCCACTCAGTTCCAGCTGCCCACCCACATGAGGCTGCTGGCTAAATTTCTTTTTCTGTGTGGGCATAATCCCTAGTCCCAGCTGTTAAGGCTTATAACAGGTTCCAATTCTCCTGTAACGCTTTTCAGTTTTAACTCTCACTTCCCATTTTTGAGATTCCCTCTCATTTTTTTTTTCAATTTGGGGTTTTCTCTTCTTGGTCTCAAGTTAGGCTATGAATTTATGATTGTTAGCTGATTTGTTTTTCTGTTTTTAAGCCAGCAATTCTATCCTGTGTTGAGTAAGACAAGTCAGCTCTTACTTTTCAGAGTACAGGGGACACATATATTCTGAAAGGAAGAAAGACTCCCCTGTGGGCTGGCCCACACTCGGTAGGTACAAAGGAAACACCGGGCTGAAGCTGGCTTATTCTTGACCTCAAATCAAACCGCCTCTTTGGCAAAGAGGCAGCCCTGCCCATTACACAGCTAACCCCTTCCACCACACCTTCCTTTGGCTTCTGAAGTCCCTGAAGTCTGTGCCTGACTCTCCAGGACCTGCAGAGCTAATGTCTGCTCTGAGTGGTGCCCGGCTGGATCCCCGGGAGACACCTCCGCCTCTAGTGTGTACTTAGACCCCACGTGAAGTCCTCTGTCCATCCCTACAGGAAAACAGGACACCGGCACCTGAGCTACAGCTGCGGTTGTTGTCACAGACATTCATGCCTTTAGAACGGATGTCCCCTTTTTCTCAGTCTGGGTCAATCCCTAGGCTAAGTGACTTTAGCTAGACAATGTAATTGCATTTAAAGATACCCAAAGATGTAAAAGACCATTTCGTCTGTCTCAAAATTCATAAACTTGAAAAAAAAAAACTTACCACTGTTGTTTGATGACTTCAGGCTGTTAAGGCAATGTGTCCCTTAGTCCACATTTAAAAATTTTAGTTACAGAAAATCATCCACACCCTGAGGTTACGATGTAATGAAAATAACGCTACGTGAGTTCATTAGTCTCTAATGTGATTTTTCTCCTCATTTCATTTCCCAATAAGGAAAGCTTTTCCAAATGATGGATTTCAGAGGCTGAGGAGAAAGAATTATGATTGGTTTCTTCATGGTTATTATCAACCATAAGAGAAAAATTCAGCCAGTTTGCAATTTTAAAAGAAGTGGAGAGATTGCTTTGTTAATATCTATTCAGTTCATTTTCTATTTCGGGAATTGACAATTCGAGTGTGGTTGCAGAGAAATGAGTGGTGAGAGCTTCAGCTGCAGTCCAGTGGTAGTGCTCCAACTGCAGAACCACTTTGAAGCTGCTTATAGTGAAGGTGGGAAGGTAAGAACTCTAGCCTTGTGACCCAGAATTGCACGCTTAGCCTAAACGAAGGCTTTTGGTAAAAATCACTATTGTCATCCAAAAAGTATTTCTTAAGTGACCTTCTGTGCTTTGTTCTTTATAAAGGCTGGAAATATACCAAGGTTCAACGGGAGATGGTGCAGGCACTTGCAGACATTATTAAAGGGGTGACTATCTTACACAGAGGGGTACAAATACCTGAATAGGCAAGGCTATTACATAAAGAACTGGCGTATTGAAACTCTCTATAGGCCAAGGGGATGTGTTGGGAAAATGCACTGGAATGGAAGAGGGGAGTCCTGGGTGTTAGTCTGGGCTTTGATAGCACCTGGCTGAGGGAAGCTGGGAATCACCCAACAACGTCCTTGGGCCCCGCTTTCCTCACGTGAAGGCGGACAAAATTAGAAAGTCAGACAATGGTTATTGATGAAAAAGTCACACTCAGTTTCTTGACATATGGTCAATAAAACATGAGTCTCTGCCTCCAGGAAGCTCAATGTATTCAAGAAAAGCAAAAAGCCCCAAGTGCCATGGCCGCGACTATGGCAATAATGGAAGAATTTCTGGCCAGTGTTCCTGAACTGCTGTAGAATGAAGCCCGAGTCAGAAAAGGTAGATTATCAGGTATGGCTTTCAGAGGGAGGTACCGGGAAATGCATATTTAGGAAGAAGGACTGTATATGTACCATTAAAAAAAGAAGAAATCCAGGTTGGGTGAAGGCCTAAGTAAAAGCCTGGGTGGAACTGTTACCCACTTACAGACCCAACACTGAGCGCTGAGCCCGAGGAAGAGAAGGCTCCAGGAACCCATGAAAATAATTTCCATAAAGAACGGTGGTGCAAGATCGGCTGGTGCCTGGGAGAGAAGGAACCTGGGTCCCCTGTGACACCTGAGGACAGCAGTATGGGTAAAGGCGACATCACAGGGAGGCAGAGCTCAGCCACACCTAAGAGACCACTCAGAGGGAGGAAGGCAGTGTGGCTGTCCTAGCCCAGACGTCGCACGGACTTCCCCTGGGACAGGGAGGGTCGTGTAGCTTTCTGGCCCCTTTTCGCACATGCGCTACAACAGATGTGTGTTCCAGGGACCTTCCAAGACCTTTTTTCCTTCGCTGTGACTTTGAGGAAGAACTTTCTGTTGGAGTTGCACAAATCAGAGAGGAATATAGTATGGCAGGGACTCCCTTGTCATTGGCTATGCGCAAGGCTGCTGGAGGGGATAACTTTGACCCTGGGTCAGGGAGAGGGGTTGGGTCACCTTGAATGCAGGTCTGGAAACACACCGTTGGCAGCAGGCTGCAGATCCGCGAGGCCAAAGGCATCCGAGAGAGGGCTGCAGCGGCCCCAGCTCGCAAGGTCGAGGGGTGGAGGAGGGCAGATTCTCCGGAGGCTATGACGGAAGGACAGAGCCAGCTGGCCGAGAACTCACACAGAGAGGGAGAGGGAGAAGATGACAGGGCTGTTCCCGGAATGGAAGGAAAGACTCTGTGGGCGAACACGAGCCCAGGAAGATGAACGAATGCATCTGTGTCTGCCAAGTTCACTGCTGGGCAGTGGGATGGAAGCTCCAGTTTATGATTCAATTCCATGCATCCTTGCAGAGGCTGTCAGAGCTGCTCAGGGCGTCACCACGCAGGCACAGAGGCAGCCCGCCCCGTCCAGGCGCACAGAGCTCAGCCCTCCAGGCAGAGATGGCTTGCTTTTGCCCAGAGCCAGAACCATGGCCGTCACCGGACAGGCCCAGACTGAGCAGTGAACTTGTGGAGGCCTGAAAACGCGCATGCCGATCCTGATGCGGACCCTGAGACTTTCCCCGGAGGCCCGGGGATGGGTGGGTGCCGATCAGGAACAGACGAAGCTGGAGGGTGAGGTGAAAATGTTCTGCCATTACTTGCTAAGGAAGACAACTTAAATTTTGATGGTTCTCAAGGTAGCTGTGTTAAAGCCAACGCGTTCATATTCTCAGGAATCTCAAGAATTGCCTTGTAATCATCTGGACAAAATACCACAGAGCCAGTAGAGGTGGGGAACACAGTTTGGGGGAGGGGGGCAGGGGAGCACAGAGGAAAGAGACAGGGCTGGAAACAGAAGAGGGTGGATGGAGCACAGCATTAGCCCAGGAAGGCTTATTTTAATAATAATTCACAAGAGGGTTTGTGGGAACTCATCAGGAGGGCAGGAATTTTCTGTGCTGACAATGGCACCCATTCCACTGGCAATTTATTATGATCTGTACACATAAATGCACTCTGTCCCATAGGCCTGGGTGACCTCTGATGATAGGTCCTTGCAGCTGACTCTCCTAGGACAGTGCCAGACACACAGCAGCCGACACTCGCTGGAGGTTTCTCCAGATAATGCCTTTTTTTTTTTTTTTTTTTTTTTTAGTTTATTTATTTAGAGAGAGGGGGAGAGAGAGAGAGAAAACAGGGGAGGGTCAGAGAGCGACGGAGAGAGAGAATCCCAAGCAGGCTCCGCACTCTCAGCACGGAGCCCGATGTGAGGCTCGAACTCACGAACCTCGAGATCATGACCTGAGCCGAAGTAAAGAGTCGGATGCTTAACTGACTGAGCCATCCGGGCTCCCCTCGAGCTAGTTTCACAGTAAAACTCGCTTTATTACCGGGTATCTCCTCCTCTTCGTAGGCACTGTCGCTGAGACCCCGGCCCATGCTAGCCTGGCGCCTGACACCCGCAGATAAGAAAGCTAAAAAGCAAATGAAGCCGGAGGCCACTGATAGGATGTTCTGGAATTCTCGACAAGAGCCTGACCAGGCTCCTCCCTCAGCTCCCAGCAGCATCTGGTCTACACAAAGGCCATTTCTGTGCCACTTGTAGAGCATCCCTTCTTTTTGTTTCCGCTCGCTGGTTCTTATTTGACCCCATGTCTTTGCCAGGTTGGTGTTTCAGTTTCTTCTCCTCTCCACTTGCAGTTCCCATTCTTTGTGCCCACCGAGGCTCAGCATTTGATACTCAGAGTCTAAGAACTCAGAACAGAAGGGAGGCAAGCCGGCTTGGGAGAGGCACTGGGGACAGATGGAAGGAGGAGGCCCCTGCTTCAAATAAGAGAGCAATTTTCTCGTTATGAAGCTGTAGTACGTCTTCTGAGAGACTCTAATTTTAGAAGAAATTATCCTTGGAAAGGGGTTGGTAGATGAAAGGAAGAAATGAGAAAATATATTTGAAGGTGGGCTGGCACAGATCATAAAGTCAGTTAAATGTCACAATAAGTGATTTCCTATGATTTTACTCATTTTCTCTTCTCCCTACACACCTTCCTTCTCCACACAATTTATCGAAAGGCTGCTACTGGAAGAGGTCACAAGTGAACTCTCATAACAACTTGGACTTTCGGAGAAAATGGCAATTATTATTTTTTTTAACTCGCATGCAGTTAAGTGGACTTGCCCCCAGATGTCTACATATTGGTGAGCCGGAATAAAACAAAGCACACACACATGCCGAACACGTACGGAACAGAACAAATACTATCCATACCCAAATTTCAATCTGGTGTAAAGCTTATTCTGGTCTTAAAATTCGAATCATCTCTTGAGATATGATTCAATCTCTCTTTGGATAACAACTGCCCCATCACTTGGGAATCACGCCTCCATACTCCAGTGCCTGGGACAGAGCCTGGGTATGTGAGGAGAGGTTAATGAGGCCTCTGGCGGTGGGAGAGCAGAGACCCCAGGCACTCTTCTGGTCTGCAGACTCGCACCTTGTCCTACCTGAGAAACTTCCCCCTCTTCGGGCAATTGATATAGCAAGAACATCTCTCTTTTCAGAAAAGACAGTTCACAACTTACATTCCGGAAGCTAAAGAAAGGATAGAATCTTCAAATCTAAAAACTCAGAAAGTGCTGCTTGGGATGAATTAAAACAAACAAACAAATGATGGACATTCCTCCCCCTTCTGGTAAAGGCTCAGAAGAAAGGAGAAGAGAAATCCTCTCAAACTTTCAGAGATACAACAGTAACCAGGGGACTGTCGGAGGCTTGAAGATTAGATTATCACTTAACTTGTCTTTGGCAATGTTGGAAGCTAAAAAAAAGGAACACGCTTTTTCAAAGTTAGGAGATAAAATTATTTTGAAACTAGGATCCTAGAACAGACTCCAACTAAAATTTGAAGAGAGAGGAAAAAGTAAAGGCATTCGAGCAGTGCAAGGACTCGTAAAATTTACCACTTAGAGAGCCTTCCAATAACACTAAGGTTTTGCTTTGTTGAAGTAAAGGGTATGGATACCAGCTGGGTAAGTCACACAACAATGTAAGGACTTTGACCTGCAAAAGTGAGGCAGCATATGCAAACATTGAAAGGCTAAAGGAACAAAATGAACAGAGAAATCTCAACTGATTAAAACAAAAGCAGGGGGCGCCTGGGTGGCTCAGTCGGTTAAGCGGCCGACTTCGGCTCAGGTCACGATCTCGCGGTCCGTGGGTTCGAGCCCCGCGTCGGGCTCTGTGCTGACAGCTCAGAGCCTGGAGCCTGTTTCAGATTCTGTGTCTCCCTCTCTCTGACCCTCCCCCGTTCATGCTCTGTCTCTCTCTGTCTCAAAAATAAATAAACAAAAAAAAAAAAAAATTAAAAAAAAAACAAAAACAAAAGCAGGACAAGGAAATCAAAAGAAACACCAAGAAAGTGGGATAAACTGGGGCGGGGCGCCTGGTGGCTCAGTCGGTTAAGCGTCCGACTTCGGCTCAGGTCCTGATCTCACGGTCCGTGAGTTCAAGCCCCGAGTCGGGCTCTGCGCTGACCGCTCAGAGCCCGGAGCCTGTTTCAGATTCTGTGTCTCCCTCTCTCTCTGCCCCTCCCCTGTTCATGCTCTGTCTCTCTCAGTCTCAAAAATAAATAAACGTTTAAAAAAAAAAAAAAGAAAGAAAGTGGGCTAAATAGAAAATAAAGTGCAAAACTATGTCTAACAGACATAACCACGATGAATCCGAATGAAAGAGAGCCTCAGGTAGGGTGCCAGCTCTGAACTGTCCACAAGTCGAGTAGCACACCTAAACCAAAAGGAAACGGAAAAGGCACCAACGAAAGCAACTATTTTATCTACGCCAGGCCCACGGCTGTCGAACAAATGCTCAAGCAGCAATATTCGGTTTAGGCAAGAAAGAACTGAAAGTGAGGACTTCCAAGCGACACAACAGAGAGATAAAATATTTGATACAATTTAGAGCCTTAAGCTACGACCCGTGGGGTTTTTGAGGCCTCTAAGAATCTTGTTTCAAAATATGCAAAGAAAACCTGACACGTTCTGAGGGAAACAGACAAATCCACATTCATGGGCGACGTGTTAATACGCATTTTTCTGAAATCAGCAGATTAAGTAAACAATGAAAGAAAGATCGAAAGCTGAGCTCCTCGACTCTTCCCCACAGTGTTGGGCCGCAGATGGGTGACACAAGTGCTGAGATACTGATCCACGTGGCCATGGAGTGGCCTGATGGGACCTGAGGCTGAGGCAGCCACAGCCTTGGACCAAGTACCTCGCGCTTCAGGCAGCTCTGTTCATTTTCTGAAGGTGCCCTCCAGATAAATTCTTCTGTGAGCTGTGCTCTGACCTGAGCAAATTTGGGAATGACTGTGGGTGATTAAATGAAATCTGGAACATGATGTGATGGGACGTGTATGATACCTCACATGTATTTGTGTCGTATGTATTTGCATAGAGTTTCTATGAAACTCTGTACCAATAAAGACCAAGAACACATATTTTTTCAGAAGTGTAAATAATACAAAAAGTTGACTGTGTTGCATCTCAAGGAAAATCTTAATGAAATATAAAAAAGACAAAACGTTCATATGGAGCTTATTCTCTGGCAATATCGTAATATAATTAGAAAATACAACACAAGGATGTAAAAAGCTACCGATTTCAAATTAAAAACAAAATTTTACGCATTAGCCTGATACCTGTTTTTCTGCACATTTCTGTACGTATATTGTACTTCAACAGAAAGGCTATAATAAAAAGATTTTAAATAAGCTTTGAATTAAGAGAGAATATATCTATTTAGAAATAAGTTACATTTTAAAAGCTGTAGCATGTCAGTTTAGTAGGTCTTTATAGGAAAATACGTAGTCTTACTTGCATATATGGGAAAAAAAGATTGAGAATAAAAGAAGTGAGCATACAATTTAAAAAGGTAGGAAAAACATCAAAATGAATTAAAATAAGATAGGATTTTTGACAAAGAGAAAAACAAAATTATGGAAATTTTAAAAAGTGACAAAAGTCTCGAACAGTTAAAAGAAGTGATCATTCCTTGAAAACATCAATAAAGTAGAAAAATCTCTGACAAATTAATCTAAAATAGAAAAAATAGTAAAAAAAAAATAGAAAGGAACAAATGTAGAGATAGAAAATGAAAATGATAAAAAATAATAAAAATACTTCATTCTTTTTCTTAATGAAAATTGAAGAACTAAAAATCATGGGTGATTTTTCTGGTGACATACAATTTAGCAAAATTGAATCAATAGAAGTTAATATACCTATCTAATAACATGAGAGAAGTGGGGCAGAGGGAGTGCAGGGGGAAAGTAGCCAAGATCCAGCCTTATAAAAGATTTTTCTCCAGGTAGCTTTTATAAGTGAGATAATTCCTGTATTGTATTAACTGTTCTAGAAGCACTTACAATATTCAGCTTTGCAGTGGAATTCAAAGACTCTTGCATTATCAGGTTTCTCCCAACGCTTGCCATGTAATAATGGTTCTCCATCAGAAAAACAATAAAATTCACTATTTAGCAGACAGAAGGACAAGAGCCATGGAATCATCTTAATAGATATCAGAGACATTCTTTTTTTTTTCATTTTTTCTAACGTTTATTTATTTTTGAGAGACAGAGACAGAGACAGAGGACGAGCAGAGGAGGGGCAGAGAGAGAGGGAGACACAGAATCTGAAACAGGCTCCGGGCTCTGAGCGGTCAGCACACAGCTGGACGCAGGGCTCGAACTCACAAACCCTGAGATCATGACCTGAGCTGAAGTCAGACGCTTAACTGGCTGAGCCACCCAGGTGCCCCTCAGAGACATTCTTGATAACACACACACACACACACACACTCCTCAGTGAGTGAACAATAAATTGAAACATCCTCACTCCCATAAAGTGAATCTACATAGTTACACAATTCCCTCAAGGAAATCAAAGAGTAAGAGGCACAAATACTAGAAAACAAAACCAGTATTTGCAGACCATTTAATTATTCAATGATAAAATGAACACATGAGAATAACAAATTTTGTTAGGTGGCTAGACGGAAGATGAACGTGAAATCTGAATAGATTCCAATATATAATAACTACTTCTTGGAAATTGCGAGGAAAACATGTACTTCCTATGGCTACAAAATGAATTCAAAATACCCAGAGAAAGGTTAACAAAAATAGGCACAGCCTTTGGGAAGCGAATTAGGAAACCATTGAAGGGTATGAAAAGAATACCTGAATAGAAACGACCTAATATTATAAAAATATCACTTCACCACATGTCAGTTTATAGATTCAATACAACCCTATCTGGATGACCACAAGATTTCTAAAACAAAACTTAAGGGATTCAAATATTTACGTGGAATTGAAAATAATTGTAACCAATTATAATCAATTGAAAGTAATTGTAACCCATTGTAACCAATACAATTGGCTAACTAGGAACTGATGATTTAATGGAAACTTAAATCCCTTTAAAATATGTTCAGAGGAGGCAGTTTTTCTCCGTCTTTTGATGAAAACTCCAGCAGACAGACGATTTTCCTCCTCATTCTCAGACAGCAGATTGTTCTATGGTTACTTAAATTCCAAACAATCTCAATCCAGAGAGTAGAATTTGAGGTCCAAGATACTAAGTGGAAAGTCCAAACTGTAAATTTCGAGTGAAATCTTCTCCCTCCCAAGCTTTCCACTCTGGTTATTTTTTATTTCTCCACCTCACCTTACCTGTCCCCTGCACTCCGCGCCCTGCCCCTGCAGACACTGGCTTGGTGCCTCTGCAAAGGGGCTTCTCATTCCCTGGGTCTGGGAGATAATCACTGTGCACTCTCTTGGAGGCAATAGTGTGCATGCTGGGGGCCCCTCTGCCTGAAGACCTCTTACCTGTGCTTCCCAAGCAGATGGCATTTAGAAGTATCCTTCTGACTCCAATTTGAAATTTTATTTTGTTTTAATTGGAAAAGATATTAATTTTCTCAAATGTCAGCTTGCTCTCTACAGATATTATCAGAGTTTTTCCTTTTACATCTTGTTAATATTCTAAACTGCTTTAATAGATTTGCTAAAGATGAATTACTTTGACAAATAGAAAAGGAGTCCTATTCTTTCCATTTGCTGAAATTGCTAATTGCTAAAATTCAGGGCTGAATTCACCATGCCCTGAATAACCTTACAGAGCAGGCTTATTTTTATATCGTTTGATATATACAGTGTGATTCGCTAAGACGTAATGTATTTACATATATACATTTTCTTTTCAGATGTATTAGGTCTGTGGTTTTCTTTTTAAGTGTCGATGTAATGTTTTGATATTAGAATTCAGCTACGAAAATAATTGGGAAACATTCCATTTCCTTCTGTGCTCTCAAAGCATAATAACATGAGAATTATTGAGACTTTCAATGTCTACTTTTAAAAATATTTTGCATTACTGCCATTTTAAGGGGCTGGCTTTAAGTGACTGAGTTTTAAGTATCTTTCAAAGCTATTAATCCATCAGATTTTGGTTTTGTTCACGAGCTAGTTTTGGGAATATGTATTTTCATAAAGGGTTTTCAAATTCATTAGCATTCTGTTATACACAGAATTTTCTTACAATTTTAAATTTTCCTTTAAAGGTTCACATTTTTTTTTGTTTTTAAAAAAAATTTTTTTTCTTAATGTTTATTTATTTTTGAGAGAGATAGAGAGACATAGCACAGGCAGGGGAAGGACAGAGAGAGAGGGAGACACAGTGTCTGAAACAGGCTCCAGGCTCTGAATTGTCAGCACAGAGCCCAGCGAGGGCCTTGAACTCGTGAACCAGGAAATCATGAGCTGAGCTGAAGTTGGACGCTTAACCGACTGAGCCACCCAGGCACCCCTGCATTTTGTTGCTTTTTAATTCTGCTTTATCTCTTCCTTTCCATGATAAAATTTACTAGAGAATTACCATTTTATTGGTTTCTTCCCTCAATTCCATTTTTTAAATTATATTTAATTTTTTTTGTTTTCTAATTCACAATAAATTATAGTTTTTATGCTTTTAGGAGATTATTCTTGGTTTATTTTATTTACTTTCACTTAACTTTTTGAGCCTGAGCTTCTCTGTCTTTTGTATTCAGTAATAAAAAAAACTTTAAACGTATGAATTTCTTTTAGATATATAAATGGATAGGTCTTGCTATGCTGTGTTTTTGTTGGAATTAGTTATTAATTTATTAATAATTTATGACGTCAAATTTGAGGGGGTTTTTTGAAACAAAAGCTATTTAAAAGAGTGGTTTTAGGGGCGCCTGGGTGGCGCAGTCGGTTAAGCGTCCGACTTCAGCCAGGTCACGATCTCGCGGTCCGTGAGTTCCAGCCCCGCGTCGGGCTCTGTGCTGACTGCTCAGAGCCTGGAGCCTGTTTCCGATTCTGTGTCTCCCTCTCTCTCTGTCCCTCCCCCGTTCATGCTCTGTCTCTCTCTGTCCCCAAAATAAATAAACGTTAAAAAAAATTTAAAAAAATAAAATAAAATTCTGCCTTCCAGGGACGCCTGGGTGGCTCAGTCAGTTAAGCGTCTGACTTCGGCTCAGGTCATGATCTCGAGGTCCGTGAGTTTGAGCCCCGCGTCAGGCTCTGTGCTGACAGCTCAGAGCCTGGAGCCTGTTTCAGATTCTGTGACTCCCTCTCTCTCTGCCCCTCCCCCGTTCATGCTCTGTCTCTCTCTGTCCCAAAAATAAATAAACGTTGAAAAAAAAAAAATTAAAAAAAAAAAAAAGAGTGGTTTTAGTTTTTTTTAATCTTGTTTTTGTTTTGTTTTGTTTTACTAGAAATTTCCTCTGTTGTTGAAATGTGGTTAGTGAATATGGCCTGTAAATCTTTATTTTGGGACTTTTTTCTTTTTTGAGTTTTACATGACCAATATTCTGTGTACGTTCGGAAAAAGTATACTTTAGCCTATCGTGTTATTGTTCATTGTCTACTTGTTATAGCAAATCCTGAGGAAGCTTTGTTAAAAAGCTTTCCAAGCGTTCATGTCCATTCATGTTCATGTCCAAGTATTCTATGTCCATTGTGAAGTAGCCGTTTCAGTAATCTATAATGTGCCATTTATTGTTTTTTTTCTTGAATTCCACTTCGTTATTATAATGTGGCCACTGCAAGTTGGATTCTGTGTTTGCATTTTTTTCCCGGTATATTTTAGTTGGTTGTTTTATTTTAAACTTTCGACATCTTTTATTTTCGTAACTCATTTCCATTTATTACAGATAATGGATGCACTGACCTCATTCCTGCTGTTATTTGACGCTTTCTGTTAGTGTTGCTTTCTTATTATTTTCCCTCTGGTAAACTGTATTGCTTTGGAAGTTATTAATCCTAATTCATGTCTTCTCATGATTACTTTACATTAAAAAATACACCTGTGTCTCTATCAATGTCAAGAATGAAGCAGAATGTACATATTACCACCTGTAATCCAAGCAAGATGGTAGGTGGAGCCTTCAGAGCGCTGGAGGCTTTTCTTTGTTCTGTTCAGTTTTTAAGTGCATTCTACTTTTTCTCCCGAGATTCCATCTCCCTGTGTCCCCTTTGCTCTGAGTGCTGAGCACAGAGCTCGCTTTTGTAGACTCCTGAAAATGTTCATATACCCAGTGGTACTGGTCCATCTAACCATCTCCCAGGTTGGAGGCCGAACTTATAACTGAGATGGGCCCCCACAGAGGCTGTAGGGGGAATCTTGCAATTCCGTCTATGAACAGATTCTTCTTCACGCCCATCCTGTCAATCTAAAGTCATCCCGTGTCCCTGGCTGCCTGTACCTGTGTGTTTAAAGCAATGTGAGAGGACTCTTACTCTGATGAGTTCTGACACATGACTTTATTCTTCTTTCATCCTTGCTCTCCGTCCTGGACAATTGTCCAGGAGACGTTATGATATTGGCCGGAAGCTAGGAGGGATGGCAGTAGGATTGGCTTCATTTGCTTACTGCCTGGGAGGGTGTCACCCTTTAGGTGCTAAATGGCTGCTCTGTCCACTCTCGTCTGTGTCAGGCACATAGTATGAAGCTTCACTGTTTTCCAGTATTGTTGTGTAGTTGCTGTCTTGTTCCCTGGCTGATGTACTTCAGCGGAAAGTTGGAAAGGGGAGTGGAGATGCGGAAGGAATTAAATATATGGGCCATCAAGACCCTGGACGTCCTCGGTGCTTTATGGTATAATCATCTGTATTCCTGTCTTGTGTTCTTTACTAGTCTAAAAGTTCCTTGAGGGAATGGTTCAGCATTACATTTCTACAACACACACACAGGGGCTTTCACTGTTACTCCTGGATGACTGAATATTGAGTTAACACCGTTGTATTCATATCCTTTTTTATAGAGTTGTAAGCTTCTTTGGGGGTTCGATACTTTCTTAGGCGGTTTCCCAGAAGCAGACTGTGAGAGGAAATTCATGTGCAAGTGATTTATGTAAAATGTGTTGCCAGGCTAAACCAGTAAGGGAGTGACGGAAGTAGAACAGAAAAGGGGAAAGAGGAAGAAGCCAAGGAAGGATGAAATTACAAAGCAAAGCTCCAGGCTCAACCTGATTCTAAAGGGAGCTCTGGAGTGTAAATCATGCCTCAGAGTGGGTCTCCCCTTGAATCTCACGGAGTCTCATACTCTACGCTTTGGGGACCAGGGGTGGTGGGGAGATGAGGAAGAATGTAAATCCCCAGGTCTTCTGGCTCCCTGTGCTTTCAGGCAAAGCATCTCTAGAAGCCCAAGGAAGAGTCACAGGGGAGGCCTTACAAAGCAAAGAGGGAGAAACGGGTACCTTAAACACTACAAGGACCTGCGGGGATCTGGGAGGAGCCCCAATAGTGTCTGCTTCAGACATTGTTTTGATTGTAATTTCTGAAGTCACTTCTTCCCAGAGTATCATTCATTCTCTCAGTGCATAAACTTGGCCCACATTGAGGGATCTCCCTTTTCTATGAGTGGAGGCAAGTGTGATCATTTCAGCAAGGGACCAGGGCTCACGTTTCTGTGACCGGTCGGTGCTGGATCAAGCGCAGAAAATGCTCACACTGGGTCTTTTCTTCCGGAAGGTTATTTGGGGACTCCTGATGGCCACCTGCTACTGTCACTTTCACATGGAGTTTTCCTGTTGTTGCAAAAAGCAAAAACGCTCCTAAGGAAACACTGCGTGGACACTTTGGTCTAGACTTTGCATGGACTTGACAAACTCACTTTTGAAGATGCCTGACGTTTTTTAATTAGAAAATATTATTTAAAAAACTTTTTTTGAGGAACCTCCCTACCATTTTCCATAGTGGCTGTGCCAGTTTACTTCTTACCAATGGTGCACAAAGGTTCCTTTTTTCTCCACATCTGCACCAACACTTGTCTCTTAATCTTTTTAATAATAACCGTTCTGTGGGCTTGAGCTTCTGACGCCATATTCTTGCCAAGACTAATGTCAAGACATTTTTTCCCTATGTTTTCTTCTGGGGGATTTATGGTTTCAATTCTTACATTTAATTCTTTAATCCATTATGAATTTGTTTTTGTGAGGAATGAGATAGGGGGTCTGGATTCATTCTTTGCAATATCAACTCCTGCCAATACCATCTATTGAGGACAATATCTTTCCTGCATTGAGTATTCTTGTCTCCATTGTCAAATATTGGTTGACTGGATATGCATGAGTTTATTTCCAGGCTTTTAATTCTATTCCATTGGTCTATGTGTCTGTTTTTATTCCAGCACCATACAGCTTTGATTACTATAGCTTTGTAATATAGTTTGAAATTAGGAAGTGTGATGCATCCATCTTATTATTATTTAAAAAAAATTTTTTTTTAATATTTATTTATAATTGAGAGACAGAGACAGAGTGCAAACGTGGGAGGGGCAGAGAGAGAGGGAGACACAGAATCTGAAGCAGGCTCCAGGCTCTGAGCTGTCAGCACAGAGCCTGACGCGGGGCTCGAACCCACAGACCGTGAGATCATGACCTGAGCCGAAGTCAGACGCTTAACCGAGTCACTCAGGCACCTATTATTATTATTATTATTATTATTATTTTGCTTTTGGATTGTTTTGGCTATTTGGGGTTTTTTGTGATTCCATAAAAGTTTTAGGATCCAGCAATTCCACTTCTTGGTATTTATCCAAAGGAAGTGAAGTAACTACCTCAAAAAGATATCTGTATTCCTATGTTCATCACAGATTATTCACAATAGTCAAGACATGGGAACAACCTAAGTGGCCATTGATGCATGAATGGATAAAGAAAATGTGCTGTATAGATATACAATGGAATATTATTCAGCTTCCAAAAAAAAAAAAAAAAAGCAATCTTGCCCTTTGCAGCAATATGGATAGACCATGAGGGAATTATGCTAAGTGAAATAAGTCAGACAAAGAAAGACAAGTACTGCATGATCTCACTTATATGTTAAACCTGAAAATGCCAAACTCATAGAAACAGAACAGAATTGTGGCTGCCAGAGCCGGGGGAGGTGGGGATAATGGGGAGATGTTGGTCAAAGAGTACAAATGTCCAGTTATAAACTGAGTAAGTTCTGAGGATCTAACATACAGTAGAGGGCCTATGGTTAACTATATTATATTATATACTTGAAAGTTGCTGAGAGAGTAGACTTTAAATGTTCTCACCACATACACAAAAGTAGTGATTAGTATGTTATGAATTGTATTATATTATGAATGTGTTAATTAACCTTACATGGTAATCATTTTGTGATATATATACACATATATATACACATATATACATATATATATGTGTATATATATACATATGTACATATGTATATATATGTGTATATATATCAGATCCACATTAAACTTTCCCAATGATATATCTCAATTATATCTCAGTAAGGCTAGGTAAAATAAAAGTAAATTAAAGCTTACATGGCAAATGTTACGGAGAAGAAGAATAAGAAGGAGAACAGATGAAACGTGATAGGCTATTACCTGATTATTGTTGCAGCCAGATAATGGGTTCACATGAGTTGAATATAATATTGTATCTACTTCTGTAAACGTTGGCAAGTTTTTATTCTAAAAAGCTTTTAAAAAGGATAAGACGATGCCTGGGACTTAGTGGAATTCAATATCCACACAACCTAGTAATCAGATTTGTCTGTGAGTAACCCCAGACCTGGAACTTGATTTAACAGCATCCTCCTGCTCTTCTCTTAGAAAAAGGCAAAACGTGTAGGAGATGAAACATACTGTATGATGTAATTAATAAAATATATGATAATAATTATTCAATTTTACTCAGTTCCACAGACTGTCATAAAATTCCTATTATGTGTCAGGCATGGTGTCAGGCTAGGGAAGATTTAACTTGTGAGATTTCTAGTTGGGTGGGGGCAGGGCTGGGGGAGGCGTGCATGGAAGGGACTGGAAAGAGATCATGCCGTAGCTGGCAGAGCTTCTCCAACCTACCTGCACATCAGCTTATCTAGAGTGATTAAAATAAACCAACCAGTGAGAGAAAAGGATGCAAGAACGAATCGTGCAAGTTTTTATGAGAAAGGTTCTCATAAATGTTAACTATGGAAGGTCATTATCTTATGACAAGTACACTTCAGAATAGTCTTTCCTAAAATGTACTGTGCGACAAATTCATGGGATCAACTACTAAGAGGAATAAATGAAATAAGAATCTACTCTTCTATCAGAACAAGAAGAAAACTAACATACAAATAATGAAACCACTCATCTTTCTCACTTTTAAGTCACAGGTGTAAAATCCCCAAATACAACACTAGCAACCCCAAATCAGTAGTACATGTAAACATAGACAGTGACCTTGGAAATATTCTTACTGACCCTATCAGTTTTTAAAAAGTTTTCCATTTTATTTTAGCTCAAATTTATTGGCACATAGTTATTCCTACTCTCCTTTCATTAAAAATCTCCACAGAACTGGGGCATCTGGGGGCTCAGTTGGTGAAGCATCTGACTTCATTTTGGCTCAGGTCATGATCTCAGGGTTCAAGAGATCCAGCCCCGTGTTGGGCTCTGTGCTGACAGCGTGGAGCCTGTTTGGGATTCTCTGTCTCCCTCTCTCTCTCTCTCGGCCCCTTCCCCCCATCAAAAATAAATAAATAAACTTAAAAAAAATCTCTACCGAATCCAAAGTATGTCTCTATTTTTTGGAACATTATTTTTAGCCTTCAATTTTATTTTTGCTTGATGAGTTTTTCATATTTTATTAGGCTTTTGAAGAGAAAACCATTCCTGATATTTTGTTTGCTTATTTTCTATTACTATTGTATTTGTTTATTTAACATTCTTTTCACTTTGATTTTTGTGTCATTTTGCTCTTCCTCCATTGTTTTCAATTTTTATTGTTTTATTTTTTTAATGTTTTGTTTAATTTTTGATTTATATAGAGAGACATAGCGTGAACAGAGGAGGGACAGAGAGAGAGAGCAGAGAGAGAGGGAGACAAGGAATCTGAAGCAGACTCTAGGCTCCGAGCTGTCAGCACAGAGCCTGACACTGGGCTTGAACTTGTTGTGAACTGCGAGATCATGACCTAAGCCAAAGTCGAGGCTTAACCGACTGAGCCACCTGGGCCAAGATGCCCCAATTTTTATTGTTTTCTAACTGAGACAATTGGCTTCATGTTTCTAAGTCCTAATTTTAAGGTATAATATATTCTGCTCATTTTCAAATACTGATTCCTTTTTTTCCTATTTAATCATGAATTATCTAAAAATGAGGTAGCAGTATCCAGCTTTATATACATTTTACATTTAGTTTATATGTTAATATTTATAATCAATAAAATTTATAATTACTAAAGTTTTTTTTATCAACTCACTGTTGCTTTTCTTCTCGCCTTTTCTTTTTGATGAACTATATCCTTTAGTATACGTTAATCATTTAGAAACTGTATTGTTTTACCTTTCACATTTAGACAAACAATCTGATGTTTTTGTGTGATGTATATGATTTAAAGTAAGGGTCAAGATCTATGATTTCCGATATGAACGTCTGTTGGAACTAGAAAAAAATGATTAAAAAGCTTGTCCTTTCACCATGGCTTCGTAGAGCCATTTTTTCATAAATAAATTGCCCATATGTATGTGAATCTCTTTCTGAATCTGCTCTTAACCTCCACTAATTTCTTTGTCTTTAAGCCGAAGTCATACGCTCTTAATTACTGTAGCTTTCTAATAAATCTTGCTATATGATAGTGTAATTTCTCCGATTTCGTTTTATTCGTGGTGATCATCATAGCTTATGTGGTCCTTGGCATTTCACTTTAATTTTAGTATCAATTTATCAATTTTCCCTGACAAACAATCAATATAAATGAAAGAAACAAAGTCCATCTGCTGGTATTAATATTTTGTTTACAAGCAATTCTTAAATAAAATTGGAGGGAATTGACATCTTCATGGTATTGGGTCTTCCAATCTATGACATCCTATATTCCTGAATTTATGTTTTTTGTAATTTATTGCAGCAATATTTTACACATTTTTGTATAGAGTGTTCATGTATCCTTTGTTAGAGATATCCTTAAGTGTTTTATAATTTCTTTATGTTCTTTTTTAAAATTTATTTATTTTGAAAGCAACAAAGAGCAAGCGAAGGGGGAGGAGACAGAGAGAGAGGGAGAGAGAATCCCAAGCAGGCTCTGCACTGTCAGCATGGAGCCTGACATGGGGCTCAAATTCACAAACCATGGGATCACGTCCTGAACCAAAATCAAGAGTCAAACGCTCAATTGACTGAGCCACCCAAGTGACCCTCCTTATGTTCTTATAATGGAATTCACTTTTAAATTCATTTTCAAATTTTTTGTCGTTGGTATATGAAAAGACAAATTTTGTTAATTGACCTATCCAGAGAAGTACCTCGCTAAAATAATTTCCTAAATCTACCAGCTTTTATGTAGACTTTTTGATGATTTTTTTATCTATAGAATCATATGTTACAATAATAATAAAAAATAACAACATATTAATAATAAAATAATAACAAAAATTTTATGTATTTCAAAGGTTTTATTGTTTATTTATTTTTCTTACCTAAAGGCATTGGTCAGGAACTCCAAGACATTAAATAAGTTAAATGTGAAGCTTGTTAGTGTGTTTTAGTTGAATACCTTTATCAAATTGAAGTAGATTCTTACATTTTTTTAATTTTTTTTTTATTTTTTAAACGTTTATTTATTTTTGAGACAGAGAGAGACAGAACATGAATGGGGGAGGGTCACAGAGAGAGGGAGACACAGAATCCGAAACAGGCTCCAGGCTCTGAGCTGTCAGCACAGAGCCTGACGCAGGGCTCGAACTCATGGACCACAAGATCATGACCTGAGCCGAAGTAGGACGCTTAACCGATCGAGCCACCCAGGCGCCCCAGTAGATTCTTACATTTTAAAAATATCATTAATGAGGGGGTACCTGGGTGGCTCAGTCGGTTAAGCGTCTGACTCCTGGTTTCGGCTCAGGTCCTGACCTCATGGTTTGTGAAGTGGAACCTTGCATCAGACTCTGCATTGACAGTGCAGATCCTACTTGAGATTCTCTCTCCCTTTCTCTCTGCCCCTCTCCTGCAGGTGCACTTTCTCTCTCTCAAAAATAAATAAACATTTAAGAATATATACCATTAATGAGTATTAGATTTTTATCAAGTTCACATTTAAGAATGAATTCATTTTCTGCCGATAACTGAAATATTAAAATTTTAAAGCAAAATGTAAATATGAAAATTGACTCAAGAAGATATAAAGGGAGCCAAATGGTAAAGACTTTCAGTTATAAAATAAGTAAGTCATGGAGAAATAATGTATAGCATGATGACTATAGTTAATAATACTGCACTGTCTTTGAGATTTGCAAAGGAGTCAACCTTAAAAGTTTTTATCACAAGAAAAAAATTAACTAAACTTATTCTGGTGATCATTTTGTAATAGTGTATATAAATACCAAAGCATGATGTATGTTGGTATGTCGATTATATCTCAAAGAAAAAACCTCACAAGAAAGAGAAATGAAAACCTTAAGAAATTACCATCCATCAAAAAACTTTGATTCATGGTTGAAAAGCCAAACCACCAACCACTCTGTATGTTCCCCATGCTCATTTGGCTAAAGAAAGACATTTTACCAACTGTCAAGGAAGGGACAGTTAACCCCTAATGTATAGAAAATACTGAAGAAAATAGAGAAAGAAGTAAAACTGACTATCGCTTTTTGTGAGGTCATTAGAACCTTTAAATCAAAATTTGGTCACGGCTCGTTCAAGACAGTAAATATAGGGCTATCCTTTTGAACACCTGCTTGTTGCATATTAGAATTTCATATTCTAGCTTCCATTTCTCTTAGATTCTGTTGCTTCTGCATTTTAGATGTGTCTTTTTCTTGGTTTTGTTTAATCAGTTATTAAGGCATTGAGTTTCTCTCCCATTCCGATTATGGCCCCTTTATTGTTCTTTTCAAGAGTTTACATTCTCTTTTTGAAATTTACCCATTATGTTTTCATTCTATCCTATTTGTTTATATTTTCCCTTCCTTAATTTGTTTCTTTGGACATTTTAAACAATGCTTATTGAAGTCTCTCCTTTACCAAACTCCCTTCGCCGTGCAGCTGCTGCTGACGTCACACGGCAGTGTTACACGTGGTTTCTCATACTCAATGGAATTCCTTTTTGTGGGCGTTCGGCTGTGGACTGACTTGTAGAGGCAGCCATGTGGAGACCTACAGGATCTACCGGAGCTAGGTCACTTTTTAGTTTCCCAATCCAGCACTTTTACAACTTCTAAGAAGTGTTTAGTAGGGTCACATGAGGGTGCCCTTTCTAGCCTTAGAGCTTTAATTTCTCTGTGGCAACACTGCTTCTATCCCCTCCTTGGGTAGGTCATCCTGCTTCTTATCCACTGGTTGGAATATTTCCAGGCTCAGTCCACAGCTCTGGGCTTCATTCATACAGTGAATCCAGTTCTAGACCCCTCCAAATGCAGGGCAGTGTCGCTTCGTTTTTGCCGCAGGTGTTAACTCTTAGCTCCTGAGACAATACAAATATAGGAATTTACTTTGATTTAGACTCTTACTTATCTGTGAGCATTTGAATTCTCTTTTTTCTCTTTCTCTTTGCTTTCTTCTTTCTTTTTTCTTATCGTAGGAGAAGCAGAGGAGCGCAATGGGGCTCATTATCAGCTTACCATCTTGCCTGAATGTCAGGAGTAGGAATTAATAAATACTATTTTTTCTTAAAAAATCCATATCTTTCTCCTGTTTGTGAAATACGTCTATTGTTTATTTTGAAATGGATGAATTAACTAATGGATGGTTAGCTCACTCCCTGAACAAGATAATGAAGTTGTTCTCAATTCAATTTATAGCTTATTAGGTACTTAGTGCATTTAGCACATCAGATGCACAATGTTAAAAGGAATAAAAGCAAATTCATGACCATCAATGCCTTCCTAAGTCCCATTAGAGCTCATAGAAAAGGCCTTTGAAGTGAATTTAATGGTGACTTTGTTTGGCTCTGGATATTTAAAATCAAATGCCCCGAGAAAGTTCCATAAAGTGAAGAAATAAAAAGAGTTTTTCTTCACTTAGCTCCTCCTTCTGAAATGCATTTTGCACCTGCATTTGTTCAAAAATCCTGGGCCCAAGATCTTTGTTCTCCATGGAATACGCGTGTGCTTCCTGCATTATTTAGAATTGGATGCATGCCTTACTTGTAATTAGCGGGTCAGATCAGAGTTTGGGGAGCCATCCAGATGGCCTACAACCCAGGAAGGGCTGTCTGGAGTCTGAAGTACTGACTTGTAATGTGGAGAAACCAGAGTCAATAAGTAAACCGGGTTTTTTCTTCCTCGTATGTACATGTGTGCACATGTGTGCACAATGCCCAGGAGTCTTGTACCATTAAGAAAGTTGGCATCTACAATAAAGTTAGAGCTTTCTGGTCCCCCTGGGACTCTGGTACACTCAAGGCTCAGCCTGCCTCAAAAGGCTTTAGTTGGACATCATGGACTCTTCAAACTGGAAATGACTTAGAGACCAACTTGCTTATTAATCTCATGATGTAGATGGGGAAACTGAGGGAGAAGTGAAAGAGCTACCTGTCCCAGGGATCAACATCCAGGCTTGGTTGCTCTGAAAGAAAAGAAAGGAGCGTTGCCTCCTGAGTACTTAGATCCTCCTTTGTGTGTGCAATAAGGAAAATGGCAGTGGGAGATTCCTTGCTGTCTTTCTTCAACTGTCAGTCACCTCTTCCCACCACTTACCCCTAAGAAAGAAGAGCACCCCCAACCGTGGCCTCCCTCCCAGCCCAAGGAGACCAGGTTAAAATCAACAACAGTCTTGTGTTGATATTGGTTGTGTCAGGAGGTGTGGGTTCCGGGTTTTCCAGATCCTGTATACACCACACGAAGGTCTCCATACTCTCTCCCAGAAGAAAAGAGTTTCTCCCTTCCTAGAACAGTCTGCACAATCAGAGAGTAATACGTAACCGATAGAGATGCTTCCCAGAGAGCCAGTTTTGATAAAGGGGAAGCGGGGAGGGTCCTAGAGCTCCGACTTACAAATGGCACTACATCTGGGCAGGGTGCAGCAATCATAGGTCATTCCTCACAGTCCCAGGTGGCTTATACTAGCAAGCATTTTAAGCATCTTGATATTTACTTCCTGTTCTGACAAACTATTTAAAAATCGACTCTGGATTTGTTTTTAATCAGATACAGTAAGACATATAGACACAGAAGTGATTGGCACCAAGGAAGACGTTTTTACTCAAGGTTCCCTAGAAACAGGAGGCCCACCCACCCAGGGCCACATGGGGAAGCATCATGGTCAGTCAGGCGGCAGAAGGAACAAGAGGGAAAACATGGGCTTTCTTGTGGCTTCTGAAGGAAAGGCGAGGTAAGACAAGATAAACAGACTTAGCATTGATTCGTCTGAATAATTTCAGTAGGCTCTTGAGCAGAGAGGCTGTCCCTAGCTGTCTGAGACCTGGCTTTGGGATGAATAAGGCAGAGGAACATTACCTCCAAGAGTGTAAGAGCCAGAGAGAGGGGGTGGTTGGGAGTGTGGGCTCTGGGTTTGTGAACTGTGCACACGACAGATGCACTAGCAAGCAAGACCTTTGCTATCTCAGAGAATTAGCTGGCCCTGAGACGGGCATCTCTCCTTGGTCAGTGAGCCTCCAGATGCATCAAGAATATAGAAAATAAGGAATATAGTTAATGCACCAACACCCCTACTTCTGATTCTGCCCTCCCTTAGCTCCCCTCTACCCTGGGCCTTCATACCTCATCCCAGCTTCTTCCTTTCTTGTTCTGAACCAAACTTCTGTTTCTGACACCTGCTTGGCTGACATTCTCTGGCAGGTAAGCGCCCCGGGGTTCCTTCTTGACTGCCTCCCAGGGCTTCCCTCTCCTGCATCAGTGCCAAGAGAGGGAGGCTGGAGAGTGGTGAGGGGGAGGGATGCCTCCGGAAACCTCACCTGGAAGAAGGAACTGGCCCTCCCCCCACGACTCCCCTACTCCCATCAACAGTTGTCATCTGGGGAGAACTGGGTGGTGAGGTAAGGGACAAAAGGCACGCATTAGAAGGCACTAATATCAGGGAAGATGGAGGGAGTAGTGCACATTTTCCTTTCCTCTGTCTCCTGAGAGAATACATTGCTTCTTTAAGGAATCCCAGAATCATTCCAGTGAAGCAAACTCTCCCAGCTCCAGCTCCTCTTTCGTAAGATGGGAACAATAATACTGCGTTTGCGTAGTTATATCAGCCTCGAATGGGCTTGGGTCTGCCCATTTTTTAGTGTCGGTTCTGGCACATAGTAGGTGCTCAGTAAGCAATTATTCTCAAAGTCAAATAATTTAATCTTCATGACTTTTTTTCTTTCTTTTTTTTTTTTCCTTTTATTTTCCCTTTGGCTTTAAAGGCATCCAAAATGGAAACAACCGTTCAAGCCACCGCAGCAACCTTACACCCCATGTTCCCAGGCAGAAGCGTGGACGTTTCCAAACCTAACAGTCTTAGTCCTGGTAATACAGTTCACTGATGAAATTTCCATCATGTTTCTGCTGTCCCAGCATTTTTACTCATACTAAGACTTACAAGACCAGAGCCGGTACCCACAGAGCTGAGGGGTATTAGAGACTGCATTGGAGCACGTTGTGGGGCTGGGCAGAACAGACCAGGCCAGGATGGACAGGAAATTAGCATTACGGGTTAATTAAGATATAGTGAGTTACTTAAGGAATCATGTTTCTGCATTATTAGTATGAGATTTGGTAGAGTTAAAAGGAAAAGGTCAACACGCACTCATAGATGCACACAACCTACATATTGCCCAGAGATAACCACACTTAACTGGCTGTGTTATCCTTCCAGAACTTCTGTCATGCATTTGCATACAAATACATCTACATATGCAGATGTGGTCGTATTAAAACACATGTAAGTGTGGTTATTCCACATGCCATGTTTTGTAACTTGCTTTTTTGATTTGACAAGTTGATTTGTTTAATGTTAGCACAAATGGATATTCTACATATTTTTTTAAATGCTACTTTTATTCCCTGATATGGAGGTATCACCCACAGTTTATTTAAATAATTCTCTTTTGAGTAATTAAGTCTGTTTCCAAATGTCTACTTGGCACAAAAAAAAAAAATTGCTTCACAGGTCATATATACTGCTTTGCGCAATTGTGTTTTTCTCTGGAATACTATTCGTATTAGTTTGCTGTGGCTGCCATAATAAAATATCACAGACTGGGTGGCTTAAACAACAGAAGGTTATGTTCTCAAGGTTTGAAGTCTAGAAGACCAAGATTAAGGTGCCGACAGATTTGGTGTCTGATGAGGGTCTCTTGCCTGGCTCATAGACTCCACCTTCTTGGTGTGTGTTCCTGTGGTCTTTCCTGGATACACGCTCCTGGAGAGAGAAAGAACTCTGGAGTCTCTTCCTTTTGTAAGGGCACTACTATCACAGGGCCCACACTCATGATCTCATCTAGACCTAACTACCTCCCAAAGACTCTCCATATACCATCACCTCGGGGATGAGGAATTCAATCTATGAACTTGGAGGCAGGGACACAAATATTCAGTCCATCACAATAATGAATAGTAAACAAAAATATAGGTTTCTTTTTTTGAGAGACAGAGAGAGAGAGAGAGAGAGAGCAGGAGAGAGGCAGAAAGAGAGGTAGATAATCTCAAGCAGGATCCTTACTGTCAGTGTGGAGCCTGACACGGGCTCGATCACATGAACCGTGAGACCATGACCTGAACTGAAACCAAGAGTCAGATGCTCAACCAACTGAGCCACACAGGCGCCCCAAAATATAGTTTTGCATAAAGACAAATATTATGATAGAGGTAAAATATGACAGAATGTTATAGAAAATATTCCTATAGGTTGAGTGATACAGACAGACTTACCTCAGGAGGGGACATTAGGCTTTTGAGACTTAAGAGATAAGAAATAACCTTGTACACGAACAGAAGAGGGGAAATCTCTGCTGACAGAAGGAACAGCAACTAAAATTATGTTTGGAGTGCGCCAGGAAGAAACAGAAGTCAGTGTGACTGAAGAATGGCAGGTGACATAGAAAGTGGTACAAAATTAGGTTAAAGAAAAAGGCAAGGGAGAAATCCTAAGATCAGTTTAGATTTTATCTTAAATTCAGTCGGAAGCTACTGTAATTTCTTTAAGGTAGAGATGTAAGTTATCTGATTCACACTCAGAAAAGTCACTCCACTTGCTCTGAAAAACCAGAGTAAGGAGTGCAAGAACAATGATGGAATGCAGAGTTATCTGGGTAACTCGTTGTCATGATTTGAGCCATGGTGTCAGTAGGGAAAATGGAGAAGAGTGGAGTCAGGATGTATTTCAAGAGTGCAACTCATAGGACTTACCAAGAGTTCATGTGTGGGGACCAAGGGAAAGAGTGAAATCCAGGGGCACGCGTAGGTCTTGGCTTTGGACAACGGGGTGGACTGCAGGGCCATTGACGCAGATGGAAACGATGGTGCTTGGGGAGGAATAGGATGGAAGGCAGGGTGTTTTAAGGGAATATGAGACTCAGAGGACTTTTTATTTGTTAGTTATATTTCAAGCGACATTTACAGGTTGTGGTGAAGCTTAGTAACAGCACCCATCATACACCTGGCCTGTAATATGCGCTCAATAAGTTGACTCAATTATTAGGTTGGTCCCCTTTCACATCGTATAGCCCTAGAAAGAGTTGACCATCAGCCCCATAGTCTTTTGGAACCCAAGATTTTCTAAGCTGTCACTCTCTTTCATCCTTTCCTTTTTTTCCCCTCCTTTGTCTTCCTCTTCCCATGCCTGGCCAGTTTTCCAGATCTCACAGAATTCTAGAGCAAAGAGAAGCTATCACCCATGTAGGCAATACCCTTCTAAGAACACACTGCCATGGAGGTACTTTGTGAAGGAGGTACTCTAAGAAAGCCAAGTGCAGTTTGGAAGAAACCAGTTTTTTGAGTCATGGAACATGGGACTTAATTCCATTTCCACCACTGAGAGGCTCTGTGAACTTGGACAAGTTACTTAAATTTTCTATGTGTCCCTTTCCCCATTGGTAAAAAAAAAAATGGGGGTAATGGCACCTATTTCATAGGGTTGCTATAAGGAGTTAAAATGTGTAAAGTACTTGAAAGAGAACATGTGTTCCATACTGAGTATGTATTCAATAAATGTGAGCTACCGTCTATGTTTGGGTTTTCAGGCACATAGCTGAATGACCTCCCTCCTAGGAATCTCTCCCTAGCAGAGATTCATGCCTCAAGAAGGAGGTGTGGGATAGCTTCTGAGGTCCTTTCTGGCTCTGACATTTTTGGATTTGATGACTAGTGAGACAATAATTTGAGGGGTGGGTTGTGTCCAGAGATGGAAGGAAAGCATAAGTTTTGTTCTTACTCACAGAAAGCTGAAACACGTTCAGGCAGAGCTATGAATTTGGGCTACAAAGTCAAAACCACTTAAATTTTCAATAATGCCTTTTTTTTCCCCAAATGTCAAAACTTCAACTGCTTTTCTGGGCTTGTATGTCCTATTCAGATTTTAAAGTTTTCTTTGATAATTGATTTTCAGTGGTAGAGGCAGAATGATATAGAGAGAAGACCATGAATTCAGAGTTAATTCTAAATTCAACCTTTGGCCTCTCCACTTACTACAGAGTGGCAGAATGTCTCTGAGTCTCAGTTTCCCCAATTAAAATAAAAAGAAATAATAACACTTGATATGCAGGTTTATTGTGAGAATTAAGTAAAACAATGTACATAAAGAGACTCAGCAAGATGAGAATTATGCTTTTCTTCTCTGCCTATCCCACTGGACTACCAATCTCTCTCCGCCTACTTGATCCTAATTTCCTCCCAGATTCAAAAAATATCAATGCAGATAGCTCTTTCAGAACCTGGGGAAATGTGGATATATATGCAATAGTAGGTCTTGTTATTAGGTGATATTTATATATTAAAAAAACCCTACTGAAACCAGATTTATGACTTGAATTAATAATAAAAAAAAAAAGAGTAGTTTTGGCAAGTTCCAGAAATATTACTCAGAAATAATGCTCTTTCCAGACCTCTAATGCTGAGTAAGGTAAACTGAACTCTCATTTTAATAGGCTACTGATAAATCCCTTTATGCCAATGGGGAAATAAGTTAAGGCCAAGATATTTTTAACTGGTCTGCACAAACACATCTTCATTTGCATCCAGCAAGATGTAACCTTAGCAACAGTGTGTATTTTTGGACTCCTTTTCATTTAATGCAAATGAAGCAGCACTGATATGCCGGGAATCTGATGACAGAATTCATCGTGACCAATTCATGTGTCTGAGGCCTCCAAGTCCTTTGCCAGCCCAGTAGGATTCTGATTTCCTATCACCAGCATGAATCAGTATGATCCAAACTGGAATTATTCTAGAGCACTGATTTCTGTTGTTCACTTTTTTTAGTCACATTTAGCTGTCACTCCTGTTATAAATGATCTAAAATATGGAGGAAGCTGTCTATTGTGTAAAGAGCTTAGGTTTCACATTTCAACAGATAATTAAACACGGGTCTACATTTTTTCCAACGTCAGAGCATTTCCCTGCCATCTGTGAACCATGGTATCTTCTGGGAAATAGAGGCAATCATGAATTGGGCAATTTTCCTCCCTTGTGATGTCGTGAATATTCACTAACATTTAATACTTGAAAGTGATTTTTAGGCAGGTAAGATGGTCATCAGTTCAAGGGCATGCTTTTACAACTCACTACCCTCCATCGTGGCTGCCATGATGCCTGGCACATAAAAGTTCTGGTGCTGAATAGAACCATCGTTTCTTTTAGGTTATGGGAATGAGTTGGAGGAGATTGGTCTCTCCAAAAACTGATTCCCTCCACCTTCTGTAGTTAACACTTGGTTTGCGTCACTGTGTTTGAGCAATTTAAAGATGGGGATACGTGGGGGCACCTGGGTGGCCCAGTTGGTTGAGCGTCTGACTTCGGCTCAGGTCATGATCTCAGGGTCCGTGGGTTAGAGCCCCGCGTCGGCCTCTGTGCTGCCAGCTCAGAGCCTGGAGCCTGCTTCAGATTCTGTCTCCCTCTCTCTTTGCTCCTCCACCGCTCACGCTCTCTCTCTCCCTCTCTCTCAAAAGTGAATAAACATTAATAAAAGAAAAGAAAAGAAAAGAGAAGAGAAGAGAAGAAAAGAAAAGAAAAGAAAAGGAAAGAAAGGAAGATTGGCATATGTGGAATTGTT
Source organism: Lynx canadensis (assembly GCF_007474595.2). Classification (NCBI taxonomy): domain Eukaryota; kingdom Metazoa; phylum Chordata; class Mammalia; order Carnivora; family Felidae; genus Lynx; species Lynx canadensis. The sequence goes on along the minus strand of NC_044305.1, from coordinate 127,268,937 downwards.
TGTTTATGTGGAAAAATGAGAAATTCCCATTTTTCACCAAAAGTGGAACAACAAAAACCTGAGTAACAGGGGGCTTTGCCAACCCTATTTGAAGAGCCGAAGCTACCCTAGCTACCCTACTCATTTTTCACCTGCTGTCATTGTGGTCTTCACTGGTCTTCAGGTGCCACGATGGTCTTTAATCTTGTTTATCTATTGTGTGCTGGAATAAGTGATTACATGAGTAATTACACTGTCAAATAGACAATGATGACATTGTCAAATTGCCATCACAACTCATCAGGTCATAGGGTAACAGATAGGGTCATAAATCCACGGATAAACGATGGATTAGGACAAAGAAATGTGTGTGTTAAGTACCTCCATGAGTATGAGTGTGTTTCTGAGTACGGACATGGATGGGTCTATGTGCATGCATTTGTGGCTATGCTCATGAATGGGTGCACGTGACTTTGTGGATTAGGGTTTGTGGGCATGTATAGAAGTCTGTGAGTTCATATGATGTGTCTGCACATGTATGTGTAAGTAAATTTACACGTGTACGTAGTTTGTCTATGTTTGTTGTTATGTAGGAGGAAGGGAGTGGCTGACGATTAGGCATCATTCATTTGTTTATTCAAAAAATATTCACATAGGAGATGAGCAAGCCAGACCTGGAGTCTGTGAGGTCACTGGTTCCGTCAATAGAAGAATCATGCCAAACAGAGATGGAGAAATGCTGGCTTCACTTATGTGCTTTGAGCAGCGCTGTGGCGAAATCCTCTGTCCATGGAGGCCCAGGTGGCAGCTCTGGGTCACAGTGAACCCCCTTAATGATCTCCAAGGTCATACACATTAAATCGTAGAGGGCTCTGTGTTTCCTTTCCTGCCTTCCACCCATTTTCCTTCTTTACATGGCCATCTCCCTTTCTGCAGATGGAACTCTTCTCTAGTTAGGAGGGGCACTGGCCTGGTGTGCTCTTTCTGGTGCAGTTGGAGATGCCATGTCCCTGGCCAGTCGGTTCAGTTTTCATTCCCCACAACATAGGCCCTAAGATGTCTATAGGGGCTTATGAGAAAGTCTAACTCACTTCCTATTGAGTGTTTATAATTAAGGACCTTGGTGAGGAAGATTGGTAGTAAACCAATCATTGTCAAAGTAGTATATTTGAGTGTTCTAGAGAACAGAAAGAAAGCTTATTATTTCCACTTGTATTAGAACATTAGGCTCAGATGATACCTTCATATTTCTTTCTGGACGGGAGAAAGGAGAGCAGCACGTTCCAGAAGGAAGACATGCCTGCCTATGGTTCTCAGCGGTGAACTTTTATGGGAGACTCAGGTCTCCCATTTCAAAATCTTTCAAAATCCCACTCCCTGTGATGGTTAGTTTTATGTGTCAACTTGACTGGGCCACGGGGTGCCCAGATGAAGCATTATTTCTTTGGCCCTGCCTGTAAGGATGCTCCTGGATGAGATTAGCATTTTAATTGGTAGACTCAGTAAAGTAGATTGCCCTCTCAAGTATGGGTGGGAATCATCCAATCCCTTGAGGGACTGAATAGAACAAAATGTAGAGGAAGGAAGAATTCACCTTTGCTTCCTGGCTGCCAGCTGGAGCTGGGATATCAGTCTCCTCCTGCATTCGGCCTGTGATTTACACCGTGGGCTCCCTGGTTCTCAGGTCTTGGAACTTGGACTGAAATCATACCACCAGCTTTCCTGGGTCTCCAGCTTGCATATGACAGATTGTGGGACTTCTAGGGTTCCAGGATCCGATGAATCAGTTTCTCATAATAAATATCAATACCTGTATTTTTCTATGGATTCTGTTTGTCCAGGAAACCCTGACTAATGCATTCCCTGATCTTTCTTTTCCCAGAAGACTCCAGGCTCCTGGTCTACCCCGTGTACTCCTGGAGCACTTGGAGTTACTTGCACAACACATCACACAGCTCCTTATAGCTCAGGAGGCACTTCGCCCAGCGCTTACTCTTGGGTGATCTTCTCACAGTGCATATGAGATGGGTCATTAGAACTATTGTAAAAATGGAGAAAGCGAAGTATCCAGAGCAGGATCGTACAAGGCAACACCAGAGCGGAAGGCTTGAATCCGGGTCCTCTGACTTGAACATGCTTAGTGTTTCACATGCTCACTTGCTCCAGAAACTAGGAGTTACTCAGGGCGGGGGCTTCTCCTGGTGCCTCCTCATCAGTGAGTGTGGGGCCTCACCTGGTGTGTAGGATGGATTCTCTAGCAACCAGCCTCCGAAATTGAGATCAATGTGCAGGAAGCTCACTGAGGTGGCCCCTCAGTGTCGATACCTATGGGGAACGGCAGCATTCAGATTGGGCAGAGACGTTTCCCTGCAGGGTAGTCACAAGACAGGCCTCAGCTGATGCTCCAGACAGCTCTGGAGTGGGGATGTCCCCTGCGTTGTTTTAAATAGAAGAAAGAAGTCTGGGCCTCTGGACCCTGTCTTTGGACATCGTTGGCCGCCTCCAGGATGGGCGCGACCTTGGGTGAAGCGTTTACCTTTAAGGAAGTACAATTCAGGGATTCGGAGAGAGGAACTCAACTGAGGGCCATCTGCTACCAAGACTCTCAGAAGCTGGGGGAGTGAGTGACTCAGCCTTTTGGGGCAATCAGGGTGATGCACCATAGAAAGAACAGTGAGGAGAGAAATGAGTGTTTCTCCACAACATCTCCACAACATACTTCCCTACTCTCTTACCAGCGAGCCCTCCCGGCGCATGTTTGGTATGTCCTGGCACTGGGTGCCCTAGATCTTTAAACACTGCTGCTTCTCTGCCGCAGTCCCCCTGGGATCCGTTTCAGGATGTTGCCTCAGTGTGTGCGTGCATGTGTGTGTGTGCTTCTCACCCGTATCTACTAAGGCTCATTTCTGTGTTGGTTTCTCAGGCAGAGAACTCAATATTTCCTGGCTGCCCTGGCTGCCATGTAAAACTGGGATTGTAATGGCGGCATCTGAGCCCCGGCATTGCTCTGTTTCTATGCTCAGGGCAGCTCCGGGCCCCAAACTTGTGACCTTGGGGAACTGCCCTGACACGGCAAGAGCAGAGTCTGCACCCCCTGGGTGAGTGTCTCCAGGTTGGGTGGGTCTGCAGCCTCCTGGGCCCCTCTGGGACCTCTAACAGGGGAGGACCCCAGCCGGGAGGGTGGACTGCTGCGAGGGGTGAGGACAGATGCCGAAAGGCCGAGGCCAGTTCTGGAACAGTGGCTCCATTCTCCACAGAGGGTCAGCGGTCACGCTGCGGCAAGTTCACTAGGGATGTTTCTGAGCCCCTGAATTCAGACTCTGTGGGACGTGATTAACTAGGCCGTGGGGCACGACCCCTCCCCAGACTGATTGCTCCCATGTTCCCGAGGTCACGCAGAGGGCCTGGTGTGAAAGGTTTCTCCTCCCCCAGGAGTTCATCCTTGCCCACGGCTCGCACTTCGCATTTTTCAGTGGGGGGTCAGACTCGATGATCTGTCTAGACTGCCAGTCTGGAATCCAGCCACTCTGAGCTGCCTTCTGAGCTGAGAGGGTAAAGAGGGAGGAGAGGGCTTCTTCCTTGGGCCATTTCAGGGTCTCTGGGAAGAGCCTCTGCCTTTGCCATGAAACCCCTGCCAAATGATGCTAGAATTCCCTTTTAGCAGATGACAGCATTTTTCATAAAGAACACGGTAGGGGAGGAGATAGAGGGTGCAATGTCTGATCTTCAATTTTGGGGGCCCAGCTCAGAGATGAGGCCCTTCCTGGGAGCGATGTGCCGTGGGGGCTGGAAAGGAGTGAGGGCGGCATGGGAGCCTGGAATAAAGAAGGCTATTCGAAGGTGGGAACATCATTAAAACCGGTGCTTCCTAGCATTGACACTGTCTCCTCTGGCAGACACATGACCTTGGGAAGGCCCAACAGAGGACATACGAACATGACTTCTCAGACAGACTGCAGTGCGGACCTGGGGGCCCATGGGCTGTGTGTCACCTCATGCCCACAGCGATGCTCTGTGTCCCCAGGTGCCTTAGGAAATACAATTTGGATGCTCATTTGTAAATGGATCACCTTGCTTGCCGTCAAATGAAGCTTTCCAGAGCAGGTGGTGTCTGAGACGGGGCTTGTGCAACGGGTTAGGACTCCAACAGGTAGCCTTTGCCCCAGTCTTGTTCTGCTCTGGGAGATCTCGGTGGGAGGCAGCAGCACTCAAAATTGTTGGGGGTCACCCCCCAGGGACTGAGCCATATGCCAAAGCCCTCATCACTGAATAGATAAGCAGGTGATTCCAGAAGCAAGAACTGAGAAAGAAAGCTGCTTTGAAAGTTATAAAGAAAAAGAGGAAGACCACAGCAAAGAAAACGTACAAAAGAGAAACATGAAGATGTCACATTCTTTGAAAATAAAAGGCAATTTCGTTGTACAGAGTTCTTTAGTTTTCACGTCTGCTGTCAGAAACCTCACAGGACAGGATCAAGGAAGGGCATGGCCTAGAGTGGTTTTCATTCCTCGACAGAGGCACTCACTTGTCTTTCACAAAGAAAACTGAGAGGTGGCTGTAACCTCAGGAGAGAGTCCTGGCTACGGCCAGCGGCTTGGTTGAGGGCGCCATGCGTCCCTGGACAGGTGCCTTGTCCTCTCCAGGTCTCCCTTTATAAATTCATAGACTGAAAGGTGCCTTTCCATGTTGACCCTCTATGGATCTCTTTTTAATAGAAATCACACTTACTCCTACACTCAGAGCTTGCCTTCATAACATCTGTAGCTACACAAACTTCCCCGAGTCAGAAAGAAATAGCATTTGTGAAGTGTCAGCTGCTCAGAAATGACTGGAAATCGGTGTGTGTGTGGGGGGGGGGGGTTCCAAGCTCATCCCCAAAACCCACTCTGTATTTCGAACACAGGGGAGGCTAAGCAGACCCGCCTTCCTGGCACGGCTGCCTCTCGGCGTGTTCTTGCTGACTGCGCCACGTGTTCTCAGGGACAGAAATAGAATCCGTCTGTCACACAGCAAGTATGCTCCTTGGAGGATGGGGTGTGTGTGTGTGTGTGTGTGTGTGTGTATTTTTTATTTAATTTTTTTTAAAGATAATTCTCTGGAGTGGAGGGTGGGGGCCCTGAGAGGCTGTTGGCTCCCTGCTAGACGAGTCACTTAGCACGGCACCCTGGTGTCCCCAACTACACACAGAGCCAAGAATACTCAGTACAGATCCTGCAGGGAGGTCTGGGGGCTACGGAGGGGGGCTCGTAGACCTTTGGGTGTAAAACTCCACAGCAGTGCGAGGTGTTATCAGGTGGTGGGGACGCAGAAGCTGCCTTCTGACCATCCTGGACTCAGGATTCCCATGAGCTAAACGGAGCTGGTAGCTCTGAGCTCATGCAACCAGTAGACCACAGACCACGATGCTCTGAAGTCACAGCTCCCTCCGCCCACTTGGAGCAGAGCTGTTGTCCCCGGCCTCCCTGCCAAGGGGGCATCCGGCTGCCACATTTACCACCTGAAGTCTGCAGAGCGGCCAGTGCACTTGCTCACGTCTTATCTCGCGTTGAAACTGTCAACAACTCGAAAACCCCTTGATAAAAAGTAGAGTCAGGAGTTCAAGTCCAAACTCCCCCTACATATAAGCTGTGTAACCGTGGGTGGGCTTTTTAGACCTCCCTGTGTGTCTATGTCACCTGTAAATTGGAGCTTGTGAAAACATGTGTCTTACCAACCTCGGGGGTTGTTGTAAACATCTCAAGAGGACATTGGGCGTCAAGCTATTTTACGCATGCCCTGGGCTGAGCAGAGGCCTGAGGACGCTCATGGGGCCAGACACTCACATCTGGCAAGGAGGGATAAGAATAGCACCCAGATGACAACTACCAGGACAGAAGCTAGAACCTGAAGCATAGGCCATTGGGAACACGAGCAGGCAGGAGAGGCAGAGGCATCTGTAAGCGGTTTGTGAAGAAGACCTTTACTGGAAACCCCACTTCCATCCCAGAACTTCTTCTTGGACACCTCTCAGCCCGAGGAATCATTGGCTTTCTCATATATGTGAGTCCTGTCCCCCAGCCCTGTGACAAGTCCCTGAGTGGCCAGAGATGCTTCTTTCCACGTCCTGTCCTCAGAACTATTCAGCTTAACACCAGTTAGGCACATCGTGGGGGCTCAGCACCCCTTTCGGAGCTGTCTCCTGCCCCTCGCGGCCCCCTCACTCCTGGAGGCACGCATGTGCTGTTCCCCTGAGACGTGCAGCTGAGCCAGGTCATGGCCCCCGGACACCTCGCTTCTCCGTTCTCTTCTCCCCAGGACCCCTAATGAGGCCACAGCCTCAGCATCAGGCTCCTTCAACCTTTACTCAGGCCCTTTGTTCCCTGTTCATCCAAGAAGGATGGGCACATTTCAGACCCCAGGTGGGCACAGTGGGGAAATCAGAGATAAGCAAGCTTGGCTCTAGCTCTCCAGGATCTAGCAAACAAGCCCCCACCAGGCCTGACTAGCTCGTTGCCGAGCTCCAGATGTGGAAAGTCACATTTGAATCGAGGCCATGCCAACAGCGAGCATCTAGAATAACTAGATGCTTCCTTTCATCCACATAGCAGCTCTGCGAGAATTTTCCTGATGGGGAGACTGAGGCTCAGGCGAGAGTAGTTAGAGTCAGAGCAAGGATCAGAGATAAACAATTCTAACCCCGGATAATATATCTTCCTAATAAATGAAGATGTTTCAAATGGCGTGCTCAGTGAGAGGCCCAAGATAAATTTGGGGATGAGAACAGTGGAAAAAAAATGCTCAAATATGTCTTGTTCTGCCTAGGATCAGAACTTATTCAATAAATGAACATGAGTCAGTGGGGAGGTGGCATTTTCTCCCTGGAAAACATGGGTGTAATCCGCAATTAGAGCTTCCAGTAAAGTGGGTGGGCACCTTCTTGGAAATATAAATCACGTCCAATAGGCAAAGTTGACCAGCTGTAGCTACAGAGGCTGGGGCCAGAGGACACCAGGAACTTAGTGTTTTATGTCATAACCACCTTGAACCTGCCCCGAGTTTGGCCAAAAATTCTCAATTGGAATTTCTTCTTCTTCTCATTTGCTTCTACAACCCCTCCTCCTCCCAGTCATCACAGTGATAATTATTTTTTTAAATGAATATATATATATATCCACACACACACACACACACATATGAATGTGTATGTGTGCATGTGTGTGTGTGTGTGTGTGAGAGAGAGAGAGAGAGAGAACCACGTGACATCTGTGGTTAAAATACTACATTGGTTTCCTACCTCCACAGGTAAAGTCTAAATTCCAGTATGGCTTTCGGAGTTGTCTTAGCTTTGGTTGTCTCCAGAGCAGATCCTGAGACAAGGATTTGATTCTGGCATTCATAATAATGAGCTTTAAAGCCTACTATTTTTTAACCTGTTGTAATTTCTATTATTTTACTTGCCGAATTAGCGAATTCATAGGATAATACATACGCTTTTTTTTCTTCTGTTTTGTTTTTTGAATCTATTTCAAGTTGGTTGTCATAAAAATTCCTTGATCCAAAAGCACTTGCTAAATGTCTTTTATGTGCCAGTCCTAGTGGGACACACCTAGAATTTATTATTCTTGTCCTTGAAAAATTTATTATCCTGCAAAGAAGCTGACATAGAAGCCCAGGAAATAACTCAGAAATTATTCCAGTCACTTGGCAAGCCAACAGGAGCTCATACCATGGGGTCATTCACCATGGGATGGGTCAACGTTTCAAGGACATGAAGCTCTGGCTGAGTCTTGAAGGAAGAATAAGATATGGTATTTCTTTTTTTTAAATGTTTATTTATTTTTGAGAGAGAGAGAAACAGAGCACGAGTGGGGGATGGGAAGAGAAAGAGGGAGACCCAGAATCTGCAGCAGGCTCTGGGCTCTGAGCTATCGGCACAGAGCCGGATACGGGACTTGAACCCATGAACCACGAGATCATGACCTGAGGTGAAGTCGGACACTCAGTCGACTGAGCCACCCAGATGTCGCAAGATACGGTATTTCTAATGTGGGGAGGACATCCTCAATTGCACAGAGCAACAGCCGGTATAGCAAGGTATGAGACAGAGGGAGATCAAGACTACGATGAATCTCCCGGCTGTGCTGGAATAGAGCAGGAGATACGGTTGGAAGGGAGACCTAGGAGAACTCGGATGCCAGCCAATGGGATTTGACATCAGACAAGCCAAACCCAGTCACTTCTTAGGAAACAGGGGGGCACAAAGATGTTTGTGATTGAGGAAGGGCGATGTGGCAGTTGTGTGGAAGGTGGATGGAGTGGAGATGAGAGCGTAATGTCCCACCATGACCTTCAGGAGAACAAGGCTTGAGGTGAAGACGGGAAAAGGAGATGCATGCTTGATGGAACATTGATATGAACAGCAAGAGAAAAGAAGGACATAATGGTGAGGACTTCAAGGTTTGGCTCTGGGCAAGAAGTGTGATGGATGTGTCAGCTGTTAAGAAAAACTAACCCAAAGAGGCAAGAATTGTTAAAGCCATATGAATGGGGAGTGTGTGTGCAGGGACAGAGAATTGTGTTGTGAGAACAGGAGGTCTGCAGCAGGGAAGGAGACAGAAACAGTCAGAGGTGGGGTTTGCAGCCCCTGTCTTTGAGCACAGCTTGATCTCGGACATACTACTTGAGCCATTCTTCGCACTGACTTCTCAGAGCATCAATAATGCAACATGGAAATTGCAGGTCTGTCCCTGAATAAGGACACTGGAGTGATGGAAGTAAGCCATTTGAGAAGCTCTTCCTTTATCGAAGTAATCACAAAAATGGCCTGTGTTCAGAATCTCGTGTGAAATCTGATGCTTGGCTTTTGGACACATGACCACAGAGTTTCCATACTCTCTCTCTCTCTCTCTCTCTTTGGCTGATGACTCTACTTAATTTTGCATGTAGATAAATATGCAGCCATTCAGAGCATGTACAGAAACGCATTCATAGGTGTTTTGCTCGAGAGCCCTTAAGTTCAGTGGCTTAATATTTCTTCCCCTCCTCCACCGCCAATATTTCTGCCATCCTAATGCCCTGAGGGGAATGGTACATTTGGATCAATGATAGAAGGTCAATTACTGTACTCCCAATTTCAGTGGGAGAATGGAAGGTTATATATTTTTCAGGGCTTGAGTCAGAATCTAGGGTGGAGAGAACAGAAAACCCTCCAGATGGTTCTGGTAGAGCTCCAGGAGGCAGCTCCCCCACAATGGAAAGAAGGGACCTCACTGTCTCCTAGTTCAAGCACAGACCGGCTCATCCTTCTACCAATTCTGCTTCGCCCCCTCCTCGGAATCCTGAACCTGGTCTCAACCCTGTACATCTCCAAGACCAGCTGTAGTTCTGCTTCATCTAAGCAATCACCCCTGCCTCACACAGCTGAGGGAATCTTTTCAATGTGCTTTCCTTGCCTTTCATTCAGCATTTGATTACCTGGTCTCCCCCACAGGCCATGGCTCCTTGAGAGCAGGCACCGTGTTTCCTGCATCTCTGAAGTCCATATCTGGCGTAGTGCTTGGCCCAGGGTCAATCCCTAGTGAAAGCTTACAGATCGAATGACAGAGCAGATGCGCGAACAAATGAATGAAGGCTGTGGTTAGATAAAACAGTCTTCCCAGCTCTGGGGGTTCAGATTCTATGACACATGAGTTGTTGCACACTGTGGTGGTTTTTCAGGAACTTCTCATTTGTGTGAAGCATTTTGAAATTCCCCAGGCATCATGTACTCTATCTTATCTTTACCTCCCTGCCATCCTGGGAGGTTAACAGGAAAGGCATCATTATTCTGCTGTCATGCACGAGAAAACTGAGGTACTTGAGAGTCAAGGGATGTGACTGAGGTTGCACTTTAGCAGGCGGAGGAGTTAGGACTCTGACTCGAAATTTTGTTTTTTTCTACTTCATCACATTTGATATTTTTCAATCAATTTTCATTCCCTTGTGCCTTTTAGGATTTGTCTGATATTCCTCTGTCAGAGCCAAGTAGGGGACTCCACACTGAATGCCTGATCATTTCCTCTTCTGATGCTTTTGGAAAGACACCACTTTCCCTGCCTGGAAATTCCAGAGGGAGCTGTTATTTCTGAGATGCCCAATGCCTGACTTCTGCCTCCTCACATTTCCCAGTTCTCTTCCAGAAGTCATGTGGGTCCAGAGGACTTTAGAGCCACCTTTAGAGTCATGGAGCGAGATGGATTGGCAAACACTATTTGGTTTCCATCTTCTTAAAATAGAATGCTAGAATATACATTGTTCTATTTTTTTAAATACTTTTTCTTCTTTCTCCTCCCACCACCCCCCTCTTCCTCCTTGCATGTCTATTCCTTGAGGCATTTTAAAGCTCCTCACAAGTACGGGTAATTAATTATATTTACCAAGCCATCCTTTGCTTTATCACATCGAAAACTTAAGCACATGTTTGTTTGGTTTTTTTCCTTCTGGTAAAGTCTCTGGCTAGAACACAAGAAACCTGAATTCCAGGCGTCTTGTCTCAGTCATTGGCTTTGTGACTTCAGAGAAGCCATATAATATTTCAGTTCTCTTGTTGATCTTGCTGCATTCTCAATAATTTACACAATCGCCTCCTTTATCAGACAGTGAACAGCCAGAAGGCAGGGGCAATATCTTGTTCAAATCTGTATTCTCGACACCCAGTACAGTTTCTAGAAAATATTGGTTGAGTTCAATAAAGCACTTGAATGCCAGAGAGCAAGTGGAAAGCAATTAACTGCAGGAAAGGGACACCAAGAAGCCTTGATCATCTGTCAGATGCTTTCCTTGATGCTTGAGAAGCAAAACAATAGGGGCAAAAGGGGTGCCGTGCGTGTGTGTGTGTGTGTGTGTGTTTGCACACTCGAGTGCACAGGTGGCATTTGTTCTGAATGGAGGACATCGAGTTACTGGCAGCAAGAGAGGGAAGGGAGCCATGAGTAAGAAAAGCCCAGACCAGAGAGTGGATCATTTAATAGCAGGGTCGGACATGACCAGAGGACCCTGTGTCAAAATGCTCTAGTCAAATACGCAACAAATACCTTGTCAAATACCCATGATCTTAGTACCACTGTGTGGCAGTAACTGGGAGCCAAGAGTTCTTCAAACTCATTGAAAGACATAAGGAAAGTTACCTATCATTTAGTGCGACCTTCAAATTTCCAAGAGGGCAGAGGGCAATGAAAATTGTTAGCTGGGCTTTGGGACGTGCAAAGCTGCACACAGCTTATTGAATATATCATGCTGATTTCTGGGGAAACAGAGGATTTCCCCAAATAGGATTTGCTTATTTTGGAATTGTTCCATATCAACATTGCCAAGGGAAAGGCTACAAACTACCAGAAAACCAAAATATTAGTACAAAGGATTGCTGGACTGGGGACAAAGAATACCCAGAAGGTAGAGGTTTTGTCCAAGGAAAGACTGTGGGCCGTGTGTGTGTGTGTGTGTGTGTGTGTGTATATATATACATATATATATATATATATATATATATATATATATATATATATACATCTTCACCTCTCTCTCTCTCCCTGACTCTCTCTAGAGGCAGGGGATGCAACAGAGTAACCACATATGATTAGTATAATTGAGATGAGGATATTACGGACAAGGAAATCCTGCTCAATAATTTAAAAGTACAAGAGCTATAACAAATGAATGCTAGGAGGGGACTCAATGTGTACTTTATAGGAGTAGCAATGTTTTGCATACCATATTCTTCTTGGGGAATGATTTCAACACTAAATTGATCTTCAAGGTAATGCAAATAATTAAATTTATAAAACAAAAGACTTAGTGTGAAAAGGTTCAGATTCTCAGCCATCTCTGAAATCCTTACGTATCCTGAGGCTGCCCCGGTGACAAAATCCCTAGGATTAAGCAGCATAAGACTCCAAGATGTGCACCTCCATCCTTCCCCGAGGACTTGGGGGGCACGTCCACAGCTCAGCTACCTGTGGTTCCCCTTGTCAGAGTGTTCTGTCCTCTTTTGATCACTCTCCCTTATGGGATGGGGAAAATAAAACAACCAAAACAAAAAACACACAATTCCTGGAGCTTCACCCCTTATAAGTAAGAAAGCTGCAAAGCTTTTCTTCGAGCATCAAGCGAACTTTTCCATGAGAGCTCAGCTTTTGTTCATTAAACTGTGTTTCGTTAAAATTTTTTCCCTTAAAATTCAGAAGCGGGCTCTTTCCCGTTATGATCTCGCAACGTTAGAGGTAATAGAGGGGACTGTTTGCTGTGCGTTTGTGTCTTGTGGGGCAGCTGCTTCTGCATACAGAGCTCTGATAGTTGTCTGGGGTCCCTTGCATCCCCCTTGTCTTCCCAAGGTGTTACTTTGAGTGGAGTCTCTATCTTAAGGGTCAGTAATCCGAGGACCAGAATGATCCAACAGTAAATGATGTCTTAAAACATGACAAGCAGTATCTGCTTTACACATGTAGCCACCTTTCTCATAACATAATCAACTATAAATCTCAAAGCCAGAATAGTTCTGAGACCACCTATGGCCCAAGTAGGGGAGGGAACTTTAACTCAGGGCATCCTTCATTTGAATGAAAGTGAATGTGATCCCTGAACAAAATGTCTAAAAGAAACTAGACAGGCATTGCATTTTCTTTTGCCTATAGAGTGAAGGGGCATGCAACACTGAAATACACTCACCCGTTACTAAGCTGTCAGATGAGAGCTGACCATGGGTTGGCAAAACTGGCAAACTGGAGGGGTGTGCTTTCGCAGACGCTGGTGTCCATACTCCCCACAGTGGTCTCAGATCTGTTGGTTCCCTAACCCTTTAAGGACTTGGCATTCAGACATTTTCCACTTAGAAAGACTCTGAACCAGGCCAGACCTCTCCCAAACCTCCCATCTTGTTGGAGCCCCTTCTCTTCCCTCCTCTGAAGTTACTCTATAAGGTGGACTTCACATCTGACAAGCACCAGTCACCACAGAATTGAAGCGTGGCCTGTCTCGGCCAGAGCCCACAGTGGGGAGGCGACTGGACCTAAAGTTCACACTCCGCATTTCTGGTTGTTAGTTTTCCGGGTTCATAATCTCTTCTTAGAGCTTCTAGGAGTCCTGAGTTCTAATCACTGCCCTGGCACTCACTCATTGTGTTTCTTGACAATGTCCTTCTCTCTTTACCACGATTTCTCCATCTGAATTTTCAGGCATCTTATTTGGTGCTGTACTTGAAAGCAGAAAGCAAAGCTCAAGTGAAGAATACATCATAATGATTTCCCAGCCACAGGGAAAAAAGTTTCATATGTTTGTTTTCACTGAAATGTTGACAACCTGCGTCTATTGAGACATTAGTCTCCTTCCTACTCAAGGGACCTTCCCCCTTCCCCTCTGAGTTGAGTTTCACATCCTATCTTCCAGCAAGAGACTGTTGCAAGGCTGTTCAGAATAAAGATATATTTGTCCTTCACTTAGAATTAATCTTGTCCCTGTCACCCACATAAAATATGGCATCTCAGGTCATCACTGAGAGGAAATTCCAAGTCTGCTAAATGCCTTCCTGCTCCTGACACAGGAGCACGAGCAAGGCTCCAAACGGGCTCTGGAGCCTTCCTCGTTTTCCAGCTTCACCTCCCCCAGCTCCCCCAACATGATCCCCACTTCAGACACACAATGACTTGTATTTTTCCATCGTCGGTGTTGCAAACGGCCTCTGGGCCTGTGTATACTGATGTCTACTTCATATGGAGATCTTGCTTTCAGTCTTCAAAAAAAAAAAAAAAAAAAATCCCACTCCCTGAGATATCTACATGTCACTTTGTTGCTTTGAGGGGGAGGTTCACTCTTAGTCCCATCACTGAATATTTGCATGATTTCTTCTCTTATCATGGAAAGACTGCTGGGTACTTCCTTGGGAGACCAGGAGCCAGGCACTTCGAGGCACAGAATGTTCTATAGGGGGCTTCCTAGCTTTCCAAGCCAGAATTCTGTGACCGAAAACATTTTGCCTCCTGACTTTACTGTAGGCCACGATTCGTGTCCTACTTTGGAAACCGACAAAAAATAGTTTCCAGGAAGGCATTCAGATCCCCAGTCCCCCACTACAAATAATGTAGGTGCATCTTTTGAGTCTGTTATTAAGTAGTGCGCCCATAGACACGAGGAGAACTTTCATTACCAGTGATTATTATTCCAGGAGCCAGATCTTTGAAAAAAAATCACATCAAAATGAAAATGCATTACCCATTACCCATTTTTCCTGAGGGTTTATGAAGCTTGTCTAGTTCCTTTGGTCTTGCCTTAGGAATCCTGCATTTTCACATGATTACTTTTGGAGAGCCAGCTAGAACTAATTCTTCCATGCAATCACAATATAGAACCATTTCATTGATTGTCAGCCCAGGAACAGACTAGGCCTGGGTGTCTGTTGCATTTAGATTCCACCCTCCCCCCCACACCACCAATATTTCAGATTGGCTTCAGTTCTCTTTCTTCAGCTCTTGAAAGTAGAGTTTTAGGGTCACACAGACCGATATCCCAGGACTCAGTGACCCCACTCTCTCAGAGACAGGTGACAGCAGTTTTCCATCCTCCCTCCACCCCACACCTGCCCCCAGGTGGTCCAGTTTCTTCACCGCAACTTAGGGAGGCTGTGCCCAGGTGCTGGTGCAGGAAGGGGCAGGTGGAGCTGCACCAACAAGGACCCATAGCCTTGGAGCATGGGGGGCGGGAGCGGGAGTGGGGAGGGGTAGGACTGCCTTAGGACCTCCAAGGCCTTTGGCACTTTTGCTTATGATGGGCCCTTCCCCCGTTAGAGTTGTGTAGTTTTTTTTTTTTTTAATGTTTATTTATTTTTGAGAGAAAGAGAGAGAGAGACAGTGTGAGTGGGGGAGGGGCAGAGAGAGAGAGGAACACAGAATCCGAAGCAGCCTCCAGGTTCCGAGCTGTCAGCACAGAACCCGACGCGGGGCTTGAAGTCGCGAACCTCGAGATCATGACCTGAGCTGAAGTCAGGTACTTAAACGACTGAGCCACCCAGGAGCTCCTAGAGTTGTTTTTTTTTTTTTAATGTTTATTTATTTTCCAGAGAGAGAGACAACATGAGCAGGGGAGGGGCAGACAGAGAGGGGGATGGAGAATCCCAAGCAGGCTCCACACTGACAGCACAGAGCCCAAGGCGGGGCTCGAACTCACTAACCGCGAGATCATGACCTGAACTAAAGTCGGGTGCTCAATCGACTGAGCCACCCAGGCGCCCCAAGCCTTTTTTTTACTTATGTTTTATGACCGCGTTGGTGTGAAGGTGAATACAATATGGGCTGGATCCACTATTCCACGTTCATCATCATCATGTTCCGTTTTCCTCCCTGAAATACATCGTGGGCCCTAGGCACCACGCCTAACCGGGCAAGTCAGCCATGGGTGAGGTGTGCCGGCTTGTGTGAGCAGCAGGAGGCAGGCAAGCGGGGCCAGGCGGCGCACTGGGAACCCTGGGGTCTCCTAACTCAGAGCAAGACGGTTAGACGTGAAGCCTGAGCCGAGTGTTGAGGCAGAGCGGGAACTGACCAGGCAAAGAACGGCGGGAAGATCTTTGGGAAAGAGCAGCTGACATGAGCGACGAAGACGGAAGGAATGGGGCCGTGTGTACAGACGGACAGGACCTGTCTGATGTTGAAGCAGCAAGCACCGAGCAGGGGTGGGCAGAGACGGGGCTGGGGAGGCAGAGGCGTCCAGATGGGGACACAACCCGCAGTCACTTTAGCCGCACAAACTTTGTCCTGAGTGAACATCTAGGGCCGGAGAGGGATTTCCAAATGAGAATAGCATGACCAGATTCCAGAGCCCAAACACTGGGAAATACATGCAAAAGCGGAACTAGGAAGGAAAGTGAGGTGTGAGCCTCTGTGTGTGTTTAAATGTGTGCCTGTGTGTGTGCATGGCACGCATCTGTGGGCGTGGGCGTGTGTGAATATACCCGTGTGTGTATCTGTGCGTGTCTGTGTGTAATTGTGTGCATGGGTGTATCTGTATGTGTCTGTGTGTGCATATGCGTGTCTGTGTGTCTGTGTATCTGTATGTGCGTCTGTATGTGCCTCTGTGTGTGTGTGTCTGTGTGTATATGCACATGTGCACTCACCCGGGAGAAGCTAGAGGGGTATTCCGCTCCCTGGGGGCCTGTCTGAAGGCCAGTAGACTTTCTTTCCCTCATGTTCCACTGGGCTGAACAGCCCGGCCTCTGACAGAGTCAGTTTTAGCGGCAGAAGTGGCACAATCCGGTCTCTCAAAACTCTTGTGAAAAATATACAGTTAAAAAAGGTTTTTCTTGCGATGTCACATGTGATGACATTTGGTGTGGTCCTCCACAGAGACAGGAAGAGAACAACCACATGTGGGAACCCCCAGCTTCCCCCCCCCCTACCGAGCTTAATGGCAAGGTCAGCCCTGGACCCACGGTTCCCCGAACTGGCTCCGCCCCCCACGGCCCCCACGTGCCTCTGTGCAGACTGGTCCTTTGCCGACACACCTTCCCCTTTTGGCTTGTTTGCTGAACACCCGCGGTCTCTAAGATGTGGGGCTCAAGTGCCTCCTACGAAGGTTCCCCTGGCCCTCCCTCCTCAACCCTGCCCCCCAATCCCCGGCCCACCATGCTTCTTCCCTCCTCTGGGCTGTGGCAAGGCACTGGGTACCCTCACTTACAAATATGGTTGGTGGCCACAAGCAGGATGGGTCCTCGAGGCTCAGGGACTCTGTTTCAGAATATGGGCCACTGCCCAGCACACAGGAGCTGGGCTAACCTTGAATCAATACACCTTTTAATCATGAAACTTCGATGCTCATTTCTCTTCATTTTAGGCAAAATACCCCAGATATGAAAAATATTCCAGATACAGGTTTTTAAATTTTGAGTTGTACTGAAGTTCCTTTTGCAAAACTGCCCATGCTTCAATCCTTCATTTGTAGGGCATTAACTCACTTCTTCAAAATTGTAAGTCTCATACTACAGAGACTTTTTTTTTTTGGTTAAAATACTTTCAGGCTTACAATTCATGTCAATGCATTCTACTACAGTGGCTTTTCTAATAGAACAAAATGGAATCATGCATGTGTTTAATTAGAGTTCAGTTTTCTGGCTTGATTTTTCTGCTTCACACAGAGGAAGGCATTTAGGAATGAGCTGAATGCATGTAATTCACATGGTAAATCTGGATGATGATGTATGTGTCAAGGGCCCTCAGAGGAAATAAAGATGATGGAGTATATTCTGGGCCCCCTCAAGATCAAGGCTCTTCTGTTTACGAAGGATGGAGGAAGAGAGCTAATGGCTTGTAAATTCCTACGTATGTGCCCAAGTCTGCATGCCTGCTGGTGTCCCGGAGGCTCAGTGCTCTCGTCTGGCTAGCTGTGTCCTCTGGACCCGGAGCAGAAAGATCTGGGCTGGGCTCTGAGCCTGGGACGGGCTAAGAGTGCATTGCTACCATTTATTGAGTATGCGTGGTGCCAGGCACCGTGTGAGGATTCTACAGACATGATCTCATTTGATCCTCATCGTTCATTCATTCAACAAACGTTTAGTAAACAGCTTCTAGGCATCATAATGGACAATGAAGACACAGGGATTATTAAGATTGGGAGCATCCCAATTTTCCACTGAGTCTACATCATGTTTGGGAAGGTATACAGGCAATAATTAAGCATAGAAACAAGCGAACAAACAAATGAATGTTATGTCAGGAAAGCAAACAGGGCAGGGAGATAGAGCATCATAGCAGGGTGTGTGCTATTTTGTAGAGAATTATGAAAGTATGTCTCCGACAAGATGATATTTTGACAGAGGCCTGGCTGAGATGATGAAGTGAATCACGCAGATAAACAGAAACAAGGGCTCAGGGAGAGGGGACTGCAACTGTGAAGTCCTTGAGTCGGGATTATGTGTAGTGTATTTGAAAAACAACAATCATCCTGTGAAGTAATTACTATCATTCCCATTTTACAGATAAGAAATCACAGGCATTGTGAACAAAGCAACTTGTCCAAGGTCACAGACCCAGTGAATGGTAGAGCTATAATTTGAACCTGCTTCTCTCTGACTCCAAGGCCTTTGTTCTTCCCATCCATTGCCACATTTAAAGGCGGCTCTTGGTGGTTGAAAAAGAGAGTGGGCTGACCCCAGAGCTTCTCATCCTGCTTCTCCCTTCCAGAGAAGTTTCCTGGAGCCTTCCTTCATCTGCCTAGCAAGCCATGTATATTGACCGAGGAACGGTGTGCCCATGTGGGCAGGGCAGCAAGGGAAACCCAGTGTTTGAACCACCTGCATTCTCACTCGGGACACAGTTAACAGAGGGACAAAAGCCAAGCTTAGTGATGCTCAGAGAAGCAGAGATCCCTTTCACCTTGGGTGGCCCAGAAGTCTGGCTGGAAGAGGTAGGATATGGGCTTGGAGTGTGAGAGGAGTTGATAATCTTCTGGGTTAGGGCCTGTTCAGCTATTCTGCCATTCTCACCTATGGTAGGCGATATTTGTTGACCGTTTTTTCTTTCCCTCCTTCTCTTGCCAAGGCTCCCCTGTGGCCAGAATGTTGTCTGTCCCACTGACCTTGACCTTGGCCATATGGCGAGCACTGCCTAATGGATGTGGGTGGAAGTGATAGGTGCCTGTCTTGATTCAAAGCTTTAAAAGTCATGGCAAGGCTGCACCAGTCTCCTTTAATCCCTCTACTTCACCATGAGAAAAAAAAAAAACACCCAGGTAGTTGCTGGCCCCAGAATGAACAGTCATGTGGAGCAGGTGTAACTCAACCCAATGTCAGGGCCAAGCTCAGCCAATCCCGACAGACTTGAGCCAAACCTAGCAGATGTCTACAATGTCACAGTAGACACGTGTCCGCCTGTGCATTGACATAACTATTTGTTTTAATAAGTCCTTGAGATTATTGGGATTGTGTGTTACCCGTGTTACCAGTGTCATTATGGCAGTATTTGAATAATACTCCTTTGTCCCCAGTCGTAAGTAAATGTAGGTAAGCTTCTTAACGGCTCTAAGGGGATAGGGCACATGACAGAAATCAGCCTGAAAATATATTAAGTGCTCAGGTTCAAAGATTCTACAGTTCAAGATCCTGTGTGTGACTTTGGAGGGATCTCAAGGATTCATGGCTACAGATTGCACTTAGCATAGTGCACGGGGGGTTCAAAATCAAAGGTAAGTCCCTGTATCCTAGTATGGTTATTCCTTATAGAGGTGGCTATTAACTGTGCTCCACAGAATCCTGGGGCACCAGAAAGGGTGCTGAGGGGCCAGCCATGGTACAAGAAGGCCAAGGAGAGGAGGGATTCTAGCCCCATCCTGGCTGAAACTCAATGTCCTCTACTTTTATTGGTTGTATACCATCGGATTCCTTATAAGATTTTGTTTGAGGTTGAAATCCCCCAGTGAAAAATGTTTGGATCACTGATGTATGTGAAAAGCTCAGACTCTGCACTCTGATATTTAAGGGCCTTCATGACATCTCCCTATTCTCTCATCTGATGGTAAAACCGTATCTCTTTTAGCTCCAGCCCCTGCTCCCCAAAGCCTGTGCGTCGCATTTACTGTATCGCACGTGCAGGATCCCCCCACCTCCCGTGCCTCTCTCCTCTCTATCTGGAACCGTTGCTCCCTCACTATCTGCCACAGTCACCCTCTGTTCCTCAGGGTCCCACATCAGTGTAGAGAAAAGCCCTCAGGGAGCCCCTAGTCTGACCTCTGATTTGCGATGGCGCACTGTTGATGTGTAAGTTCCAACATCTACCGTGTACTTACTAAAGACAGGCACCGCTAAGCATTTGACCCGAATCAGCTCCGTGGATCCCTTAGTATTTTGAGCTGCAAACTACTATTCTTCCCATGTTACGGGTAAGGAAATGGAAGCCCAGAGAGGTTAAGCCACTTGATCAAGTCACACAGCTGTTTAGTTCATCGCCGGTGACTGAGGTTACACGGACTCCAGAGTCTGCATCTTAACACAATACTGCCTCCCTCGTTTTAGCTACAGAAAAGTTGTAGTCTTGTTCGAAAAGGATTGAAGACCCTACGGCTGGTTTATGGCCTGCAGGCCAGCACCCGGTCTCCTCGCGCCGGCCCCACGAGCTGACCGCAGAGCTGTGCCTCCCGGCTCACCAGCCCCAGCCGTGCCCACGCCGGGGTGCAGAGCTGCTGGCAGACAGGAGGCCTCACCTGTGGGTGTGGCCCATCCTGGGCATTTCCTCTTGCCCAGTTCCAGCGTATTGCTGGAAGGCACATTGAAGCACCTCTGGGCCAGGGGTTTTAAACTGATCGCCTACTAATATCATCCGGGAAGTCTTGAAAACTCCATTGAACCCTACTCTCAGGGACTCCGACCAAACGTCCAGGGGTTGGGCTGGGACTCTGGTGTTGTTAACACACTCGCAGGTGATGCCAGTGTGCACCCAGGATGAGATGCTCTGCTCTGCCCCAGCACCCTGCTGCCCCACTCATCTGACGGAAAGAGAGAGGACTTTGAAAGCCCCAAATAGTGCAAGCCCAGTCTGTAAACTAAGGCCCTCTGATCCCAAAGCTTATTCTCTCTCCACTAAGCAGAAAGTTCTCCCAAACCACTCCAGACGTCTGCATTCTCCCTCTTCCATGGCACATGAGCACAGAGCTCAGAGAATGAAAACCCCAACTGGTTGGGAAAAAACAAAGGCAGTTACTTGAGCACAGAACCTGCAGTGTCACTGAGGCTACTCTGGGGGCCCCGATCAAATCACACGGGGTCAGGAATTGGAAGCATCATCGGCTTTTTCCATTTTTCTTTGTATTAGATTTAGGTCGAGTAACCCACCCCCAGCACTCCCTGCTCCCTGACCTCCTGGACCCTGCACTGGGCACAGGGTGTGAGCTGAGCTGGGCTGAGACCCCCCCCTCCTACCCGCTCACGCCATTCACCCCAGTGCGTCAGATGCAGCACAGCCTGAAGACTGAATTTTTAAAATACGCTTGTAGAGAATTACCGAGCATATTGTATTTTATTTTTTGTTCGGCATCAAAGGCCTTTAAAATCTGACATGCCACTTCCAAAAACAAAATCACAGGAGTATGGGCAGGCCAGCTTAACTGGGGGTTAAAAAATAATGCTCACTTTTATAGCCTTTCGCTATGGAGTTGTCCCTGGTTACTGTTCTGCCTCTGTCTCCACAGAGACCACTCTGGGCCCAGTAACCATGGTGATAGGAGGAGAGGAGAGCAGATGGGGAGCTCCACTTCCAGAATGTAAACACCCTCCTGTTGGGGGAGGTGTGGGGAATGAGGGAGGGAGGGGAGAGAGCCAAGGGGGAGGGAGAAGTCACACTATTCTCAACCCAGGAATGGCCCACTATGCTGGGGACAAACCAGAAGGCGTGAATTTTTGTTGTCCAGCCAAACTCTTCTCCTTGACCTCAATAATGATTTATTCCCATCTCTTCCCTTTGCAATCAGACCCTTCTAGACAATAGCATTCCTAGGGAAATGGAGACAAAGGTTTCTGTAACATGAGGAATTGGAGGCATTTTTAAAACATATCTGATATATTTTTAACGATGCATTTATTCAATTTGGAAAATGCAGGTCTGAAACCGTGTTGATTCAGGTCCAATGTATCACAACCCAGGAGAGGAGCCACTGCAGGTAAGCCTGGTTCTGTTACTCACCCCCTGGACACCCTTGGACCAGTCCCTTCTTCTAGGGACTTGGTTTCTATCTCCAAGATTCCCTAAAAGCATCGTTGACTTTGAAATCATGTGGGAAAAAATCGTATAGGGTGTTAGACTGAGACTTTCTGTTGAGACCCCAAAGGCTGGCACCAATAAAATAGATGCTAAACTATTACACAGGGCACGTGAATAAATGGCAAGATTGGTTTTTCGGTCCTTAGTCGAAAAAAAGGTGGAAGAATGCACAAGGCAGATTTCTTTGGAGAGTTGCAGTTTGCTGACTATCACTTCCAGCTCACGGGAGAGAGGGCTGTGTGCCCTGCCCACCGACCACCTAGCGCCCAGGCAGGACCGGTGATAAACCAACTCAGAAAGGTTGGCCTGTGACCCTCTGGAATTTGCAGAAACACAGGAACGTGGACCTGATTTGGAGTGGGGGTCCTGAATGCCACAGCCTGGGCGTGGGGTGAGAAAGATGGTGAATTCTGGAAATACTAGGAAGAGATGGTAGAGAAGGAGAGAAGCTGAGATTGGACAGAGTCGGGGAGTTTTCACGTTAGGCTGAAATAGACATACTTGTTTTATTTATTGAGGGCAAGTGAAAAAGCAGAGAGGAGCCTGAGACCTCGCCCAGGACTGGAGTGGGAGGGGTGTCTGTGGAGAGTATTTAATGAGGAATGAGGAGAAAGAATGGAGTGGCTTCCTGTTTGCCCCCTACTGTGACAGCTGGTTCAATAAACTGGTTACAGGGTGTTATGGGCTGAATTGTGTCTCTCCAAAATTTGTACGTTGAAGTCCTAACCCTCAGGACCTCAGAATGTGACTGTGTTCCGAGACAGGGTCTTTAAAGTGGTAATGAGGGTAAAATGAGGTCATATGGGTGGGTCCTAATCCACCGAGGCTGGCGTCCTTACACGAAAGGGAGATTGAGATACAGACACACTCAGAGAAAAGGCCATGTGAAGACAGGGGATGGCGGCCATCCACAAGCCAAGGAGAAAGCCCTCCGGAGAAACCAACCCTGGGGATACCTTCATCTCAGACTTCTTGTCTTCAGAACTGTGAGAAATTTTCTGTTTTTCAGCCACCCCGTCTGTACTACTTTGTTACAGCAGCCCTAGCGAACCAAGATGCTGGCTGGGATTATCTCGGGACATCAGCGGCACGTATCATTGGCCTGAAGAGGTGAGGTCCCCTCCACAGGCCCCTGCAAAGGTTTTACTTCTCGAGACTGAGAAGGGACATGAAGGTTTTGCTGTTTTCCATGACCTCCCCAGCCTACTCTTGAATCAATGCTACCACAGTCGCCTTGATGCACCTGCCTCGTGGGTCTGAGAGCTTGGCCGTTCTGCCACCTTGGGTTCAGACACATAGGGGTCCATGCTATTTCTCCGGGGTCTCAGAACTAGAAGTCAGTGTCAAGGCCAGTCCACTTGGAGAGGAGTTAGGAAGCTGCCTGGGCCATGGTCGTTCGGGGCAAATGGGACCACCAAGCCTGACCCAAACCAGTGGCAGCCCAGAGCCCTTCCTGGCTTGCTCACTGATTCTGACAGTGCTTTTCCTGGGGTCTTCATGCCTGTCCACAATGTCCAGAGACAGAGGAACTGCAGAGCCCCTCCATCACCATGATGGCCAGTACAGGATTCCCATTCATCCATCTAGGCAATTGTCTACTGGCCTCAAATATACCAAAAAAGGGGGCAAGATATGCAAATTAAAAAAAAAATTTTTTATGAGCTCTCTCTAATGAGTTCTTTCTAGGTCTGAAGATTTCCCTTTTAAAGGGAATGAAACTTTGTGGAAAGGCACCGTGCATTCCCAGGCAGCTGATCATGAGGCAGGGGGTGGGTAATGGCAGTGGTGTCTCCCAAGCCTGTTCTTGGAGACCAGGCCAACCTGGGCCCTGTAGTGGAAAGTTCAGTGAAGGCCAAGTCCACTGTCCTGCTTGCAGAAGGAGAACAGAATGTTCCTTTTCTACTGCAGGCTATGCTGCCTCTGGCCATTGAGTTAGTGACACAAAGATGTCCAGGTCTTTGGGACAGTCCTCTTGGGGCCACGGTCCTGAGAAGGAAAACTACCCGAGCGCTGGCATCGCTAGGAGCTATGCTAGGAAGTTTTCTTGGTTGTCTCTGGTCTAATTCCAAAGCCTTGGAAGGTTGGCAGTAACATCCCCCACCACGTAGATGAGGAAAATGGTGTTTAGAGAAGGTGAGGAATTTGTCCAAAGGCACTTAGTAAGTTTCAAATAGCAAGAGACATGCTAGAGTACCCTAATGTTCAGTGGTCAAGAACATTGCCCACTCACAAATCCTAGAGACAGGCTCACATACTGAAAAAAGGAAAAATTATAACCAACCTTCAAACACCTGTAGTTAACCCACGTCTGGTCCTCTCCACGTGCCTGGCTGGGCTCCAGGAGGGGAAAGCTCACTGGATGGGCATACCCGATGACACTCTTGTCATTCGGTGCCCTGTGAGATGGATCCCCAGGCCAACTTCTTGCTGCCTCTTATGGCCAAGACTAGCACACAGATTGTCAGCTGCCTAAACTGACCTCGGAAGGACAGGCTGTGCCGGAGCTCAATCTTAAGATGAGCTAGAAAGCCGGTCAGGCGGAGATGGAGTGGTAGTTTTCTTTCTGTGGCCTGAGCCATTGATGCGTCCCTCCAAAGGATCTTTCTCCTTGCAGGAAGACGGATGGAGGCCCAGGTGGGAGTTTTAGACTCTAGAGTGGGTCTTACAAAGGAAACATCATGGATGGTGGTCCTAGAGCCAGTTCATTGACTTGAGGACATGACCAAAGTGAGATGGAGCTGGTAGCTCCCCCGAGGCCTGTCTCTTCTCCCACCCAGCCGGCTAGAGACCTTGTACTAGTGGAACCCACAGACCCTTCTGTCTCTATGTTCCTTATCTATGCTCAGAGCCTCTGGGTCACCTGTCCTCTCTCAAACACATCACCTATTCTGTGTTTCTCAGCATCCTACCCTCCTTCTCCTACAAGACTTTGTCCCTTCGCCTTCTGGAACTACTGATCTGTGGGAAACAGTTTCCCATGCCCTTCTGGGTTCATCAAATATTCTATATCCCAGAGTGTCAAATCTCGATTACCTTCAAGGACACAACTTCCCCCGCTGGTTCCTTTCGTGGCAGATGCCGATTCTCCCCGAAACCCCATATGTAGAGTTGGGAAATGGGTTTGCCTCTGTGGTGGATGCCTTTGGTGCCTTGCCTAGACTTGTGTTCACACTGGGGCAGCAGACTCCTATGTGTGTAAATGCGGGCTGCCAACTGCTCACAGCTGCTCCATTCTCTACAGGATTGCCCTTGACCAAATGGGGCCACCTTGCGCCAGTCACCAACAGCTGACTGGCACTGGAGTGCAAAAGGCTGGTCCCTTGCCTCAAGTTGGGGCCAATCTGTGGGTGCAGTCTGTGCCCCAGAGCTCCCTTGGTTGAAACTATCCTCTGGGTAGGACCACATTCTTGCTTAGCTTTCTTCCTTGGCTTTACCCTGCTTCCCTCACTCATCTTCCCCTGGAAGCACCCACTCAATGAATCACTTTCACAAGAATCCCTGCCTCAGGATCTGCTTCTAGGGAAACTGACATAGATGACATTTTCTTTGTTCCTTGGGGCCTCAGTTTGTCAGTCTTAGATACCACCATCTTCTGGAGCTTCTGTCCCTCTGACTGTTAAGTTTAAGCATATAAATCTTTGCTCACGGCCTCCTGTGTTCTGGTTGTCCATTTCTGTCCCTCACTCCTAACACTTGTGTACTTCAAAACTGCCAGTACCCTGACCCCTCTGCTCTCCTGTCAAATCTACTCTGTCCTGCTTTCTTTTTTTCTTCCCTCCCTCCCTTCCTTCCTTCTTTCCTTCCTCCCTTCCTTCCTTCTTTCTTCCCTCCTTCCCTTCCTTCCTTCTTTCCTTCCTTCTTTCTTCCCTCCCTCCCTTCCTTCTTTCCTTCCTCCCTTTCTTCCTTCCTTCTTCCCTCCCTCCCTTCCTTCCCTCTTTCCTTCCTCCCTTCCTTCCTTCTTTCTTTCCTTCCTTCCTTCCTTCCTTCCTTCCTTCCTTCCTTCTTTCCTTCCTTCCCCCTTCTTTCCTTCCTTTCTCTGTGTGAGCTTTAGGGCCCATCCTGTCAACCTTCTCTGTCAATGTCCTTTCCTCTCTGCCTTACTATCTATCTGTTGTACATTTCCGGATATCCCTAATTCTGCTTCGATGACACCAACTCTGAGCCTCACTGGGACCTCTGGGGAAATTCTCACACAACTGTGCAGAATGCTGCCAGAGAACATTCATGGTCTCCAACCCTGATGCTGCCAAGAAATCCTTCTGTTCCCAAGTCAACTTTGTTTCCCATCGTAGCTATTTAAAATCTACTTGATGATTCTCAGGCTTCCTACCCACCACTTCCCACTCCTTCCCCGCAGATAACCTTATCTTCCACTTCACAGAGAAAATAGGTGGTGCAGGGGACCATCTTCCTTTACTTCCTGACTTTACACCTACAGACTACTTGCAGTCATTCCCATCCTTTAAAAACCTCCTCTCTATAGCCAAAAAAAAATGCCGTGTTCTTCCTGTGATGTCTCAGATCTGATTCCCTCACTCTTGCACTTGCCCCATTGAGTATCCCCTCCATCATTCACCTTTCCATTCCCCTCCCCAGATCTGTCTCTTTTGCTCTGCTGTCTTCTGTCCTGTGTATGACTCTGAACACAGCCCCATCTCTCCCTTCCATTCACAAACTTGATGACAACATTTTCTGTGCCATCTGCAGCTTACCCCCTACCCTCTTCTGAAGCTGTGCTCACTCAGACCCCAAAACAGCCATGTGAACCTAAGCCCTAGAGTCACTTCTGGTGACCTCCTATGGGCTGCCCCATGGCTTTTCTCACCATGCCCACTCCCTCCTATCTCCACCTCTCTTCCTTTCTGTGACTTCCCAGACCACTCTCAGCCCTTGGGCCATTTCTTCTCGGACCCTTCTATGAGCTAGTAACTCTCTTCTCTGTCTCAATATGTGTTCCCTGGGGCATTTCCTCTGTCCACTTACTGAAGACCTTTGAGTCCCAGCATTGATGGCTGACACAGAGCTTTAGATTTATCTATCTAATCACCTTTTAGGTATCACTATTCAGAAATCTCAAAACCCTCCAATCCCAGCATATGAAAAATGGAGCTTGTGACAGTTTGCCCATGACATCTTTCTCCTTCTGTGTCCCCAACCTTGGTGGGTATAGTTCTCAACCTTGGTGGGTTTAATGGTTGCTCTCCCAAATAATATGTCCATCTGGACCTGTGAATGGGACCTTATTCGGCAGACATAGTTAAGTAACGGATCTCAAGATGAGATCATCCTGGATTAGGTGGGCCTTAAATGCAATGACAAGTGTCCTGAGAAGAGAAGAGAAGAGAAGAGAAGAGAAGAGAAGAGAAGAGAAGAGAAAAGGTTAAGCCCATGTAAAGATGGAGGCAAAGACTGGAAGGGTGTGAGTAAGAGGCAAAGAGCACTAAGCATGCTGGCAGCCACCGAAATCTAGGAGAGAGGCACGGGAAAGATTCTCCTTCAGAGCCTCCAGATGAAATCACCTGATGTCACCTTGATTTTGGACTTCTGACCTTCCGAACTGTGAGAGAATACAATTCTGCTGTTTTAGGCCGCCAATCACTAATTTTGGGGTAGTTGGATATAGCAGCCTCAGGAAACTATACAGCAGGTGGTATTACCTCCTTTAAGCTTCAAGGGCCGAGAGGCTACAAGTGGTTCTGACCTCCCAGTCAGGGCCCCACCAAGTCTCATAGTTTCTTTCTGCTTTTTCTTGCTTTATGGCTTTTCTCTACCCACGCCATCATGGTTCTGAGCCTTAGTACAGAGCAGTGATCATTGCTTGAGGGCCTAGGTGTGGGTTCTGGAGTTGGATATCTGGCCTGTGTTACCTTTGACAATGCATTTAACATTCTAGCATTTTAGTCTCCTCACCTTGAAGTTGGGGATGATCATTGTACTGACCTAGGTGGCTAAGAGTTTAAACTAGGCAATTACATGTAAAACACTTAAATAATGCTTTTAGCACAGTGAGTGGTCAAAAGAATAAGCTGTTATCACCACCAGCCATCTTCCGTGGGTTATGACGGAAGCCAACATCTGATCTCTTTGCCTCCCAGCTCACTGTGGTCCATACTTTGGCTGGACTAATGCATCTCAAGAGCAAATATTTCCATGTCTCTCTCCAACCTACATCTCTTCAGTCACGCACCGTTGTTTAGGATACACCCCACCCTCCTTAGTGGTGGGCAGGGTCTTCACGATCTGTTGGTTGCTTTCCCTCCAGCTCCACTTCTCCCCACTCATAATTTGTGCTCCAACCATCATCAACCCTCACTCAGCTGCCTGCACCAGGCTCTTCCCGCCGGTGGGTCTTCACCCATCCCCTTCTCCCTCATTCTCCTTCCTGTTCACGTGGGTAGCTCCTGACCTACACTTGAGAGGCCAGGGAGGGCTCCTCAGAGAAGGCAGGAGTGAAGGCGGAACACGATGCCCCCTGACTTTCCAACACTGGGCAAGGTGCCCCACGCATGGCACATGCCATCCTGGGCCCGCCCCCATCAGAGTCCTTACCACACGATGCCCTAACCTCCAGTTCCTTGTCTCGGTTTCCCACCAACTACATGCTTTTTGAAGACAGAAATGCTTCTTACTCTCAGATCCCTTCTAATAGTTAGCTTGCTGCCCGGCATAGGCTTAGACACCTGGCGACTATCTGTTAAAGGAATTCATTTATTGAACACTTTCTATGTGTCAGGCACAGTATTTCCTTGAATGCTGGATTAAGAGGGTAATGTTAACTGATATATCATGTCAATCTGAAATCTCAGTGACATACAAGAGATGCTTATTTCCCGCTCCTTTTAGGTCAACTGGTGGGGGAGTGGGGATGGGAGCTTGGGTCCATGAACTTCTCAGGAAGCCAGGCTGACAGATGTTCTGCCATCATTAAGACATGTCTTCCGAGGCCACTGTGGCCACCAACCTCTGTTCGGCAGACGGGGAAATAGAGAAGATGGAGATTACATGAGAGGGTTTCACAGGCCAGGTTTCAACATTTGACATTGCTCCGACCCTTATTCTGAGGCTGGAACTCAGTCTCCTGGCCCTGCTACAACGTACAGGGGGCTGGAACACAGACCCTTGCTGGGGTCTCACTTCATGGTAGCATGTGTTTTAGGGGACAGTCAGCCATCTCTGCCCTACAAGCATGGTATCATTTAACTCTCACTGTAACCCTGCAAGGAAAGTAGTGTTGGCCCCATTTCACAGAGGAGGAAACTGAGGCTGAGAGGTGGGAAAGGGCTCATTTGAAGTTACCCCTGCTACGTGGCAGAGCCTTCACGGAGACCCAAGTGTGCATAACTCACCAAGCCTTAGTGTCCCCACTGGGAACAGTTCACCAAGGCTGCATGGCACGTCCTCCTGCCCTGGTCTCCTGGTCCCGTCCTCTGGACCACCTCTGTGGCTACTTCCCCGGGTGTCTCAGCCCCTGGTCACCTTTGGCCATGGTGAGCACCAAGGAGTCCTGGCTCCTTCTAGGAATTTCTCCAAGGTTCTGGAACCCAACCACATGACCACTGGTCAACTCACTCTTGGCATAGACTCAGGACTGCCCTGCCCCTCAGTTTCCCGGGAAAGGAATGGAATCGACTATTGGGATGAGGCCCTGGAAGTTCACTGATGCTCTGAGTCAGTACTGAACCTAGATCTGTGTCTGCCTGTCTTATAAAAATGAATTTCTGAGCTGAAATAAGGCCTTAGCTCAGTTGCTCCCTGAGTTTTCTAATGCATGCAGAGGTGTACTCTTGCGTGTAGGGCCCAAAGTTCAAGGCCTCTGCTTGTTTCTGGCAGAATTGGCGCTGATGCTGAACTTCTAGCATGACATTCAAGGCCCTTCATGATCTGGACTCTGGCTAAAACATCAGGCTCGATTTCCACCTCTCCTGCCCTCTCATCCTCACGGCCTGAGTGAATAACTTATGTTTCCCAACAGGAGGCCTCTTCACCTGTCCTGCCATAGCACATGTTGCTTCCTCTGCCTGCCTGGCCAGGTCTGCACTGGTGTCCATCAGGACCCTCCTCATCCTCCCAGATGGTGCCCGCAGCCCGTCGCTTCTTGGGAGCCTCCCCGACCCTCCACAGAAGAGGTACTCACGAGCTTTTCTGTAGGTCCCCTGTCCCTTGTCCTTCTGCATTTCAGTATTCTTCAACTCGGAGCCTCATCTCTCTCTCTCCTCCAGTGTGACCCCTGTGCAGGGGCTGTTGGTTTCCTGGTTTGAATCTTCTCTGCTCAGGAAGTCAGTGAAAGTACTGTGAAAGGATCAGAACGTGCTAGAAGTGGAAGCAACTCAGACACCATGCGTTACACGCTCTCGTCGTTTATTTGGAGGAAGAAACATCCCTTGGGCTCAAAGAGTTTGAAGTTTGCGTGTCTGGTTGGCAGGGAGTCCGAGCCTATCAGCAGCGGTCTTGACTGGTAGCATACGGCGGGGAGAACCCCCGGATCTCACAGGCTCCTGAGTTGGGCCTTTTCAGAGACCGTATTTTGCTTGTCTTGTCACCCGGCGCTTTGAGGACTCTTGTCAGTGGCATGTTGCCCAAGGACAGCGGTGGGATCCCGCCAAGGGCAGAGCCGCAGATATGGCGGTGGGTGGTGGATCTGCTGAGAGAGGCAGGCACCGCAAACCGGGTCTTCAGGATGGACGCTGCCTCCCCTCCCTGCGAGGCTCTGCTGCTGGAAGGGCGGCCGTGAGCCCTGAGTGGTTTTGTAAAGAGTTGAGGGAGCAGATGAAACCAGCAGACGCAGAGCAACGGGCCTTGGAAGGCGCACCTCTCAGCGTCCCGCGGTTGGCTTGTGTCCCTGAGTGCCAGCGGCCTCTGGCCTGCGAGTGTGGGTAGCGACGGGGGTGGTGGGAGAACGGTAAGTAAAAACAACTGCGACGAAGAACCGGTTCCGTGACCCGGGCTGCTTCACAGTCACGACTGTTTCTGCCTTTTCATCTCGTCTGCTTGTTTTCGATGCTTCGTCGAGACCAGCTACTCCTGAGAAATGGAAAATGACACTGCGTAGACAGCCGAGGTTTGGACAATCCCGGGCCCTACCAGACTTGGGATTTTCAAACGATTTCATCAGAGAAAATCAGTGAACAAAGAGAGAGCATGACAATGTCTTCAAATATCCTCTGCTGTTAGCCAGTGACAATGCAGGCTGATTTGCACATAAATTACATCTTGAGGATTTCTCCCTCAGACCCTTATCGAAGGGATGATGTTTGACCCACCGAGGGGGCTTATTTTCTCTGGCCAGCAGTGCTGCAGGCAGACAGCCTCCTCCTCTCCCTGGGGCGCCCCCTTCTCTGCCTCCCGTCTGTCCGCACAGCCTCAGCCCCGAGCTGGGCCTCCATCTCTCTGCGAAGCTCTGATCTGTCAGCCTGGCTCGGGCCTTCCCCACGCAGCCCTGCAGTTCCCTTCAGGACCAAGCCATGGCCACGGTCATTCTTCCAAATTGTCAGGCCGCACCACTCTCCTGTGTCAAGCCCTTCGATGACCATCTATCGCTCTCATAATGCCGGCCCCTTACCATAGCACACCTTCCGCGGGTTTTGCCACTGTTCTCTCCGCCTCTTTGCTTAACATCGAAGTCAAGCGTTGTCAAAACAGCCCCCGAACTCCGGGCTCTCTCTCAGCACCCCATGCCTCTGCCTCTGCAGCTCCCTCTGCTGGGACCCCCAGTCCTGTCCCCTCCTTTCCTTGTGGGCTCATGTGTCACCTCTTCCATGAAACTTTTCAGAGAGGGCGCCCTCTCCCCTCTGCGGACCCCTGGTCCGGCTACCTGCACTGTGCTGTCACCTCGTCTGCCTGCTTGTCTGTCTGTCTGTCTGCTGGATGGAGTAGGAGTTCCTGAAGGTGGAGTCGTTCCGTCTTGGGAGCCTGGCACGGATTAAGGGTTCAGCGGATGTTTGTTGAATCTGTCAGAGAATGAGAACAGATCTCAGACAAGATGGCCCGTTCGGTCCTCTCCCTAGCCCCTGCCTGCCTTTGCTTCACGCGGAGACAGCTGCAGGGCCCACGGGCCAAAGCCCCTGGGTCAGAGAAACAACTGTCTTGTGTTCTCTCCAAAAATGAAGATTGCAACATCCTCATGGCCTTGAGTTCAGGGCTGTGGGAGGAGGCCACGTGGGGGCGATGGCGGGGGCAGGGGGCTATGGGTGGAGACGTGGGGACCACTGGCCAGAGTCCCGTGCCCAGCTCCCCGCTGAGACTGGCTGGCTGCATGAACTCTGAGAAGTGGCTGTTCTCCTCAGCCCCCTTCCCAAGTTGCACTTTTCCCCATATCCAGTTATGTGTCAACCCCTTCTCATCCCCTGGGAGCCAGCACCAGCACCCGAACGTATTTTCTAAACATCAGCCTTGGCTATTTTTTGTATGTCATGCGGCTCCAAGGGCATTCAAAGGACCTTCTAGCTGGAAAGTACGGTGTGCTGGAGAGTGGTGCCACCTGCTGGCCGTGGGGAGTTACTGTCCACATTCCCAGTCTGGAGGCTGCTTGCTGACTTCTAGGCCCACCGTCCAGCACACAGGCTATGTGACAACAGGGTCTATGACGGCCTCCTGAAGGCTCCGAATAGACCTGCTATCATCAAGACATCTGTCCAATGGTGGCAGGTCTGGGTGTGTGTGGCCATGTCTAGAATAAAAAGCCCAACTTCTTGTGGAGAGTGACTGGGCAGGGATGTTAACAATTTATTCTTTGAGAATTTGAGAGCTGAGGGTGGTGCAGAGACGGACCAAGCTCCACCCACCCACTTCTCAGACAGCCAAACTTCATTGTTTTCAGAGAGGGGACGCGATGGGATAAATTACTTAAGAAGTGAGGACAAGAACCCAGGTTTCTGGGCTCTTCATCTGACATTCATCCATTCTAGTATTTTAGAACAGCATTGGGATGTCCTGCTCTTAATTTGGATTGACGTTTTAGATGAAGAGGAGGGCTACCTTCCACCCCAGTATGAATGTCCATCCCAGTGTAACTCTCCTTGTATTTTCCAAGTGTTTATCGGCTGACTCCAACTCTGGTCCTCCTTCCTTCAGAAGGTTCTCCTGGAGCAGTTGGAAGTTTCTCTTCCAAAGCTCCACTGGCAGCTGGCCGTTCATCTGACATGTACAGGGGTCTTGACTTAACACCAGGATGCAGAATACACAAGACAAAGTCCGGCGCTCAGGGGAGACTTCCATTTCAGTGTGTGGTGGGAGATAGATGGATGGGTAGATGGACAGATGGATAGAGAGAGACAGACAAGTAGATGGATAGATTATGGATAGATCATCAGGTACTAACAAGTACTTTGAAGATGACAAATGGGAACTGTGATAAAGAATAACTTCAGGGACAACTAGCAGGAAACTTTGTTCTGGAGAGGTCTCAGCTACAAAGGAAGAAGAGGAGGGAAGAGAAATCTGAGAAAGAGGAAGAGTAAGTGTAAAAGCTCTGAGTCTGGGACAAGACTGGCAGGTCCAGTGTGCAGAGAAGGCCAGGGAAGGGGTAAGCTAGTGGAAAAGGGGAAGAGTGGAGGATGATGGTGTTGGGGAAGTAAGTGAAGACCGGATCTGGGCAGTTAGATGGGTTTGTATGCTGCTTGAAGTAGAAAGTCACTAGAAGGTCTAAGCAAGAAAGTATCACAATCACGCCTCAGGCAATTCTCATGTGCTTTCTGCTTTATGACTCCTGCCTCCACACCTCCTCTTTGCCTGCAGAAAGTCTTTCCTCCCCACCAGGCTGTAGTAGGTGTCCCTCCTCTGGGCCCTGGGGCTCATGCCTTCTTGTCACTATCATTGCATCTGCCATCTTGTTTTACCAAGTGGTAAAGAGGCCACATGTGGGACAAACTGCCTAGGTGCAAAGACTCTACTCCTCAGAGGCAGAGTGGCTTCAGGTGATGTGTTCAATGTCTCTATGCCTCTGCTTCCTTGTCTGCAAAATGGGGATAATAGCCCATCTGCATGGAAATGTTTTTGTGGTTAAATGGTATGTGTAAAATGTAACAGTGATGGGCACACAGCATCTTTCAGGGCCTCTGGCAAACGTAAGCATTGCTCGTTGAGTGCGGAGACTCTGGAGGCAGGGGGTCCAGCCAGAAGCTGAAGGTAGTAAGGTTGGAAGGCTAGGCTGCCAGGAGTATGAATGAAGAAAAAGGATGATTTGTTGACCTGATTATTCCCTTAGCCAACATGGATGAGTAAGACAGAATGTCCTGTCATCTTTTAGGGCATCCAGCTACGCATCCACAAAACGGTAACCATGGTCTCTGAATTGACTGTCTCAGAGAGGTGTTGAGGGGCCTAATATTATAACCTATGACCTGTCAGGTCCTGATCGCCTCTGAGCCCACACTGTGCGATGCCACAAAGCTGCTTCTCCTCTTTCTGTGATTTCCTTGGTCGATGGATATGATATAACCGGCTCAGGTTGCAGTCCAGGCTTACAGCTGCACACATTTGGACACATCTGACTTCAGCCCCTCTAGACGGAAAATAAATCCCTGTCAAGTCTTCTGGATCCTGAATTCTGTTATGAAAGATCCTGACTATGCCTTAGACTTTCAGCTTCACGTATTTGTAGCTGACACAAAGCCCATTTGATTGACCACCTATCTAACAAATTCCTTCTTCTCTACCTCTGTTGCCCCCTCCCTAGTTTGAGGGCCCCTCAAACCTCTCCTGCCTTCCTGATTGTCAATCTAGTCCTCTATAGGCCGTCCTCCACATCGCTGCCTAAAGGATCTTCCCCGAATGAAAATGTGACGATGTTCTCAGTTCTGCTTTCTCCGACTCTCTTGCTAGAGAGTCAAGGTTCTGACTTCGATTCACAACTACACGGACACTCTCCGCTTCCCACTTGATGCTCTATCCCTCCTGAGTCACTCCAGGTCTGTGAACACACCCCTCATTTTATTGTATCAGTGGTGGAGAGAAGGCAACTAACCTTTGTTGAATCCCTACTAAGTGCCAGGCCGGTGCACAGTGTTTCATGCATATGGTCTTGAAATCTCAAAAAAGTATTATCATTCTAACTGTACTAATTAGAAAGGCATAGATGAGTTCACTGAAGCTCTAAGAGGTTCAGTAACTCAGTGAAAACCATGCAGTAAGAAAGGTCTCCAGCCAGGCTTCCAGTCTACACACACTTTCTCTAGACCCCTTACTACCTTTGGACTCTGATAAGCAGGTAGAATCTTCTGACGTCCAAGGAAGAAGAGAATCGTTGGTACAAATCATTGCCTCAAATGTCCTCTTCACGGTCACTCGGCTCCCACGGCATTGGTTCATACCCATTTCTTAATGCCAATTTTCTGCATGTATTGTCATTTGAGCCTCGTGTCCCAACCTGAATTTAGTCAGGTCAAGAGAGCCTTTGCAAGCTTGACAGGAATCGGGGCTTCTGCGATTGTCAGAGGGAGAGAGGTCTAGAAGGCTGCAGGCAGAGGATGGCAGAAACAGCCACAGATGACTTCAGCCTGAAGCAGTGAGGCAGGTGGGGAAACCAGTGCTCACTGGAGAGTCTGAGGAACCGCCATGTCTAGGGGTCAAGCTAGGAGCTCATGGAGAGGTTTATGAAGCCATTGTGTCTCACCTTCATGACCTCCCCAGTTTGTGGCTCCTGCTTCCATCTCCATTCTCCAAATCTCGTGAGAGTTCTTTTCGTGGCAATGCTGACGTGGAACTGTGTGGAGAAGGTGATTCTGGATCCACAGCTCCTAACCTTAGAAGAAAGAGGTGGTGGAGTTCAGTTGACCAAAGACTTTCCAGCACACTTCTCCACAAACCTAGGAGGGCGGGGATTGTGATCTTCATTGTACAGGTGGGCTGAAGGGGCAATCTGCAAGGTGGTCCAGGGAGCAAGTGTCGAATCCAGGATTCACATACAAGTCTCCTTGACTCTAGAATCCAGGGTGGTTCTTTTTGTTTGCTTATTTCGTTATTATTTTAACCCCATGGCACCATGCATGAGTATCAGCTGGTGTTGCTCATAAGCAAATTGATTGCCCTAAATGATCACACCTGGTGTCTGAATTCCTACCACCAGCCCTGTCTCCCTTGTTCATGTGAGGCTTTGCTTCCTTTTGTGGGCTGGACTCTTGGGTCCATGGGTGTGAATTTTCTGCTCTAGGTATGACACCATAAAGACAGACCTATACTGTCTTTCTTTGGGCTCTGACCCCCCCTCCCCGATAGAAGTAACATTCAGAAACAGATCGGACACTGAAATTCACATTGTAGTTGTGTCTATTAAGTTCTCCCATACCATGTTCAAATTAAAGCTTGTATGTATATGTAATTATATATTATATATATATATATATTTTAAATTTATAGTTGGCCTCTTTCAAAGTTACAAGCATGCAAATACAAGGCAGGCTGTGTTGGGAGGTAGCAGGGCATGGCAGTCCAAAGCTCTGATCCCCAGTTCCCTATGAGAGGATCTGTGGCCTCACACTAGTTAACTCCATGTGCCCAACCTCCTCCGATGAGATAAGGATCGTAGTAGCACCACTTCCTGGGTGCCTTGGAGCTTCCAGTCCACAGTGACGTGGTGGATGCTATTGTTCCGATTATCACTCCAAAGACAGATTTGAAACCTTTTCAAGAAAGGGTTGAAAATTACACCAGAGGACTAGGGACAGAAGAGCTACTGAAATGGAGCTCCACATTTAATTTTTAAGTGAAGACAAAAAGAACGAAACCTAAACAAAGCAAAGAGTAAGCACAGTATTTCATATCGTTATTATGGTAAAGCTATGCCCACTATGCCCAGCTAGTTGGTTACAAAAGTTGATTGCTACCTTGGCGATGAAGTGAACTTGAAACTCTAGAACAGCCCTAGCCCCATTTTCAGCAACACATGCCCATGCAGCTTCTGGTTTTAAATTACCTTGGGCTATTGTCTCTACTGTCACAATGCATCATAGGGCAGCCACTTCTTCGTGCCTTTGGGACTGTCCCCTGGTCCGGTCACCACCATGTGGCACTTGAATGGTTTATATCAGCCTCAGCCTCCTAATGGACCTCCCTGACTCTGCCTTTGCATCTTCCCAGTCTCCACTGGGCCCGAGTAAAAGCCCAGGTCCTCACAATGGCCAGTGCAGCCAATTGCGATTTGACTTGGGGACTTCTCTAATTTCTTACCCCTTTCTTCCTGGCTCACTCCATTCCTGCATCATTCTCTGCCTGCAAAAGGGGTGATGAGTCTCTGTGAGAAAGTTGTTGTCAGTGTTTCCCATGAGCAGGAATAATTTTCTACTCTCATTTCCTTTTCCTAACCTTTCTCTTCCTTTTCCCTCCTCATCCCTTTCTGTTACTTTTATTGCTCAGTTACTAAGTAACTGACCATGTTTCTTGAACAAAATGGAGGTCAGATCCCCTGGCTTGAAAATGGCATCCATTCTGCTCTGAGTTCCAAGCAAATTGCATCAACATGATTCGGAGATAGCCTTATGAAAAGGTTAAAGCTTGTTAGCAATAGTTTCTAGACACTTCAGTTATGAGCTTTATGTTTTTATCTCAAGGAACTGGCTTCAAGGGTAGAGATCTCTAACAGTTCTATTGAAAGTTTCCACTATGGTGGGAAAATTTTTTGGAAAATCGAAATGGTCAGCTATATTAAACTAGATTTAAGAAAAATTAAATCCTGGTTAAAGATTATTAGAATCTCACTCCAGAAAACTACTTAAATTCTAATTTCTTTTCAGAATGAGGTTGTAAATAACTTCATATAAAAACATTCTTTCCCAGAAGAAATGTAGTATAATTTTTCCTGCTCAATGTTTTGGAGAGAATAGCTCAAAGCCAATCTGGCCAAAACTGATCTTCATCTGGTGACACATGTCCCCCAGATGAAAGTGTCAGCTCTGAGTCTGAATAGGATGTTAACTTGTTCATGGTTTGTACACAGGGCAGCTACAAAGGACCCAAGGGTGTTCAGTTAGATGCTCGTAGGAAATACACCAAAACTCTGTCATGGCAGAGTGGAGTAGCCATCTGCCTTCGGGCCCAGTGGGAGAGGCCACCATCTTGTCATGCATAATTGTTTCAGAATGAAGTCAATCTTGGGTGACTAACTCTGCCCTAAACATTCTGATGAGTCCCTTGAGTGGTAGTGGTAGCCTGAGAAATATCTCTGTCCATGGACATCTTTTAACTTAGATTTTCTAGTTGTAAAAGAAAAGAAAACTTTATTGAAATTTAGCACTTAGAAATTTCTAATAATTATACAAATGAGAAAATAAACTACCTACATTATGAAGTGTATAACATGAAATTATTGTCTTATCACCCCAAAATATTAAGTTAAAAAAAACGTAACAACAACAAAAAAAAACCGTAACGTGGGATAGGACATCCTGGATCCTTTCTTTCTAGTAATTGATGTTGTCTTTATATAGTAACTACAAGTTTGTCTGTATTTTAAAAAGATTTTACATTATCCTTAACAAAAATGTAGTTTTAATTGACTTAAATATTTTTTTCAATTACAGTTATGTTCAAAGTCTTTTCTCTTATAAAATAAAGCTTATTCTTCATAAAGCGTATTTTTCTTTGTTTTATTGAAAGATAAATAGCTCACTGATTGTTTCTTTAAAAACACCTGATGAGGGGCGCCTGGGTGGCTCGGTCGGTTACGCGTCCGACTTCAGCTCAGGTCACGATCTCGTGGTCTGTGAGTTCGAGCCCCGCATCGGGCTCTGGGCTGATGGCCCAGAGCCTGGAGCCTGCTTCCGATTCTGTGTCTCCCTCTCTCTCTGCCCCTCCCCCGTTCATGCTCTGTCTCTCTCTCTGTCTCAAAAATAAATAAATGTTAAAAAAATTATAAAAAAAAAAAATAAAAACACCTGATGAGGGCACCTGGGTGGCTCAGTCGTTGAAGTCTCTGCATAATCTCACAGAGATTATCATAATCTCACAGTTTGTGAGTATAAGCCCCGCCTTGGGCTCTGTGCTAACAGCTTCTGATTCTGTGTCTCCCTCTCTCTCTGACCCTCCCCCCCTCACGCTCTATCTCTCTCACTCTCAAAAATAAATAAACATTAAGCACAATTTTTAAAACCCATCTGATAGGACAACAAGGCATACAGCGTAAAGGGTATTTCACTTCCAGTCTATAGCTTCAGTCCTCCTTGCAGGCTATGGCGAAGGAGTCTATTAATGGAAGAGCACAAGGCTAAAATGAGATCTTTGTCAGTCTTAGCGAAGCCCCAGTCGGAGAGCAGAGGAAGAGGTGCAGAGAATCTCCCCATGGAAACCCAGGTGTGAGATCACCTGCCGGGGGCATGCTCAGAGATCACCGGGATGAGCACCCACCTCTGTCTGTAACTCCCATCCGTAAGAAGGCTGGAGTTGGGTTTGTGCAGAGGTAGTCCTTGGAATGCCACCAATGCCTCCTTTCCTGTTTGTCCCAGAAAGAGGAGAAGGAGGACTCTTCTCCATCTCAGTGAGAGAGGCTTCAGCATCAAGGTCTACTCAGAGAACTTTGTTTGTGTTCCCTGGAGTCTGACGGGCAGAAAGCACTGGGGTCTGAAGTGTGCCTGAGAGATTCAATAGCTAACGTTACAGACTATGCTTGCGGCAGTAGAACCCAGGAAGCCAGGACTATCCTGGGAGCAAGCTGCTCTCCTACCGCTGCTGGACCAGAGGGTGAATTTCCCCAAGGACCAGAGGACCCATATGAGCCCTTGGAAGAACCGTGAGGGAGGATGCCTAGAGGTGGAGGCAGGGGCGATGTGACCCAGTGGAACGGACCACAACATGTCCACAAAGAAAGGTGTCTCCCATTTCAAGAGAACAGCAGGTAGAAGTCCACAGTAGGGGAATCACTAAGAAACCCACAAACACACTCACCAAAAAGCAAGGGCTTAATGATAAGTCATGACTCTACCAGCCTGGTAGGACCTTTCCTGACTCCTTTTTCCTTCCATGACTTCTAACCGTAGTGGGTGGAAGAGCTGGGAGAGTTTACACACACACACACACACACACACACGTGCGTGCAGATACATAACACACAGGTATGTATTTACACACATATACATACATATACATGTGTACAGATACCCCAGCTGCATCCGCTCCTGTGACAAACAGGTGGAAACTGTAGGTAACTTCCTACCTCCTTGAGCAGGACAGAGTGTATATATGCCTATCGTGGCCCTTCTTCACCCAACCAAGTCTTCTAAGCTTGGGTCAGACCTGCATGGGGACACTAGGATATATCAAACTTGGGTTAGAACTTGAGGTTTTCACTAATATTCTACATAGGTCTTTTTAACTATCAGAATGAGCCTGCTTTTATGTGAAAGTGACCAGGGGACACTTCCTTCTAATAGTTTGACCAACAAGAGCTTTGTGACCCGCCTGGTTCTTCATCTAGGGGACAGGAAAACACCTAACCCCCAGGACAGAGGGAAGGGACAATGGGAGAACAACTAACCACCTACTCACCCTACTGAGTACTGCCTATTCAACACTACGAGTATACCATTCCTTTTTTTTTATTCTCCCAGAGGCCGTGATTGCAAACACAAGTGAGTGAGCGCATACAAGAGGGACAGGTCCCCCCACTCTGTCCCCCTCCCCGTCTCTCTCTGTGCCATATGCTTTGTCCTGCTAGTGGGACTGAGGAGGCATCTGCAGTCTTCTGTGTGTCACGGGAGCAGATGCCACTGGCTGGTAGGTGTGGAACTGGGGTGGGCAGACAAGCTGTTTCGAGCCTGACTTACGCGGCTCCTGTGGGACCTGGGGTACCCTGGAGAGACCTGTGTGAATTCTCAATCCGATTCCCAGCTGGCTGCACAAGGCCAGCTTTCCCCTGGACAGGCGGGGTACGACCTCCACCCTCATCATCTCCTCCTTTCCTCTGTGCAGACAGCAGAGTCCTAGAGCATCCAATCGTCTATCCCTTGGGAACTGTAGGGGCCCTGATGCTCCATCATGGCCCATTCCTGCCTAGAGGGCTACATCCTTCTCTGTGGGCCTGGCCTTCGCCCAAGCCTGGTGGCACCAGTGTGGCTCAGCAGGCACTGTGGTTTAAGAAAGATCCAGGCACTAGCAAGATGACCCTCTGCACTTTATGCAGACACCCACACGTCATGAGGGATTCTTGTTTCTCAGTTGCATCTGGTGCCCTCTGGCACAGCCTTCCTTCGGTCTACTTCCTGGCGGGAATCCGGGTAGGGAGGGTAGCTGGGAAAGAGACAACTGTCTCAAGTTGTTATCATGAGTAGGCACTTGCCATCACTCTGCATTAGATCAGCGTGTAGGAGTATAGGTACCACATTCTTCATTTGGTTATATGAGAGGTATATAAACTCTTTGCCTAAGCAATTCCACCTTTAGGGATTTATTCTCCACATAAACTGGAATCCGTGAGCAAGTTCATTTACAAAAACATTTATAAAAGCAAGATGAGAACAACCAAACTACCTATTTCTGTAAGTGCTGGATTGAAGAATTATGTAATTCTGAGCCTGGGTGGCTCAGTCGGTTAAGCGTCCAACTTCGGCTCAGGTCACGATCCCGTGGTTCGTGAGTTCGAGCCCTGCTTGAGTTTCTATGCTGACAGCTCAGAGCCTGGAGCCTGTTTCAGATTCTGTGTCTCCCTCTCTCTCTCTGACCCTCCCCCACTCATGCTCTGTCTCTCAAAAATAAATAAACGTTTATAAAAATTAAAAAAAAAAGAATTATGTAATATCCATATAGTGGAATATTATTATGTGACCACTAGTAAGATTGAGGTAAGTCTGTATGTTCGGTCATGTGTATATTTAAGTGAATAAAGCTCATTTTCAATTACTGCTAAACAGCCCCTAATTTATACACGATACAGTGTTTCCTTATTGGGACCCAGTTATGTGGTTTCTGATGTTTCCTTTGTCCAAAGAGGATCAGAATGAAGATCTTTGTCCTCAATTTTTTTTTCTGTCTTTTTTTTTTTTAAAACAATTTCTTTACAATAGTCCTGGCATTAGAATATTTGGATCCTACAACAGACACCTTTGCTGTTTGGACACATATTGCTAAATGGATCTCCAAAAGAGCTATGCACATGTACAATTTTATCAATGGAGTATGAGGGGGTCCATCTCCCCAGAGCCTTTTTTTGTGGTAGGCAAACTTTGGAGAAGGCCCCCAATTTCCCCCATCTCCTGGCCTCTGCTTTTGTGTAATCCTTTCCCTTGGGTGTAGGCTGGACCCAGTGATCTGCTTCTGAGGAACTGAGTGAGGGAAGTGATGGAACGTCATTTTTGTGATTTAGACTACACAACACTGTGACTTTGTCTTGCTGAGATGCTCTCTTGCCAGCATTTTCTCCCACCTTCTCAGCTTGCATTGTAAAAATGTGATGATGAAACAAGCTGCTGAGTGCAGCACCCAAGCTGCCAAGGAACTGGGGACACCCACCACCCAGCAGCTAGCAAGGAGCTGAGGTCGTTACCCCAGTGTCCACAAGGAACCCAATCCTGCCAGCCACCACCCAAGCACACTTGGACATGGATCCTCTACAGTTGAACTTTCAGATGAGACTGCAGCCACGGTTATCACCATGATTTCAGCCTCAGGAAAGACCCTGAAGCAGAGGACTCAGCCAACTCATGCCTGGCCTCAAGGCCCGCAGAATCTGTGAGAGGATAAATGCGTGCTGTTTTAAGCCTCTATGTTTTGGGGTAATTTATAAAGCAGCGATAGGTAACTAATACACTTTTACAAGTTCTTATTTTAGGTAAGTTATTTCACCTTACAGCCTCTTTAATAAACCTAATAAATTCTTCTCTGTGCATGAAATAATACAGAAGTAAAAATAACAACAACAACAACAACAACAACAACAACAACCTTCCCATTTGCTCAAATGAGGAACCAGGGTGCTGACCTATGTTGTGACCTTCTGTCACATGGCCCCTCCTTCAATCCATTTAGTTGGGCAAAGAGTTGTTTGTGTGCAGCTTTGTTTCTGGGACCCCTCCCACCTGGATCTTCCCTGCTCTGTGTGTTCCCCTCCAAGCGCTCATTCACTACTGACTTGAGATCCTAGGATGAGCTGGAAAGCACAGAGGAATGAGAAGTTCAGGGACTCAGTGCTTGAATCTCACGCCCTCAGGAAGATCCTTCAGCTTTCGTGTCTCCTCTGAGATAAGCCTTGTCTTTGGGAGCCCCTTTTCCTCATTCTGACTTTCCAAATGCTATGCATGTTTCAGAACCCTAGCTCCTCCCTCTAGGGCCCATCCTTCTCCTCTTAATGTCCTAGACATCAGAAGCACACATATAGAACCCTGAGTTTTCTGTGAGCTAACCTCTGATTTTGTAAGATGTCAGAGCCCTAGTCAGTGGTGATCAGTGAATGAGTCAAGAACATTATGTTCCTAAGACAGAAAGATGGCTCTCAGGCAGGCTTGTTATACAATACTCTAAGATGACATTAAAAGGTCACACAACCACCATTTTGCCTTATTACCAAGGCTTGGAAATATACTTAATACAGTTTAGCTCTTAATTATATTTAGTTTTATAGTACTGAAAGTCTTTCAATGAATATTAACTTGGAGCCGGACGTTAAACATTCACTGATGGACTAACTGTAAACTGCCTGGCCCTTGCCAAACAGAGAACTTAATTTTTCAAAAGTGTGGGAATCTAATTAGTGACCATACTGAGGTCCCTTGAGGCCACCTGTGATGTTTAACTGGCACTGGTGGGTATCCGGTTGGTGGCTTGAATCAAAGAGTGATCTTTATTAAAGCTGAATGTAATTAATTACATAATTTTGAAATGTTCAAGTCTAATTTCACTAAAATTACATCATGAAACTGGGCTATTACAGGATTTTTGGCAGAAGGGAAACAGGCATGAATAATTATTCAATGTTAATATCATGGATATCATGGATATCACTGGATTCTTTTAACTTACTGTCATCAGTGATGAAAGGGCCCTGAGGTTGCTCACATATGGATTGTTGAACAAGTATTCACTGTTGAAGAAGCGTGTGTAATATTGATCTAAACAATAAGCCGGCTATGGGACTATTTGCACAAATATTAGCTGCTCAAAACCAATAAGCTAGTTGCCCATTAGCATAAAGTACTTGGGAACTGAAGCTGACTCTTGTCGCAAATCCTCTGGTCTCCCT
The DNA here is from genome assembly GCF_007474595.2 of Lynx canadensis. NCBI lineage: Eukaryota > Metazoa > Chordata > Mammalia > Carnivora > Felidae > Lynx > Lynx canadensis. Next base: position 127,225,059 of record NC_044305.1, on the reverse strand, counting down.
GGGCTGTCCTCTTACGTTATATCAGAGGGCTAACACCAAGCAAAGCCAACAGTGTTTCTCAGCATCTATCTCAGTGCTCTATTGTCATAATAATGCTGTGTAGCAAACCATCCCAAGGTCAAAGTCTCGCGAATCTGCAGATGGCTGGAATGCTTTGGTTCTGTTGATCTCTGTGAGCTTGTTTTGGCAGTGTTTCGCTCCCGTGGCCAGTAGGTGGCAGGCCAGTGGCGAATCTAGCGTGGCCTTGGTTCGTACAAAGGCCTCTATTCCACCGACGCGTTCTTATGATGATCTCAGGGATGAGTGTAGGAAAGAAAATACAAGCTGTTCGCCCTCTTGAGGCCTGGGCTCCGTCCGTGGTGGCACTGCATCACTTTTCCAATATTCTATTGGCCAGAACAGGACAAAGACCAACGCAGATTTGAAGGGAGGAAAATGGACTCTCCCCCTAGAAAGGACTTGAAAGATGTGACACAAAGGAAAGGAAAAATGGGAGTCATTCTCTAATCTATCACTGCATCCCAAAATGGATGAACTTATTCATGTTTGCATCCAGAAAATATACAATTATTCTTCACGGTATCATCATGTTCTATAGAGTCACTGCCAGCACTGAATTAATGAATGTTTCAAGGGTTGGAAATACAGGGTTAAGTTCCTGTGAATCTTAGGTCATATTTTTATCCCCTTAAATGCCTTTTGTGTTATATAGATTTGTTTGCCAATGTCCTTGTGAAACAAGCCAGTCTCATCAGCGCTAAAAATGTGCTGTTCCACGAAACTCTTTTCTTGTATTACACTTAATACAGATTTGTAAAATTCTTTTGCAACCTTCTGATCTTCAGACTTACCTTCCCTAAGTGTGTGATCTCTAATACAGCACCCTCTCAGGGCCCATTGGGGTATGGAAAGAAAATATTAGAGCTTCTAACTGCATATTTTTAATCTCATTTGTTAATTTAAAAATATGTTGGTATATCATCACCACAATAATCCCTTTGCTCTGAGCTACTGTAATTTCTCACTTGGAAAAATGGAATAGACCCTTAATTAGTCTCTGCTGTTGTCCTTGTCCCCTACTCCAGCTAGTCTCTCCATAGCTGGAAGCATACTTTTAAAATGTCAGTCAGAATCTTCCCTTAAGAGCCTATCTACCCTTAAGTTTCCTTCTGATTTCCTTTCTTCCTACTCTCTGTGTCTTACTCACCGCCAACCACAGAGGCTTTCTCTGTCCACAAACGTGCCAGGCACTCCTACCCCAGGGCCTTTGTACTGGCTGTTCCCTCTGACCCAAGTGCCAGAAACTCAGATACCAGCATGTTCAACTCTCCTGCCTCTGAGTCTTATTTAAGTAACATCTTTTTAATCTGCCCTTTTACCCTCCACATACTCGATCTCCCTTACACAATTTGTTCATTTTTTTCTCCCACAGCACTTACTACCTTCTAACATACTGTATAATTTTCTTATTAATTAAGTTTATTGATTATCATCTAATTACATGAGGGCAGGCATTTTTGTCTTTTTTATTTGTGGAAATACTCCAAATGCTCAGGACAATGCCTGGCACATAACAAGGACACAATAATTTCAGCATATTTTTATCAAAGGATGGGTTGATTGAATAGCTAGTTTTTTAATTTTTTTTTTAAGTTTATTTATTTTTGAGAGAGAGAGAGAGAGACACAGAGTGCCAGCAGGGGAGGGGCAGAGATAGACATGGAGAATAGTTATATTTTATATACAGTGCATAATGCACTACTAATGTTATAGTGTATATAGCTTAATAATAAATAAATACGTATTTGGGTAGATGCCCACCATTCCCCCCCTCTCACAGGAGTTTCGAAGAGACCTTTAATGAACCCTGGCTTACATGTGGGAGGTAGGATTTTGAAGCAATCATTAAACCGGCTCCGTGTCCACGAGATGGCGCTCTTTGCCAATAAGTCATCAGTAGTAGACACAAGTGCTGAGCACCTCATATTCTTGGTGTTTTTCGAGTCCCGCTACTGTCACATAATTATTACTGGTCCTGATGCCATCGTGTGACGTATCCATGCTGGGTGTTTGAATAGCTGTGTTCCTGAAATTCCTACCCAGTGGGGAGGGACTTGAGAGTACCACTTTGCGGATGTCAGCTGCTCTTTGCCAAGGTCACAGGGTGCTGACCCGTGATGTAGGAGGTGTGGCAGGGCCACGGTGCTTGTGGGGGGCTCTCAGGGTCTCAGCTGCTCTTCAGACCCTTCTGCTAGAGGGTCTTTTTCCCAGTCTAATGCCACAGACCTTCTCAGGACTCCGCCTGCTGGCAAGACCCATCACCCCTGCAAGGGATTTTGCTGCCTGTTGTATACCAGGCACTGGAAGGGACGCTCTGTGTACATAGTTGGGTATTTTCAACCGCCCTGGAAAGAAGGGATTTAGAATTCCATTTTACAAAGCAGGAAGTTAATGTTTAGAAAGATTCACAGCAAGTGGTAGGGAGGAATTTCTTGCTCAGTAAAGGAAACATAACGCTTCTGCGCTGTTCTCTCTCTATACACGGGAATCCACGGAACAAAGAACTCAGAGGTGAGCAAGTTCCGGTTCCCTGTCCTCCGGGAGTTCACCATGTGGTTAGAGAGGGACACACAAACACGCACGCACGTGCACACACACTGGTTCAAGGCAGATTGTGATGAATGCTGAAACAAGCGTATGGAGAACTTAGCAAAGGGGCACTTTGTTCCCGCTTACACGTTTCTGTGTTTTTTTGCCACTAGGGAGAAATGCTTGTTCCTAACTCCTCGTGTGGGATTTTTCCGGAGTTTTATTTAGGATCTCGTTAAAACTGCAGAATCTGCTTCCGCGGCTCTGCAGACGGGCCTGGAGTTCTGCATCCGTCACAGCCCATCGGGTGATGCAGCCGCTGCTGGTGCAGAGGCCGCCCTGCGTAGGAAGAGGCTGCAGCGGGGTTTGGCCCAAGAGCTAAGAATGGTTTTTACATTTGCAAAGGGCTGTGGGTGGACGGAAGAGAGACCATGTGGCAGATCGCGTGTGGCCCTCAAAGGCAAGATGCTTGCTCTGACCCTTCGCAGCCGAAGTCTGCAGCCGCCTGCGCTGAAGTAATTCTGCGGCTCCCTTTCTGAACTGCCTGGCAAGGGCAAGTTCTCTCCAAGGCACGGAAGAAAGAACCCGCTAAGCTTGGTCAACTCCACCCGTCCCCAGATTGAGGCTGGAGGGCTCTTTTTGAGCCCCCGAAGCCAAACCTTTCGTGTTTCCTCCGTGCTTTTCTCCTGTGTGTCTGTCCCCTCGCTGGACTCGAGGCCGGTGCCGTGCCTGCAGCCAGGCGGGCATTCTGGACCCGGCTGATGGTCTCACACACAACCCGGAGGACACCCGCGCGCTACTAAATGACTCTGTGCCCGTCCAGACCACCAACCAACCCTCCCATCAGAGGGCTCATTACACGTCAGAGTCGGCCTCCGTGGTGGGAAGCTGGTCTGCATGGCGGGCCCCCGCGCGGCCCTCCAGCGGAAGGGCTTTCCGGTCCTTCCCAGGCCACCTCAGTGAGCTTCTCCAGAGAGCAGCCGTCAGCAACTAGGCAGCAACAGGCCTGAATCACGGAAAAGTCGGCCTGATTTGACAAAAGCAGCAGCCAAACGGTTTTTGCTCTTGGAGGTGTAACCATGGCAATGAGATCAGATGGAGAACTGTTCCTTAACGCAGACGACACTCAAATGCACATGGCAGTTTGGGGTAGTGGGGATGGGTTTAAATTTAGAATCCAAGCTTCAAGTCATGGAACAGAGAGCATTAGAACAGGGCCCGGCACACGCCTTCCTCAGCTTCCTCCCCTCCCAGGGCCGCACAGTCCGCTCGCTGTAGGCAGGGCCTGTATTCATCAGTTGTGGTGTTGACCTTGCTCATGGCATTCTTCTACCTGCTGCAGCTATCATGACAGGGATGTGCTGTGAGAAAGTCCACCCATTGTGGCAATTGCCAGGAGTATTAACAGAGCAACTAAAGAACTGAACCCCTGGGGCGCCTGGGTGGCGCAGTCGGTTAAGCGCCCGACTTCGGCCAGGTCACGATCTCGCGGTCCGTGAGTTCGAGCCCCGCGTCGGGCTCTGGGCTGATGGCTCAGAGCCTGGAGCCTGTTTCCGATTCTGTGTCTCCCTCTCTCTCTGACCCTCCCCCGTTCATGCTCTGTCTCTCTCTGTCCCAAAAATAAATAAACGTTGAAAAAAATAACTGAACCCCAAAGGTGTAGTTGTTCTAATCATTCTGTATTCGAGCTAGCTCTCAAAATCCTCACCTCAAACCCTACATGACAGGTGCCACTACTCTCCCCACTTTACGGATGAGGAGGTCGAGGTGCAGAGAGGATGGTGATGCGGGAGTGTAAGGCAAGCTGATGCCCCACAAATTCCCCACTAGGTGTGTGTGACATTCCTCAGGCACTCCTGGCTGCCCAAGGAAAGAGGAAAACAAACTGCTAACTGATAGACATCACAGTCATGCAGGACATGAGTCTTCTTCGGTTTACAAAAGTCAATTTGATTAATAGCCTAATGTCCGGAAACCTATAGACGCAGTCTCCCCTTCCCGGTGATGTAGGGAACAAAGACAAGAATGGTTGAATTTCCCCATAACCTGCAGCCCACTGACAAATCCTCGAGGCAAATACAGAATAGAACATTCCTCCAGGAACCCCCTACTGTCATAATATTAATGCCCTGCTGGAGGGAAAACAACCTTAACTTGACAATAGCTAGGCCTTATGTATCGTAGGAGTCCTCTTTAGCATATGACATGCCTTCTGGAAGTCTCCCTTGTGCCTTTACCTCCCCCAGCTTCATAGTATATAATCGGCCTCTCCTCGCCACCCCACTGCAGCTCTTTCTTTCACGGGTCCTGTCCCCGTGCTCTAATAAAATCACCTTTTTGCACCAAAGACATCTCAAAAATTCCTTTTTGGCCGTCAGCTCCAGACCCCACCAGCATTCCCAAACCCCATCAGTGGGCCGTTTGACCCAGGAGACCGGCTGAGGGCCCGCACTCTGCAGTCTCATCGTGGGAGAAGTTTCCCTGGCAAGTCTGCATGTTAGCAGACCCAGGTACTTGGACCCAGCGGGGGCCCAAAAACACAAGCAAGGAAAAACAAAACACAAAACACAAAACAAAACAAAACAAAACAAAAAAACAAGCGAGTCTTATTGGGGCTTCTGTTCCAGCACAAGGGAGGGCAGCACAAAGGGAACCCTCAGGCTGACCCCCCAAGGCGAAATCAGGGAGAGTTTTTTTTTAAAGAAACCTAGGTGGTAAAGGAATGCTGTCTGAGCACCGTAGAGGCTCATCGGGCAGCAGCGTGGTTAATCAACGTGTTAGGTCTCCACCCCTGGGTGCGATTTTTAGTATTATGATGAGGGGAAAGTGGGTGAAAGGTCAGCACTGGGGTCCCCCTTGGCCCAGACTGATTTGGTCGGGTCTTGGCCAGTCTTTGTGGTAAGCACCCTCCTTTCAGGGAGCACCTCGCCTCCCCGTTCCTGCAGGACACGAGGACAGGCTGCTCAGGAGGCAGAGAGCTTGACCTTCTATTTATCTGGTTTATGGAGGTTGTAACCAAAGAATGTTGGATTTTGTGGTCAGATTTGAGGGCACCCGACTCCAGTTCCTGCTTTGTCTCAGGTGGGGAGACCTCAGGAGTATTTAGGTCAGTGCCATTGTCTGGACATCCGGAGAGGACAGTCTGCTCCCTGAAAAACCCAAGGCTATGGGTGACGTTTCCCTGTGCTGATGTGCGTCCTCCCTGAGCTGCAGGTAGGAGGAGAGGTGGTGAGAAGGAAACCGAAGGCCCCCAGGGGGGTGGCTGGGTATAAAATCAATCTCACTTCTCCGAAGGCAATTTTTCCAATATGTGTAAAGAGCTTTCAAATGTTCCTATGTGTTTATCCACTAATTCAATTTGTATAAATCATCCTAAGGGAATAATCAAAGTTCAGATGTTGTTTTTCTAACAATGTGCACATCACAGTTTATTTATTAAAGGATACTTTCTTTTCTTTAATTAAAGTTTATTTATTTTGAGAGACAGTAAGGGAGCAGAGGAGGGGCAGAGAGAGAGAGAGAGAGAGAGAGAGAGAGAGAGAAAGAGAGAGAGAGAATCCCAAGCAGGCCCCACACAGAGCCCAACACGGGGCCTGATCTCAAGAACCATGAGATGCTCATCTCAGATGATGATCTGAGCCTAAATCAAGATCATCTGAGCCTAAATCAAGAGTCTGACACTCAACAGACTGGGCCACCCAGGTGCTCCTATTAAAGGATATTTTCAAAAGAGCCTACATAGTGAAGAATTGGGAATTGATCAAATAAACAAATCCATGAAGTAGAATAGTATGTAGCTAAAAATTGTGTTTTTAAGAAATTTTTAGTGATGTAGGGAAATATTTGTTGAAAAGCTGTGTGGAAACATCAGGAAACACAGTTACATATGGCATGAACTCATAAATTTATATATACATGATTGAGGAAATGAACAGACTATTTCACAGAGATGGAATTAGGGGGCATTAATTTCTTTATATTTTCCTAATCCTTATAATACACAGAAACTCTTATAAATAGCAAGAGTTTTGCTAACAGAAGAAATGGTACTAATAAAACAACCTTTCTATTCATTAAGTGCGTATAGTGTGCTTGGCAATGTAAGGAAGTGAATTACCTATATTTAAAGTATTTTTGCTTACAAAGTCTGGCAAGATAGGTTTTATCAAAAAGGAAATGGAAACTGAGAAATCAGTTGATGTGCTTAAGATCTACTAAAAGAGGGGCAGCTGGGTGGCTCAGTTAAGCACCTGACTCTTGATTTCAGCTCAGGTCCTGATCTCATGGTTCATGGAATTGAGCCCCGCATTGGGCTCTGTGCTGACAGTATGGAGCCTGCTTGGGATTCTTTCTCTCTCCCTCTGCCTCTCATGCTTTCTCTCTCTCTCTCTCTCTCTCTCTCTCTCTCTCTCTCAAAAAAAAAAAAATTCTACTAAAAGAACAAGTTATTAAAGGTAAAAGTTATAAGCATGTGTAGCACACTCAAAAAATGAGAAGCAGTCTATTTAGCTGCAGGATAGAGTTGAGGGAATCATGGGAAATGAGGAACCAGAGGAGAGTGGGGGCAGATCATAGCAAACCTTGAATGTTTTATTCTATCGGCATAGAGCCTATTCTATAGGTAATGTGGAACCAGTTGCACAAATTAAAAAGAAAAGATCTCTGCCCCTTCCTCACTCATGCGCTCTCTCTCTCTCTCTCTCTCAAAAATAAATAAACATTTAAAAAAATTAAAAAAAAAAAAGAGGTGCCTGGGTAGCTCAGTCAGTTAAGTGTCTGACTTCAGCTCAGGTCATGATCTCGCGGTTTTGTGGGTTTTGGGTTCAAGTCCCGCATCAGGCTCTGTGCTGACAGCTCGGAGCCTACAGTGTGCTTTGGATTCTTTGTCTCCCTCTCTCTCTGCCCCTCCCTCACTCACGTTCTGTCTGTCTGTCTCAAAAATAAATAAACAATTAAAAAGATTTTAAGAAGGGAAGGGAAAAGGGAAGGGAAGAGAAGGGATGGGAAGGGAAGGAAGGAAAGCAAAGGAAAGGAAAGGAAAGGAAAGGAAAGGAAAGGAAAGGAAAGGAAAGAAAGGAAAGAAAGAAAAGGTGTGTATGTGTGCTTGTGTGTGCACAGGGCTGATGAAGTGATAATGAGCAATGCTCAGAAGGTTTTACTGACGTTGCATATCATGTCTTGCCTTCTTCATTGGGCTATGTCTCCATACACTTGCCCCAATATAAACATTATTAACTTTTGGAGTGGGTTCTCAGAGATATCCAGGGTAGAAAAGCAGAGGTAACCCAGCCCTCCAGGCAGCTGGAACACGAGTGAAAGAGGAATTATCTTTAAAATCCTCTTTCTCTGCTCCTTTCTTTTATAGCATCATCAAGTCGTGGAGCCTCTTGTCCCACAGGGACTCCAGTTGTCTTATGTGACTAATTTCACCCCTGTCTCAGGCTCTAGGGTTCAGTTTACGCTATGAGCCTACCGTCCTTGGCCCGAGCTTTCAGCCTGGGGGCCACGGCATCTCACTCCTGCACGATGAAGGGTGTACGCGTGTCTGCACCGTGCCCTCCCTCCCATACAACTGAGTCTCTCAGTCTGCATGGGTCCTGGTTCCCAGAGTCCTTAGCTGCTCAGACCTCCTGAGTGGGACGTCAGTCCTGTATTTGACAATTTGGTCCCTTAATACCCAAACCGTTCATTGGATGGCACAACATTTCAATCTTCTTTTCACCTGGGTGTGTGCATCTATAAATATTTAAACTTGTAGATTCTTTTGTAACACTGTCAGGCATGGGTCTTCAGAGTTCACTTACATTCACAACGGTAATCCCTGGGAGAACTCGTCCAGGCAGGAGGTATCTCCACTTTATGCCCAAGGAGCCTAAGAGGGCCTCAGTGACTTGTCTGGGATGCGGCCATTAATTAGGTGTAGCCAGGATGTGAATCCCACAGCTTTGGTGTCAAAGCCCGTGTTCTTAATCATTGTGCCATGCTGCCACTCACATTTAGAATAGGACATTTTCTGAAAACAGTGACATAGGGAGTCATCATTATAACGCAGTCACAGCTAATCTTCAATCCTCTACCCGTGGTGCCTCAACCCTCAAGCTTTGATGTAACATTCTGACTGATTCTAGGCAGATGTGTGGATGGCGATGCCATTAACTACTAGGTTTGAATGCGCTTTCTCTCTGTTCCCTTTGCCTCTGCTACATAAAAGATCCCTTATTTCCCCTCTCACTTTTTTTTTTTTTTCCGGTAAATTCTTTCCCGGTGATCTCCTTGTATCTAGGGCTTTACTACCCATCCCTTCCTTGATGGTTCCCCTTTGCAGCCTCCAGCTCTCTCCCACATTCCGGTCCAGCAACACACTGCACATTCCCTCCTGCGTGTCGCACGAAGATCCCAAACCCAGCAAATCCCAAACCGGGCACCCACTCCACTTTCCTGTCTTGTTGATGGCACTGCTGTCATTCTATGGAGACTCAGAAATCTGAGTCAGCTGTGGCTCTTGCTTTTCCTGCCTCCAGCATCTCTTAAGTGTCCCCTCCTCTTTTCTGGAATCAACTCTTTTCTGCTAACACATCTGGCTCGGATGTATCCTTCTCCTGGGATGGTCTCCTGGATCTGGGACAGGGTCAGAAACTGCGGGGTAATGGGCTTCCCGAAACATTGCACTCCTTCCTGATTCCCCATTCCCGCCAGTTTGTTCCCTGGAAAACACTCCCATGCCAAGACAATGGGGCTGGAAAGTGGGTTAAGAGGCTGAGCAATTTCTATAAAGGAGAGAGCTCCGTAAACTTACAGCACATGAACAGGGCAGTGCACGTGTGGAAAGCCACAGAGTCTCAAGGGAAATAAGGTCTCAGTCCTCACTTTCAGCCAAGTTGGCTGCTCAGCCCTAATACCAGGCAATCTCTCTGGCATCTGAGCACGTACAGCTCCTAGCTATCCCTCAAGGTCCAGATTAAATGCCACCTCCTTCATGAAGCTTTTCCTGCTGTAAGTTTGTGGGTCCCTAGACTACCTGAGTAATTTATTCATCCCCTTCACATGATAGGGAACACTTACTACATTGTCGGCACTTTTGTGTACTTATCTCTCCTTCTAGATAGGAAGCTCTAGATCAAAGTCTACTTCACCTTTCTTTTTGGTCCAGAGTATGCCTTGCTTCAAAGGTCCTCACTGAAGTTGGCTGAGTAAATGAATAAATAGTCTGCCCCAAACAGTGTTAGACTGTATGGAAACAATGGCCACAGTAATTCACTTCCTGTCCATGCTCTTGAGTAGATTTCCTTCCCTGACACTGGACTTGTCCGTGTGACTTGGTGTGGCCCGTGGGACGGTGCTTGGCCATCGAGGTTTCCCTCTCTCTCCGCACTTGGGACTCCGAGGCCACCATGGGAGTGGCCCAAGCCATCCTGCTAGATGCTGAGTGGCGAAACAGAGGACAGATGCTCTGAACTGCCACTGGCCAAGTCACAAGAGGGCGCCTGGCAGAGATCAGCTGAGCCGACCCAGATACTATCAGCTGCCCCACAGAACAAGATGAATAAAAGGCTCTGGTTTCAAGCTACTTAGTTTTGGCAGTGGGTTTTTATGCAGTAAAAGCGAATTGGATACCCGTGGATTGCCAATTTCCAGCGAACTGGAGTGCAGACAAATGACTAGCCCTGCTGCCCGCACTCAACAGCACTAGCATCCTGGAAACGTTGCTGCTGGATGGGTGGAAATCATTCCACCCATCAAATAAACAGACTTGCTAGTCAAAGAGCCCTGGGCTCAAGTCTAGGATCTGTCACTAGCTGTGTGACATTGAACAAGTTACTTCACCTCCCAGACAACGGCAACTACCTTTGCGGGTTGTTGAAAAAATGTGTAAGGAAATCACGTTCACGAAGTAGCTGCCATAGACTACCGTACAGCAGATGGTGGATCTACGTTGGCTGTTTCTCTTGGTTGGTCTTTGACTGGAGGATAAAGCTCTGACTGTCCTCGCACAGGAAAATGCCCCCCCACCCTTTCCTCTCTCTCTCTTCTCACCCTTCTTTTGCTTGCACGCACACACACCCCTCTCTGCCCCTCCCTCCCTCCCTTCCTCTCTCTATCTCTGTTTCCCTCTCCCCACTCCTTCCCTCTACAGGCACCTCTTTTCTATGTAAATTTATTTACCAAACTGGCCAAACCAGGTACTACAAAATTTCCCCAAATTAAGCCCCTGGCTATTTCTGGGGAGTTAATTACTTACACAAGTGCACGAGTATGCCCTGGAATTTCTAGACTACTCGGTGTTCCTGCTCCGTGAATACTTCTCACCCCCAAGACCAGTAAATAAATAAAACAGCAACCAGGTCAGGAAGACAATCTAAATGCTCTCTGTGTGGGGTTCTTCCTCCTGCATTCTCTGAGCCTCCATGAAAAATCCTGAGTGAAAAGACTTGAGGCATCTATTTCTGTCTCTCCTCTTCTCAGGCAACCTGGGGCCCCAGAATTGGCATCTTTCTTGGGTACTGGTTGCAACATTTCCCCAACTATTTACTATTTATTGGGTAATTAGCATTGGGCTGTGTCCTCATGTTCTTCCTCTCTGAAGAGGCAAGTAGAGGAATGACACTCTATAGCAGGGCTGGGGTGGTGGTTACACATTGGAATAGTAGGTATATCATGTGTTCCAGGCACTAGGCTAAGCATGTAATGTGCTTTAATGACTCAGAAAATTGAAAAATAGTGAGCTCATCTAAAATAGACCCCCTTCTACCACTTTCCACTGCCCCAGTCTTCTTGGCCTCATCTCCTGTTTTTTCTTCTTCAGATCACTTATGACCCTTTGACTTTATATTATTTACCTATTTGTTTACTTCTTTATTGTCATCCTCCCCATGGGAACATAAGTTCCATGAGGGAAAGTGCTAAGTCTACCTTGACTATTGCCGTCTAGAGTCCCATCTGACACACAGCAGGCCCTCATTTTCTGAACAGTGTGGGATAGACATTAGAGTAATGGGTGAGCAGTTAGTGGTGTCTCCCGCCCAAAGGAAGGAGAAGCTCTCTAGGACTGGTGCTGTGTCGATTATGAAATACACACTCCCATCACTGCACCCGGGGATGGCATGAACCTCCGTCAACACTTCATAATAGACAAGTCTTGAAACTCCACTAGAAAATAGTAATAGGCGCAGGAAACAAGTAATTTCTGATACCTGAGTTTTTCAGACTACCGAAGAAACTCAGCACTTAAGTTCCCTTGGGTAGACATACTTTAAGCAGCAATTGCAAGGAAAATTAAAGAGATGTATAATTGGTCTTTTTACTCATTCATTTGCATTCCCAAAATAATTTGGGTGGGTACAACCGAGTTTTGTTGACCCAAGGTTACCATCGAAACTATAATCCGTAGGCAGTATGCTGTACTTAAGGATTGCCATATCTTTCTTCCCCAGGGACTCAGAGCCCCTGGAAGGCAGACCTTGCCGACTGATCTTTATATCTTTAATGACCAGTTCAGTGTTGGTTTACAGTAGATGTTCAGTAAGTGTTAAGTTGGATAAATGAATAGATGGAGGGACATTCCTAGCATACTGTGCTGTGACTAGTAATACCCTCAAGGACAGACCAGCCTTTTGGCTAGCTAACCTGGCACGTGCTAGCTCCAGGCTGCTAGCCCTATTTTAATTGCTACGGCTCCATCTGATCATTTTTCTCCGTTTCCCCTCATGACTCCAGTTATGTCTCATTTCCGTTCAGTCAGCTTGTCCACCAACGATAATGACCAAAATATTTAACGGCTTTGCCTGCAACGGTATCTTTTCTCTTTCTGACTCTCTCTTTTTATCTCTTATGGACGGAGGACAAAAGCACATGTTTGTTAGCATTTGTAGCAGATTAAAGACAGTTGAAAATTCTTTGACACGAATCGCATCAAGTGGTGGGTCTGCATCCTTGCGTATTAAATCTGGATGGCCTTGGTGACTGCTCTGGCTAAAAGAATACAGTGGAATTGGCTGTGTCAGTTTCCCAGCACAGGCCTAAGAGACTGGTGGCATCTGCTCTCTGTGGCTTGGGCCCGTCTCTTGGACCCCGAGACATCAGGTGAGAAGTCCATGTACCACGGTGGAGGGACACTAAGAGAGTGTCTGAGCTGGCACGGGAGAGGAGAGGGGCCCATCTGAGCCCAGCCTGTCAGCCACGCCACCAAGATTCCAGACGGGAGAAGGAAGCCGTCTTGGATCTGCTGAGCAGGCCAGCTGGTAACTGCCAGTGAGTTCAGTGGCTGCCACAGAAGGGGAGGGGACCATTGGTCAGCCACACGCTGCCGGGATGCCTAACCCCCCAAAATGATGCAATATAATGAATTTGTTGTTTTAGGTCGCCACATTGTGGGGTAGTTTGTTATGCAGCAATAGAGAAGCAAAACAGCATTCATTAGCAAATAAGATTAAGGGCACCTGGGCGGCTCAGTGGGTTAAGCATCCGACTCCCGATTTCGGCTCAGGTCACGGTCTCACAGTTTGTGGGATGGAGCCCTGCGTCAGGCTCTGCGCTGACGGTGTGGGATTCTCTCTCTCCCTTTCTCTGCCCCTCCCCTGCTCGTGCTCTCCCCCCCCCCCCCCCCCGTCTCTGTCTCCCTCAAAACAAATATATACACTTTAAAAAATGTTTAAAAATAAGATGAGTCTTGAATAGTCATTTAGATAAAATTAATATGTTAGCTTTTATGCTAAAAGGGGCTTTGCAATGTAATTATCTTAGGATAGTGATATGAGGAAATCTTCCTGGGTTATGCGGATGGGCCCCATAAAATCATGAGTCCTTACAAGGGGGAGGCACCAGGGTCAGAGCGAGGAAGGGATGTGGTAATGAAAGCCAAAGCCGTGACGAAGGTGATGTACTCAGAAGAGGGAAAGAGATACTGAAAAAGGCAAGGAAACAGACTCTACCCTAGAGGCCCTGGGAGGGGAAGGCAGGCCTGCTGACGTCTTGATTTGACCCGGTGTTACTGGCACTCACCAGCTGAAGTCCTAACTCCAGACCTTCAGAATGGGATTCTATTTGGAGACAGGGTCTTTAAAGGGGTAGTTAGGTCAAATGAAGTCATGTGGGTAGAGACACGGACCAGGAGAGCGTGCAGAGAGGGAAGACCGTATGAGGAGAGCGGGGGATGACGGCCTCCACAAGCCGAGGACAGAAGCTTCAAGGAAACAACCCTGCTGACACCTTCATCTTGCCCTTCTGGCCGCCAGACCTGTGAGACGTTCGTTTGTGTTGGTCAAGCTGCCCGCTCTGTGGTGCTTTGCTGTGGGAGCCCAGGCAGACTGGCACAGTGGTCTCACTAGTTAGAGGTCATTAGCAGCAGAGTTGAGACTGGACCCCAGGAGGTCTGGGTCCTTGGACTCTTCTTGCTGCTTAAGGTCCTGCTCGACTGCGGCACTGTGATTATGAATTTCCTGGATCCTAATCTCAGCCTCCATTGATCACCAGCGATGCTAATCTTGGACAAGCTATTTGTATTTAATCGAGGTGCCTGTGTTTATAGCGTATTTCTGTGCTGCAATCAGGATCAGATGAGTTCCCACCCATGGGGTGCTTGGCATGCAGTTCAGTGAACCTCAGCGATCGTTTCTGATCTCTGTATCCCAGATTGGGAGGGGATGCGTGGAGTTTTCTAGCAAAATCCCTGAGATTTGGGGAAGGGAAAAATCGGGTACAAGATCACTAATGAGAAAACTGCACCACGAGGGAGAATGTTTCTCTCCTGGTGTAAAGTGTTAAATTTTGCAGCAAAATTTCTACTCTATCAGCTATAGAATCAGTAATCATTTGCAGGGGTGGAAACTATTATTCATCAATGTCACTGTCATCAAATAAAATGTAAGTGCCTACAGAGACACAGTGTGGTCTAAGGAGGCTTGCGAAGAACCTGTAATTACTACCCTGTCGTTCAAATCAGCAAGAAAAGTGGGAGCTTTTAAGGCAGGAGCTTCCGGCTGCTGATTTTGTTCATGATTCTCATGAACCTTGAAATGTCTGACCCAGGCAGTCCCCCCACCACACCCCTCCCCCCAGCTCTTTCTTGTCCAGCAACTTCCCGAGGGGGTGCTCCTCCTCCAACCTGGACAGGGTTGCGTGAGGATGTTCTCAGCCTCTGGATAGCCTGAGGAAGTTTCTTGCTGCCACTGTGAATCTGTGATCTCAGCTCCAAAACCCAGGGAGGCAAGCCCAGGGAGGCAGAAAAGGTCCAGATGCCTGTCTGTGCACCTAGGGAAGCTAAAGCCAGTCCTCTCCTATTTTGATGTTTTGTCTTTTCGGCTCGCTGTGCTCACTGCAGTGAGACATCATGAAAAGAATGAGTGCGCAGGCCTGTGGCCACACTCAGCTGCTCCAGAAAAACCATCAAAACCAGCCACGTGTGGCCACTGCAAGCCAAAGCACATTAATGCTAAAATTTAGGACAGTCTGCATCAGAAAACACATATTTTAGAATAAAAGAGCACAAAATACTCTATATCTTTCTCCTCTGATGGTTTTCAAGTTTGGTTTTAACTGTAATCAGAATTATCAAATCTAATATTTTTATCAGAAAAATTTATTTGAATCCCCAGGTTAGCTTTAGGAGCCCTCCCTACACATCCGTGGAGTGTTGTTAGTCATAAGAGGCCTTAAATGCCAGACTAAGGGTTTACATCTCATTAAATCATATGATTACTTCTGACTCATGCTAGTCGTTAACTCTTCATGCTGTCCTTCCTTCCTTCCTTCCTTCCTTCCTTCCTTCCTTCCTTCATTCCGTCCGTCAGTCAGTCATTTAACTTGCGTTTTGAAGATTTACTCTGAACCAGATGCTGTGCTGAGTCCTAAGGATTCTAAGACGAATGAGCTGGAGTTCCCACCCAGAAAGGGATTTACAATATGGTGGGAAAATGGTAACAATGACTACATTTGGATAGTAGTCTACAATATGCCTCCATAAGCATCTCATTTATGTAAAGCTTTCTCAAAAACGCTGGATCGGGTGGGTGTGAGCCAAAGAGAAGCTTCAAACCTCTTCTGGGCTCTGGAGACCTCTTTCCTGCTTGGCCCATCTCTCCCTGGGCATTGATGGTAAGATCACAGAGCAAATGTGAAAGTATCTCCTAGGAAGAGCCAGCAGACAGCCTGTGTGTCTGTCTGAGGGTTCACTCCAGGGTGGAGAAGCCCCCAGTGGAACCAGAGCTACTCCCGGTGCAGCTCCTTCCCAGGCACTGTGGGCTGCTACAGGCTTGGCTTCCAGGCCGGGGGAGGGGACAGATGGGAAAGAGAGAGACCGAGTGGAGGAGGGGAAGAGAGGGAAGCCATCACGGTAAGACAGGCCCAGCATGGCCTTGTAAAATCTTCTAGTGGAATGTGAGTTGCTGTACTTATTTTCTAATAGTTCCTGTTGCAGGTTCCTAATAACAATCCCTGCAGTATATAAATACTATTATAAATACTATTTACTCATCAGTTATAAATATTGTTTTATTTAATGGAATAACCCGGGGAGAGATATACTCTGGGGACAGGCCTTCATAATGTGATGAGCATTGCATTATGTATGAAGGATTTATGAAGATACCTACAAGGCTTTAGCAAGAACATTGCAGAAATAAATTATGCTTCATGCTTGACATGGGCTCACTCAGTCATCTAAATAAGCAAAAAAAAAAAAAACAAAAAAACCAAAAACCAAAAAAACAGACAAACAAAAAACCCCACCCCCAAACAAAAAATGTTTTCAACGGCATGCACTGGGGAAATCGAGATGGTAAGATACAGCCCTTGTGCTCCAGGGACTCACAGGTAGACAGACAAGCAAATGGACTATTATGCTCTGGTATGAAAAATGTCAAGGCTGAAAGCCCAGGTCTTATGGGATCTCTAAATTGGGAACTAAAACTCCATTGGTCCTAATCCAGGTAAACACTACAAGGGATTAACACGGGCAAAGGCCAGGAGGCAAGGCCTGGTCTAGCATCTGTTGATGCAGTAGAGGATGGTTTGAGGATTTACAGGAGATGAAAACAGAGAGATAAGGGTCAGAGGATAAGCAGCTTTTTTTTTTTTTTTTTTCCAATTTACTTATTTAAATTCAAGTTAGTTAACATACCATGTAGTATTGGTTTTAGGAGTAGAACCCAGTGATTCATTACTTACATATGATCCCCAGTGCTCATGCCAACAAATGCCCTTCTTAATGCCCATCACCCATTTAGCCCATCCCCCACCCACCTCCCCTCCAGCAACCCTCAGTTTGTTCTCTGTATTTAAGAGTCTCTTATAGTTTGCCTTCCTCTCTGTTTTTAACGTATTTTTTCTTTCTTTCCCCTACGTTCATTCGTTTTGCTTCTTAAATTCCACATATGAGTGAAATCATTTGTGTTTTTCTGATTTATTTCACTTAGCATAATACACTCTAGTTCCATCCACATTGTTGCAAATGGCAAGCTTTCATTCTTTTTGATCTCAGAGTAATATTCCATTATATATATACATATATATATGTGTGTATATATATATATATATATATATATATATACCACATCTTTTTTATCCATTCATCAGTTGATAGACATTTGGGCTCTTTCCATACTTTGGCTATTGTTGATAGCGTTGCTATGAACATTGGGGTTACATGTGCCCCTTCGAATCAGCATTTTTGTATACTTTGGGTAAAAATACCTAGTAATGCAATTGCTAGGTTGTAGGGTAGTTCTTTTTTTAACTTTTTGAGGAAGCTTCATACTGTTTTCCAGAATGGCTGCACCATTTTGCATTCCCACCAGCAGTGCAAAAGTGTTCCCCTTTCTCTTCATTCTTGCCAATATCTATTGTTTCCTGAGTTGTTAATAAGCGTCTTTGAAGGTTCACTACCTTCTGAAAGTTCCTATGCTGAAAATCTGAAAAAAATTCAGATTTGCGAAACTTCCCTTAGATGTACCTGAGCTCCCTGCCTCTCTACTTCCATTCACCTTTCCTCCCTCCCTCCCTCCCTTCCTTCATCTAATTTTTTATCCCATTGGTTCTAGAGAGACTAATTCTTCAAGTGGCCTCTGCAGTCATTGGGATGATGAATCCTGCAGTTAAAGTTGGGAGTACTAATTCCACTCAACTGTTTAATGGTCATTTGTCTTCCCTGGGCCTCAGTTTCCCTGTATGTAATATGTGGGAAGGGTTAATAAGTTTGCTGTAATTGTCATTTTAGACCTGCATATTCTTTATTTCTCTCATCAGAGCTTAAATCTGCTAAAGAAGGATTTTGAAAAGGGAAGGATTTTGTTGGGAAAGGTTTGTTGAGTAGCTATTTCGTTTGAGGGAGTAAGCTTTGGTTTTCAGAATCTCATCAAAGAGACTGATGGGGGAGGAAGATGGAGTCACTGTTTTACTTCTGGGCAGAGGCTCACAGGCCTGTCGTACATCCAGGAATCCATTCTGTGTCAGAACATCTCCAGTCCAGCCTCAAGGCTGGGGACCAGTTTCCGAAACCTGTGGAATCAGGTTTCTCCTACAGTTTGGCTTTGTTAAGGCTAATATTTCCACATACTGTCTCCTTGTCTCTTTCAGAATCATTCATTTCAGCCATTTATTAATTTCCTGCTATGTGCCATGCACTTGTTAACTTAAAATAACACATTATCTTGTTTATTATCCACCAAAGTATGTATCTTTACTCGAGTTTTACACGTGAGGAAAATAATGTTCCTCAAAGAGGTGTGTCCACAGAACTGTAAGGAGAGAACAGGGGACTTGACATCAAATGTTTCTCTACTCCAGACGGCATTCTCCCCAGTCACTAGAATCCATGGCCTCCTCCTTTGTTGGGCTGCCTCATGCTGGCCTCCGGGGATCAATAGCTCAGGGGCAAGTGGGACACTTCTAGGTCTTTTTCTGGCCTCTGCCAGAAACCTGGACTCCCAGAATCCCACTGCATGTTCCCTGGGTTCAAGTGTCCACATGCCACATGTTCGTCACACTGGCCCAAACACACAGACACACATGCCCTGATTACCCACTGGAGGCCCACCATTGCCCACACTGTGCTTTCTACTCTTTATTATGTCCAGAGTCGGAGCTACGGGAAAGAGCCTGGTGTTTCTCTCTGACGGCTCCCTGGGTGTTCATCTCTCACTCCCAACTAATCTTTGACCTCTTCAAAGGCAAGCCCCACTTTCTCTACAAAGAAGCTGGAAAAACTGAACAAAGGGCTCTGAGTCAGTCTCTGATTCCATTCCATTAGAACCCTAGAACGGTGGGTTGGGGGGGGTGGTGGTGCTGAGGGAATAGCTCTGGGTTCTTCCAAATTCTTTTAATGGGATGGGTACTTCCTGCCATGCCCCTCACTGGATCCTATCATTAACGGACATCTTGAAAAGAATCAATGATAAGGAACACCTTTTCATCCTCCATGGCCAGGAACAAGCAGCTAATAATTTAATCAGTAAGTATGTTTCAGACTTTAAAAAAAAAACCTATTTAATACTTAATTTGAATTGGATATTATCCTAGACACATTTGCATATGTTACTTTATTTACTATCACGGCCATCTTCTGTTCTTTCCCTCCACCAACCCCACTTATAATCAAGAAGTCAGGCTCCAGAAGGCAGGCTGTCTGGCTAAACTTCACAGGATTGAGTAGCCACCATTCCATGACTTCAAACTCAAATTGTTTTATTTCAAACCTCATGCTGTTGGCATGTAGTCAGTTCCAAGTGCAAATTAATTTGATGGAACTGATTTTTACATTTAAAAAAAGTTGGTGTTTTGGCTGCATCTTGGCATGGCCACTCAATGAATGTGTGGCTTTGGGCAAATAATCTAGCTTCTCTGTGCCTCAGTTTCCCATCTATAAAATACTGGCAATAATAAAACCCAGTGGGAATTTCCGTGGTTCTGCAACGAGGCAGTAAGGTAAGTGGTCCGAGTGGAACAATTCTTTACTCTTCTGTAACTTGCGTGATTTGTCAGCTAATGGCTTATTTTCAACATGTGCCCTTCATGTATGCTGCATTTTTTTTTTCAGGAGGGTCATTGCTTGAATTCTTTCTCTCCAGGAACTAGAAGGCATCTAAGAGGAACCCTTTCCTTTGTGACTAACGGAGATTGAAGACCTCTAAAGGAAAGAGCGCCAAGGTGACCACCCCAGAATGCATTCCAATGCATTTCCTACCCACCCAGCGGCAAATAGCTGGTGCTCAGTCTCTTAAGAATTGTGCAGATCTCGGGGCGCCTGGGGGGGTTCAGTCGGTTAAGCGTCGGCTCAGGTCGTGATCTCACGTTCGTGGGTTCGAGCCCCACGTGGGGCTCTGTGCTGACAGCTCAGAGTCTCCAGCCTGCTTGGCATTGTTTCTCCCTCTCTCTCTGCCCCTTTGCCCCTCCCCTCTCTCAAAAATAAACATTAAAAGGTTTTTTTTTTTTTTTTTTCAAATTGTGCAGGTCTCTGAAGCTTCTTAGTTACTGAATAACTAGCAACTTCGTCATTGTAACTTCCTGGGGCAGAGACTGAATTCCAGTGAAGCTTTTCCTTCGGTGACATAAACTAATGAATAAAAATGGGACCTAATAGCCACCCATAGAGGATTAGGTGTGCTTTATGGTGCAGAATCTGTTTTCTATGAAGTACTTGAGTAAAGAAGCATCTACCTGTCACGTCCGTTTCAACCCTTTAAGCTGAGGTAATGCGAAACAGCAAAAATAGTCTAATCTTTGGAAACACAAATATTTTGTTTCACATTCTAGCTCCGCCACGTGTTTGTTACAGCACCTAGTGCTTGTGTGCAGCATAAATAGTCTGACCTCAGTTTCTTAAACTGTAAAATAGGAGCAATAATTGCTAGCTGTTTCACAGAACTGTTGTGGCAGCAAATAAAAACTGCGTGGGAGGAAATTGTTATTTATATGCTATAGAAGACATAACAGCAGTTTTGGAAGCATTTCCTCTCTCAGGGATTCACTCCATCTTCTGGATTCTATTCTTACAGATCTCCATCCACTTCTCACATCTCACTTGTGCTATGAGTCTCCTATTCCTTAGTCCTTAATGATAGAACCTTTTTAAAGGAAGTAGAACTTGGGCTTACTTCTTCTTCTCACCCAGCGATGTACTTAATGGTACCTGAAGTTCTGATGAAGAGGGCAGCTGAGAGATTCATCCGCCTTTAAATATGAAGTTCAATAAATTCATACTTGGGATTGAACTGAAAACTCCTTTGAAAGAGAAAAGCCATTATTAATGACTCCCGTGTATCAAGGTTCCTTTCATTAAAGGAGTTTAAAAGTCAAGGGCTATCCAGTGAGAGGAAAGATACTCACAAAAACAGTCCTTCGATGTGTCCCCGGGTCAGAAAACATTGTGATAAAAATTGCTACTGTCAAGTGAAAAGTTCTTAATGAAAGACCGCTGTCTCTCTCAGCGCTTGCGATCAAAATCTCTCCATCCGGATACATTCTCACTGCCGGCGTGTCTGCTGCTCTAGTCTAATAAATAGGTGTTTCTCCCATCACCTTTGCAATCAGCTTCCCTTGTGCCAGAGGCAGAGGCAGAACAAGGACGGCACTGTGTCAAAGCTCTTCTTTCTTTAAAATGTTTCCATTTCTGTAATCTCCTGATCCCTCCCTCAACTACTAATTAAAACACTCATTACTTTATTCCTTAATTAAGAATATGGGGGGGAGCACCGGGATGGCTCAGTCAGTTGGGGATCTAACTCTTGATTTCGGCTCGGGTCATGATGTCACGGTCATGGGATCAAGCCCGGCATCCGGGTCTGTGCTAACAGCACAAAGCCTGGTTGGAATTCTTTCTGTCTCCCTTTCTCTCTCTACCCCTCCCCTGCTTGTGCTCTCTCTGTCTCTCAAAAGTAAATACATAAACTCAAAAAGAAAAAAAAGAATATATGAAATATGTACTGTATTTCAGACACTACCCAATATGAGAACAAAGAGGAATAAGAGTGTCCTCTCAAATAGCTGACATAATTGTGGGGAAAACAGACAGACCAATCCCCACGTACGATACAGTACTGTAATGCTATGCCGAGGATGGAGAAGAGGATAATGGATTTCCACGAGTGCCACTGGGCATCAGGAAGCCATCACAACTTAGAGTCTTCAAGGATGAGGAGTTCTAAGGACTGAGAAGGGCATCTGAAGCAAAGGAAAACCCATATGCAAGAATACAAGTGTGTGAGGATGCATGACAAGGTCTAGGAGTGGCGAAAAACTGAATGCTATAGGAGCTAGGCTACGGAGAGGGAACCACTAGAATAGCTGTAATGAAAAAGACTGCCAACACCAAGTTTTGGTAAGGACATAGCAAAGGTAGAACCCTCTTACATTGCTGTTTGAAATGTAAAGTGGTCTGGCTACTTTGAAAAACAGCTTCATAGTTTCTTACAATACTCAACTTCCATATGCAAGCGTAGCTGTCTACCAGCAATTCCACTCTTAGGTGCCTCCCCAACTAAATGGAAACATGCCTACCCGAAGATTTATATGCAAATACTCAGAGCATGTGTCATAGTAGTGGTAAATTGGAAGTAATCCACGAGTCCATCAACTGGTGAATAAACAGAATGTGCTAGATCCAAACAATGAAAAACGACTCGGAAATAGAAAGGAACAAAGTACTGATGCAGGCAGCAACGTGGCAGAACCTGAGAAGCATCATGGAAAGTGAAAGATGCCAGACACAAATGGACTACATTAAATTGTACAATTCGTGTGAAGGTTGCAGAAAAGGCAAATCTACAGAGGCAGAACTTAGGGCGGTGATAGCCTGAGCAGTCGGTGGAAGCAGGGGTTGACTGGGAAAGAGGGGACTTTCTGGGGTGATGGAAGTGTTCTAAAGCTGGACTGTGGTGATGGTAGCAGGACTCGATAAATTTACTAAATATCATCATCGACACCACTCACAGGCGTATTCTGTGATATGTAAATTATATATCACTGAAAGTGTTGTTGTTTTAAGTCCATAAGATGAAAAAAAAATCACTTTATCTGTGTACTTGCTGGGCCCTTTTAATGCAACCACATTACTGATATGTGTTCGGTTGGTAATAGCTTGCTCCAGATCTTGAATCCAAGATGAGCCTCCTCTTTTTTATCCATTTTTCCACCTTCTCTGTTGTAGCAAGTTTAGTCACATTGATGTTGGTTACCTCTTCTGTCTAATCATCAAATATCCTTTTTGTTTTTGAAGCAAAGGGCTTTCTATTGAGGAGTAGTCAATCAAGAGTTCTACAAATAGAGTTCTACAAAAAGACTGAGCCTGGGTTAAGCGTCCAACTCTTGATTTTGGCTCAGGTCATGATCTCAGGGTTCATGAGTTCGAGCCCCACATGGGGCGCTGCACTGACAGGGAAGTGCCTGCTTGGGATTCTCTGTCTCTCTCTCTGTCTCTGTCCCTCCCCTCCTTGTGCACCCATATGCATGTGCTCCCCCCCTTGCTCTCTCTCAAAATAAATAAATAAACTTTAAAAAAGAAAAAAAGAAAGAAGGAAAGGAAGGAAGAAAGAAAAAGACAGAAAGAAATAGAGAACAGACAGGAAGGAAGAAAAGACAGACAGGGAGTGAGAGAAGGAAGGAGGGAGGAAGGAAGGAAGGAAGGAAGGAAGGAAGGAAGGGGAAGGGATCCTCTGACATGTTTTTTCCCCAAGGAATGAAAGCTCACCAGGAGTAATATAGGAAAAATATAATGCTTCTATATTATTTTCCATTATGTTGGGAAGTCAAGGGAAGATGAAAGGGAAGGAAATCAGTCTTGCTTGAGTCTGACTTTCCAGGACCCCTGGGCCACCGTGTGATTGCAGGTGCCGGGGCAGCCACTGCTCACAGAGCAGGTCAGAATGTGGCTCAGCTCAGCTGGCACAGGGAAGGAACATGTTGAGGTGGCAGAATACCTTCTCTGGTGTTCCTAATCCCAGAGGTTTGAAGGCTCCAATTCTAGCATTCATCAATTTTACCAACGTCTCAACTTCCCTAATATAAAACCAGAGCTCCTGAAACCACATTGCTTGAGATGATTTTATAGCCCAAGACTGGCTTGGAAACACAGGAGAAATGACTTCCTGATCACTGATAAAGTCCTTTGGCAACAGACTCCTCCCGGGAGGTCTGAGAATAACCATCTGGGCTGAAAGCACTTGAAGAGCGGAAGGAATTATGAAGCAGGGGTGGGAGCTGCTCTTTCAGGCCCTGGGGAAATGCAGCCCCGTCTAATGTGAATTACAACCAGCAGCTACACGTTTGCCTTTCAGCTTTGGACCCCCAGAAACCTTTATCGTTTTCATTAAAATTAAAGTTTGTGATTGTGAGATTTTTCAAAACATTAAAATAGAACAAATACATAGCTGCCATTTATATACTCACAACCAAGATCGACTAAATGTTAATTTACTCTTGGACATTTTTTTGTATCATATGTGCCATAGACTGCATGTTTGTGTCCCCCCAGAATCTATCTGTGGAAACCTAATCCACCAATATGATGGCGTTCGGGGCCGGTGAGGACAGAGCAAAACAACAGCCATCTATGACCCAGAAAGCAGGCTGTCCCCAGACACAGAATCTGCTGGCGGCAACTTGATCTTGGACTTCACAGTCTCCAAAACTGAGAAATAAATTTCTTGTTTATAAGTCGCCCAGTCAATGGTATTCTGTTATAGCAGCCTAACTGGACTGAGACAAGAGGTTCTTTTAATTTTTTTTTAATGTTTATTTATTCTTGAGACAGAGACAGAGCGTGAACAGGAGAGGGGCAGAAAGAGAGGGAGACACAGAATCTGAAACAGGTTCCAGACTCTGAGCCGTCAACACAGAGGCTCGAACTCACGGACTGTGAGATCATGACCTGAGCCGAAGTTGGATGCCTAACTGACTGAGCCACCCAGGCACCCCGACAAGGTGTTCTTTTTAAAATAAATATAATTAAACTCCATTCCTCTGGACCAAATCTTTTACCCTCTCTCCCCCAAAATAGCCACTATCCTGGAGCTGGTGTTAATGATTAATATATATGTTTCGTATTTTGCAACATGTCTGTATCTGTATATATCACATTTAGTGTTCTTTTCAAGTTTCAAAATTCTTGCATTTTTAAGATTTTTCCATAAGTTGTAACATCCGTACACTAAAGTGCACTCAGCTAAAGTGTTCAATGCATTTTGCACATGTGAACTGTTATAGCAGAAAGTTTGCCCATTGTCCTTCACGGACTGTCCTTATTCCTCAAGGCTACAACTACTCTGACATTCATCACAATGCAAGAATATCTCCCTTTACTGTGCTTCGCTTTATTGCACACTTCACAGATTCTGTGGTTTTTTACAAATTAAAAGTTTGCGGCAACCCTGTGTTGAGCAAGACCACTGGTGCCATTTTTCCATCAGCATTTTTCTCACTTTGTGTCTCTGTGTCACATTTTGTTCATTCTCAAAGTACTTCAACGTTTCCCTTATCATTAGATTTGTTCTGGCGATCTGTGATCAGTGATCTCTGATGTTACTGTTATAATGGTTTTGGGGTTCTATGAGCCATGCCCCACACAGGCTGGTGAACTTAATTGCTAAATGTTGTGTGTGTTCTGACCGCTCCACTGACTGGCTGTTCCCCCTGTCTCTCTCCCTCTCCTTGGCCTCCCTCTACTCCCTGAGACACAGCGGTATTGACATCAGGCCAACTACTAACCTTACAATGGCCTCTCAGCGTTCAAGTGAAGAAAGAACAGCGCATCTTTCACTTTACATGGAAAGCTGGACATGATTAACTCAGTGAAGAAGGCATATTGGAAAAAAGAGACAGGCGGAAAGGTACGCCTCTCATGTCAAACAGTTAGCTAAGTTGCGAGTGCAAAGGAAAAGTTCTTGAAGGAAATTAAAAGTGCTCCTCCAGTGAACACACGGATGATAGGAAAGCAAAGTAGCTTTATTGCAGGTGCAGACAAAGCTTCAGTGGTCTGGATAGAAGATCAAGCCAGTCACTACATTCCCTTTAGCTAGAGCCTAATCCAGAGCAAGGCCTCAACTCTCTTCAGTTCTGCGGAGGCTGAGAGGTGAGGATGCTGCCGAAGGAGTGTGAAGCTAGCACACGTTGGCTTAGGAGGTGTAAGGAAAGAAGCCTCCTCTGCAATATACAAGTGCAAGGTGAAGCAGCAAGTGCTGATATAGAAGATGCAGCAAGTTGTACAGATGATCTAAATGAGATAATTCACGAAGGTGGGTACCCTAAATGACAAGTTTTCAATGTAGACAAACACCCTTCTATAGGAAGAAGATGCCACCTGAGACTTTCATAGCTAGAGAGGAGAAGTCAATGCCTGGCTTCAAAGCTTCAAAGGACAGGCTGACTCTTGTTAGGGGCTACTCCAGCTGATGACTTTAAGTTGAAGCCAGTGCTCATTTACCATTGTGAAAACCCTAGGGCCCTTAAGAATTATGCTAGGTGTATTATTCTTCCTGTGATCTATAAATGGAACAACAAAGCCCAAAGCCTAGATGACAGCACATCTGTTTATAGCTTGGTTTACTGAATATTTTAAGTCCATCATTGAGATATACTGCTCAGAAAAAAAGATTCCTTTCAAAATATCATTGCACCTTGACAATGTACCTGGTCACCCAGAAGCTCTAACAGAAATGAAGATGTACAACAAGATCAATGTTATTTTCATGTCCATTAACACAGCATCCATTTTGTAGCACGTGGATTAAAAAGCAATTTCAACTTCCAAGTCTTTTTATTGAAAAACACGTTTTGTAAGACTATAGCTCCCCTAGATAGTGATTCATCTAATGGACCTCGTCAAAATAAGTTAGAAACCTTCTGGAAAGGAGTCCCCATTCTAGATGCCATTAAACACATTTGTGATTCATAGGAGGAAATAAAATATCAACAGGAAGAGGAGTTTGGAAGAAGCTGATTCTAGCCTTCTCGTGGATGACTTTGAGGGCTTCAAGGCTTCAGTGGGGGAAGGACCTAGACATGTGGTGGACACAGCAAGACAACTAAAGAAAAAATGGAGCCTGAAGATGGGGCTGAATTGCTGCCGTCTGAGGATCAAATGTCAACAGATGAGGACTTAGGGCTCCTGGAGGAGCAAAGAACATGGTTTCTTGAGACGGAGTCTACTCCTGGTGAAGATAGTGTGAAGACTGTTGAAATGACAACAAAGGATTTAGAGTATTACGTAAACTTAGCTGATACAGCAGCAACAGGGTTGGAGAGGATTGACTCCAATTCTGAGAGAAGTTCTACTGTGGGTAAAATGCTTTCACAAAGCGTCAAACACTCCAGAGAAACCATTCATGACAGGAAGCGTCAATCAATGCAGCAAACTTCATGGTGGCCTTATTTTAAGAAATCGCCACAGCCACCCCAGCCTCAGCCCCACCACCCTGATCAGTCGGCAGCCATGAACCTTGAGGTAAGACCTTCCTCCAACAAGAGGTTTACAACTTGCTGAAAGCTCAGATGACAGTCAGCATTTTTTAGCAATGAAGGATTTTTGTTTAAATTAAGGACTCTTAACTTAAGGTCCCAGAACTCTGACCCCACTTGGCTGTACATTTCGTCATCTAATTACATCCCCACCCTTTCTCAAACTTCCAACAGCTTTTCTCTGCTCTCCTAGAGCTCACCATCTGTCATCAGTAAATTCACTATTTTCTAAATATCTTCTAAGACTATTCACCTTCTTACTGTACCTGAAAACTGGGTATAGCCAAAGTGCTTTGCCCTGTCTAGAGAGCTTCCCAGATGGGTGTTGTTTCCTTTTTTCCCCCTCTGATCTCTTGTGAGTGGCAGCATAGAGAGGTGGGTGAGTGTGTTTGTAACTTTTGATTATTGCTTTTGACACATTTTATTTAGCTTCTTTGAAGTACCTTCCATCTCCACCCCAGTTGCAGTATTCTTCCCATATCCTGATGACTCCCACTTGACTTGCTTCTATTTTCCCCCTTCCATTCCCTTCTCTTCTCAACTCCACAAATCCCCTAGGTGATCGCATCCTCTCCCACATTCTTCCAAGATCTCATGCCTTCACTTTCTTATGTGGCATTTCTGCTTAGAATGCTAGGGAACATCTCAAACTTAACTTGCCTAAACAGAATTCTTGACAGTCTTTCCTCCAAAACAAACCACGGCCCCCTGCCCCCATGGTCTCCTCATCTCAGAAAGTGCTATCATCATTTAACCAATTCCTTGGGCTCAAACCCCTTGAGTCCTCATTTCTTCTTCATCTCCCACATCCATGAGGAAGCATTATTGGTTTTACTTCCAAATACACCCCATAAACACTGACTTCCCTTCATATCAGTGCTGCCACAGAAATCATATCCATCTTCATTTCTTGCCTCTGACTCTGCAATGGCACCCTAACAATTTTATTAGAGTGGCTTCCATTTTTGACCTTTCAGAATCAATTTTATCCATACTAGGCAAACCTAGTTTTCTAAAGTTAAAGTCAGAATGTGCATGCTCTGCTCAAAATTCACATTTCACTCAGAATAAAATCTAGATGCCTTTCCAAGGCCTACGGTCACAATATAACGGGACACTTGTCTACATTCACTAGGTTCATCTCTTGCCAGTTTTCCAGCACTTACTCCATTGGTCTCCTCCTCACTGTACCTTGACTATATCATGTATGTCCCTGCCTCAGGACCTTTGTGTTTGTTGTTCTCTCTTCCTGGGATGTTCTTACTCCAGAGGTTTGCAAGACTGGATCTCTCATTTCATTCAGAGTTTTATTCAAGTGTCTTCTGTTTAGAGAAGATTTCTTCAGGCTTCCCATTGAAAAGAGGGTGCCCCCAACAATCTTGACATATTTACTGTGTTCTAGTTTCCTTCATAGCACTTATGAAGATTTTATTCATTATAAATTCATTTGCATACTTAGTTTTTTTGCATATGTATTTCCTTCTCTAGAATTTAAGTTGTATTTCAGTATCCAGAAAACTTCCTAGCACATAGTAAATGCTGAATCACCATTTGTCAAGGGAAAAAAATAATAACGCAAATATCTGAGAGGTCTTCATATTCTGAATAAAAATTTTGTGCTATTATCATCTAGTATGAAATACAGTTTCCTGGAATGAAGCTTGTATTTTCACCCTGATCGTGGCATATTTTGAAATATTTTAGAAAGTCTTCACTTTATTGTGGTCATATCATCCACTTTTGCCACCATGGATTTTGTTCTTTCGGTGCCATTAATGATTCGTTCCTTTATCAACACTTCCCAATTTGGGTTTATGTTTGGGAACAGTCATGCTGGGTGCTGCACCAGCTTCTTCTCATATTATCAGTGCATCCGAGCAGGACGAGTGCTGGGTCACACTGAAATATATTTATCGCTTCCAGTAGCTCAGAGCCAACTGCCAGTATGTGGTCCTTACATACGTAGCATAAATGCACAAATGCCAGAGGCAGCGGAATATAATAATAGTACCTAAAACGTGTTGGGTACTCCCATGTTCAGATGAGTACTGTGAGAAGTATGTGAGATGATTCATTCTCAGAAATACCAAATAAAAGCTGTGCTGGCTAGTTAACAATAGGTTTATAACCTATTGGAAAAACGTATGAACCTCCTCCCACCACCCACCACCACAATGGAGTCCCAAACCCTTAGACACTTCACTTCCTGGTTTGTCTTCTCTCTCCATTAGGCAGGCTTATTTTCCGTGGGCTTTGCAATGAGCATGCACCGAAGAACTAAAGTACCTGCCTCATCTCAAGGAATGTACATTTGTTCCAACCAGACTACTTTTTGGCCTTGCATGGGCATAGGCGACTTTGGATGAGGTTGTACCCTCTGTAGTATTTAACCAATGAGGAATCAGGGGAGAGACTTCATGCTAGGAGATAAACTGCCTGCTGTAATTGCCCAAGTTTATCTGTCCATCAGACAGACACCTGCTCTTGCAAGAATGTTGACTAAAGTCTTGTTTCACTGTGCTCCAAGTTTCCATGTCCCTCCTTTAGGGCAGTGGACTTATTTCTCACAAGTACCTAGACTTCGTTATATAATCTTCACAACAACTGTGTCTGATAGATATTTTCTTACCCCTATTCTAAGAATGAAGAAACTAGGGGACAGAGAAATTAAGTGACTCGGTCAATGTGGCTAAGAAGAGAAAAAGCTGGGAAGTAAATCCAATCATTAAAAGATAGAGTCCAAGCTTTTAAATACTGAGCCAAGATAGTGCCTTTTTAGATTTCAGGAGTTCAGGTGTCCACCAGATGTTTGTTATGACTAAGTCCCTCCTTTTCTTTCTTATTTGGAAAGCGGAGATACTGATCTCTGTCTGTTACACATCACAAGGTTTTCATGAGGATCAAATGAAAGTGATATGATAATACAGTTGGACTTTAAAAGTTATAATGGGCTGGATAAATGTCAGGTGATTGGTATTATTATAAAAGCACCAAGTATAATTACAAAGTAAGGTGACTAAATTATTAAAAAAAACCCACTAAAATGTATTGTTGTTTGATTCGAATTGTTACCTTGAATGATTATGTTTTTGTCCAATGTTCCTACTTGTCTTTTTTTTTTTTTAACGTTTATTTATTTTTGAGAGACCGAGAGAGATAGAGCATGGGGGAGTAGCAGAGGGAGAAGGAGGCACAGAATCTGAAGCAGGCTCCAGGCTCTGAGCTGTCAGCACGAAGCTGGTCACGGGGCTTGAACTCACAGACGGCGAGATCATGACCTGAGCTGAAGTCGGACGCTTAACCGACTGAGCCACCCAAGTGCCCCTAATGTTCCTACTTGTCTTTAGCAGACATGTTCTTCTGAGTATTATCGGCAGGGTAGGTTGTGGGCTGTACCTTGATCTCCATTAAAATTGAACGGACAGCTAAATGTTACTTACAGTCAAGTCTGGTGATCAAGTAGGGGAAAGCTAGCAAAGAGAAACAAGAAATAAGTCATAAAGTTACTCTGAAGATTTCTCCAAATGCAACCCAGTATTGAGTCACAAAGAACTGTTGAGATGAGCATATTGCCTACACCCTTGCCAGTGGAAGAGGCTTCGCTTACATGTGCATGACTCCGAGTTAAGGGTCACTGAGCCCAACTCCTTTTGCCTGTAGGAGTCTCTTTGACACGGTCAGCCATCCCGGAGTGTCTTCGCACATGTCTCCAGCCTTGGTGGATGGGTCATTTCTGGAAGAAGTCTGCTCCACCGTGGGGCAGCTCTGGGATTTAGAACAAGTCCCCTTACGTTAAGCCAAGTTCCACAATCATTCTGAGGAAACACAAACGTCTCCTGGGGGTTCGCACAGCATAGTAATCAAGCTCCTGGGGTTTTAACTTCAATTCCAAACCCCAACTCTCTCATTTTCTACAGTTGACTTTGGGCAACACGCAACTCTTCTGGAAGCCTTTATTTTGTCATCAACATGATGGAGGTGATTAGGACATAATCCACCTACGGGGTGGTTATAAGTCTTTAGTGAGAGATTGTGTACCCGGTCATAGCCCAACAGCCATTTTATGCAATTTAATAAAAGGTTCCCCTTCTTTAGGACCATTTACTGCCCTATAATAACTATCTAAATCTGTAAGACAATGAGCAAGTAGCTTGCTTCAAGGGACTGCCCTTCCTATAAAGCGCATATTGTCCACCCTGTGGCAATCTCCCCACACCTATTAGCAACATTTACTGCTCTATTTCTAGGCCTTCCCAGTCACAGGCCACTGGACTAGGAGAACTGTAGGTCTGTTTCTCCGTGGTCATGGCTGGAGCAGTATTCTTGTTGCGGATGGCCGAAGAAGGTCTCCATCTTCTTGTAAAAGTAAGAATAGGGAAGAATGGATCACAGAAACCACTCTAGTGTTCAGTGTGTGTTTAAAATGCAAAGTGGAACAGTGATGGGAATGTTTGCCTTCATTACCCCATGAGATTTGAAGATAAGGAATATATCGACCTTAAACATTTAGCTATTGAAAAGTGAGCATAAAGCACAGAAACGTGAACCTGAAAATGCTTCTGGAGGATCTTATTGAAATTGTAATGGGTTGTCAAGGGAAACTAATGGGCCTGAATTATCAGATAATAGAAGCATTTTCTTTCAGTACCACACATTGAAAGCACAGTACACGTCAGGAACGTTGTTAAGTGCTTTCCATACAAGGTAGGCATTATCTTATTTGTGATCCCATAACCTGTTCCTCTTCAGGTCTTCCCCCTCAGTAAATGACCAGACTCTCCCCTAAAGTAGAATGGGGGGGGGGGGTCATCGGCAAGCTGACACCCCACAAACGACCCCACCTCAGGTGGGATCCGTGCGATGTTAGGCACTCCTGGCTGCCCAAGAACAAAGGAAAGGGAAAAACAAATGGTTAACTGATAGAGATCGCAGTCATGCAAGACACGAGTCTCCATCAGTTTACAAATATCTCGGTAAATTACAAGAAAAAGGCAATCTCATCAATAGCCTCATCTCCAGAAACCTATAGCCCCAACATCACCTTCCCCTCCATAGTGATGTGGGGAACCAAGGCAAGAAGGAAACGGCAGGTTAAATTAAATTTCCTTATAACCTGCAGCCCATTGACAAACACTTGAGGCAAATGCAAAGTGTATCATTTCTCTAGGAACTCCCTTCGGTCTTAATGCTAATGCTTTGCTAGAGGGCAAAACAACCTTAGTTTGATGAAAGCTAAGCTTCCAGGATCCAGAGAGTTATTTAGCACATGAAAGTCCTTTTGGACACTTCCCCAAGTCTTTATCTCCCCCCAACTCCCAAGTATATAAAAGGTCACCCCCTCATACTTGGGAAACAGCTCTTTCTGCCCATGGGTTCTGTCTCTGTGCTTTAATGAGATCACCTTTTTGCACCGAAGATGTCTCAAAAATTCTTTCTTGGCCGACGGCTGAGGACACCACCATCACCTCCAAATCCCATCACAGACTCTATCTTTTCTTTCTCATCCATTATGATTTGCCTCTTCGCTGCATTTCCACTTCCACTTTTGCTCCTCCACAGCCCATGCTGTAGACAGAGGCCAGATTATGTAAAAATGTGGTTTAGACAAAGTCATCCTCTTGCTTGATACTTTCAACAACTTCACTTTGCCCTTAGAATAAAATCTAAACTCTTCCTGGTCTGCGAGGCCCTGTGTGATCCAATTCTGACCCTCTTCTCAGCTCACCTCGTAACTTTCTCCTTAACCACTTGCTTTTCAGCACCCAGGCCCTCCCAAGAATTTGGCAGCCCCAGGGCATTGGCGTTCACCATTCTTCCTGCCTGGCTGTGGGGAACAAAGGCAGAAGGAAATGTAGATAAAGTTACATTTCCTTATAACCGGCACCCCACTGACAAATACTAGAGGCAAAGAAGGAGTATAACATTCCTCCAGGAACCCCCTACTGTCTTAATGTTAATGCGACGCTAGAGGGAAAAACAGCCTTAGCTTGACAATGGCTAGGCCTCCAGGATCCTGAGAATTTTCTTTAGCATTTGAAAGTCCTTTTGGAAACTTCCCCAGGTCTTTACTCCCCCATCTACTCAATAATCAGTCACTACTCACACCCCCAGTGCTGCTCTTTCTGCCCAGGGGTCCCGTTCCTGTGCTTTAATAAAACCACCTTTTTTGCACGGAAGGCATCTCACAAATTTTTGCTTGGCCTTTGGCTCTGAACCTTAACAACTTCCACATCGTGCCTGAGTCTCTTTCCTTCGAGGTTCCTTCTCAGTTCTAAGGTTTCTGATTCAATATCTTCAGAGAGGCTTTTTATGATGGGATTACCAAAAGTAAATCTTCCCATCGCTGTCTATCGAAACACCTTGTTTGTTTTGTTCAGGGAATTAATCACAATCTGTAACTTTGTCATTTACTTGCTGCCTTTTTATTCTGTGTCTTTCCCTCTAGAATGTACACTCCAAGAAGGCAGGAAACTTGTGTGTGCATGTAAGTTCCTAGCAAGATGCCTGGTATACTGGATACATCCTGTATATATTTGTAGAATGATAAATGAGTTATTTCCTTAAAACTTTCCTGTTACAAAAATATCATGTTTCCAGTTTTGCCAATGAGAGACATTTAGGTTTGGGGAGGCTAGTAAGTGAGGGGCCAAGGAAGCAAGCATAGACCAATTTGACTTTTCCAACTGAGCTTTTATTTACCATTCTGTCGTACATAAATAATTGGTGGTGGTGGTGTTGATGTGTGTGTGTGTGTGTGTGTGTGTGTGTGTGTGTACTGTCTGTGTGTGTATGAGTGTGTGTTAGTGATGAAGTTTTGGGGTGATGTGGGGTTTGTTGGTCCAGAGCCGATGACCAAGAAAGAATTCTTAAAGAAGTCTTTGGTGCAAAAAGGTGATTTTATTAAAGCATGGGGACAAGCCCTGTGGGCAGGAACAGCTGTGCTCTGAGTGTGGGGGGCAACCAAGAGACTTTCACATGCTAAAGACTTACTGGAGGCCTAGCTATCATCAAGATAAGGTTGTTTTTCTAGCAAAGCATTAAGGGTAAGACAGTAGAGAGTTTCTGGACTTCAGGCTATAATGGGATTGCCTTTTTCTGGCAAACTGGTGGCTACTCTCATCAGTTTGACCATTTGTTTCTCGTCCTTTTCCATTTTGGGGTAGCCAGGTGTGTCCAAGGAGTATCATACATATCCCACCTGGGGGGGGCGCGTAAGGGGTGCTAGCTTGTGCTTTGCCCTCAGTTTGCAACGCACGCCCCCCCCCCCACTCCTCATCATTAGTGTTATGTATTTAGAAGAGAGTTATCAGATACCATAACCCTAGTTTACCACAATTGCCAACCACAGATCCACCTGGCATTTATCTAAAATAAATGGAGGACTGCCTGGGTGGCTCAGTTGGCTAAGTGTCTGACTCTGGATTTCAGCTCAGGTCATGATCTGATCTCATGATTTGTGAGTTTGAGCCCATGTCTGGCTTTGCACTGACAGCGAGGAGGCTGCTTGGAATCCTCTCTCTCCCTTTCTCTCTGCCCCTCCCCTGCGCGTGCTCACTCTCTCTATCTTTCAAAATAAATAAATAAACTTTAAGAAAACCAAAATAAATGGAATTAAATATAAATAAATACAACAGAATATATTATAACAGAATAAATATAACAGAAACGGAATTACATAAAAGGCTAAGATGAAACCTTATGTGCTTATAATTCAGAGGGAATCAGACTGTGATATTTTTCATTCTGGAGTCTAATTTTCATGAGTATTAGGTTTTTGGCCAGTTTGTTTTATTTTCCTCTTTACCAGTACACTTGTTTAAAGCAGTTTTTGTTGTTGTGGTTGTTTTGTGGCTGGTTGGTTTGTACTTTTCATTTCGTTTATGTACTATTTTACTTCAAAAAGCAGACCTTCCTGGCTATGTTCATTCATTTATTCACTCATTCATTCAGGAATAATGAATGGGACGTGTACCGTGTGCCAGTGTGTTAGGTGTAGGACACGTAGATCACCCCGAAAGCATCGCGGGAGCTCTGTTCTTTGTGCTTTTCTTTAGTGGCTGCTCCAGCAGAGTATCCGAGGCTCCTCAGCTCTAATACAAAAGAGGTCCCAGGTGATATGAGCAAGGTATATTCCTGGTATATAAATCCTAAAATTGTTTTATAGATTCGTCAATACAAAAATCAATATTATGTCTCTGATCCTAAGGACTCTGGGAAGGAGTTGAGTACTAATGCTTGACTAATCTCCTTTGGTTTGCCTGTGCTAACTTACGAAGATACAAAACACTATCGATTCTACCAGCAGTAAGGAGGAAATCAGTTCTTACTAATTCAAGTGGAGTCATATCTCTACTGCTAAATTAAAGCTCCAAATATGAATTTGTGCTTCTTCATTCATGAACACACACCTTCTGAGTCATCGGAGGGGGCCCTGGATGGAAAATCTGAATAGAAGTTAACCTTTTCAGGAAGATGAATGCAAGAATCCACTTTTATGAGCCGTGTGTGCCTTTTAGTTAACATTTAGGAGAGTACGTATGACTCTGAGTGGGTCATAGACTGAAATCAGAGCTAGGAAGGAGCACATTTTGAGCAGATGTCTCTAGAATGGCCCTGATTGCTCCCTGCAGCTCGAGTAAGATGACCTCACCCCAGTGGGTACGATGTGGAATTGTAGACAGACCATGACCAGGAAGGAGGAGATACAGTCTATGGCCCCAGACCTGCTCTGACATTTCTCAGTGACCTCACATAGGTCACATCTTTTCTGGGTATCCATAAATGAAAATAACCATCTTTTTACCTCTGATCTGTTCTGAGTATGGCATCAGATATTAAGTGAGAAAGTGCTTTTCTTGCTGTGTGAGAAGTGTATTAACTTCTTTGGATCTCAGCTTCCTGCTTTGTAAAATGGGGGCTATATAGTACTTTGTAAGATGTTGCAGGATTAAACGGTATGAAGCATTTAAAAGCCCTTGTCTCTTACGAAGTGCTCCCCTACATAGCAACTGCTATTCACCTCTTACATTGCCTGGCCCACTTCTCTGTTCTCCCCTCGCGAAGATGACTTGGCTTGTAGCTGTTAACTGTGTCTGATTTGAAGGACCTGGGTAATCGAAGCTAACTTCGGAGCTTAGTTCAGGAGCACACTTCTGGACAGTGATGCACGGGGGTATGATTCAGATGTAGTCTTCAGGACTCTGGTTTATAAGGAACTTAATAGTATCTCGCCTACCCTAAAAGACAACTGTTTTAGCTTCTTTATCATTAAAACGTGCGAGAATCATTTCTCTGACCCAGAATGACCATGGATTTGCTTCCGGGTCTACAACCTTGCCTTTTGGAGCAGCTTCTTACTGCTTCCACTGCAGGAAATTCCCCCTAGAGAGTGGTGGCTCATCCCGCCTGCCTCAGTGCCTGATAACAGGGAAAAGCGTTGCGAATTTGGAATCAGCCTCCGATGCAGGTTTCCTTGGGTAGATCATTGCCTATTTCAGGCATATATATAGGGAAGCTGTATAATAGGGAAGGTTGGAGCTGTGCGTTCGCAATAACCCTCCCCAGAGACCTTGGCTCAGGACAAGTTCCAGGACAAGGGCTGGGGCAGGATGGGATTGAAGGTGGAGGGGACCCAGAGAGGGGACAAAAGTGAGGGGGTTGGAACACAGTTTACTTTCTCGGCCTGAGTGGCTGATGTTTTTGTTTCAGTGAAGAAAGTAGTTAACTCTAGGAGCTAAAGGAGATGTTTTACGATTTTCTGAGACCAGGTCCAAGAAGTGCTGCTTCAGGACCCACACTACAATGTAGGATACAGAGTTGTCTAACAGCCCCCGCCAACCCTATCTTTCAGCTTCCAGAATGCAGCTTCGACACCTGGAGAGCTCAGGAAGCCACCAGGGGAAGTAGCTATGTCTGGCGGTGGGTTAGCGGGTGCGAGCAGTCAAGACAGGTGTTTGCTGCCCTAATAAGAGGCTACTGAAACCATCTTAAGTACGTGGGAAACATCCCCCGAAGAAGCTAACATAAATAGGGAAGACTGAGTCAAAGATTCTAACCTAATTCACCGATAGCTAAAAAAAAAAAAAGTGCGCACTGATGTTACTGTGTCTTATTTGTATGCACGTGCTGATAGGCCTGGAAACACTCAGACTATGTTTCTTTGTACTTTTCATTTTGAAAAATTCAAATCAGACACATGGGTAGAATGATATGATAAGCCTGCCCCACCCCATACCCATCTCTAAGCTTTAACAGTTAAGAATGAAGGTTAAACTTGTTCTATCTATACCCTCATACACTGCATTGTATTCAAAGTATTTTGAAGCAAATTCAGAGATCATATTTTGTTATCTTTAAATATTTTTGTATGTATATACATAAGAAATAAGGATTGTTGTTTTCAATGTAGCCACAATACTAGAATTGCCAGATTTATCAAATAAAACACAGAGCATATTGCATTAAACATAGTTATATAAGCAAATTATATTTTGTTTATCAAAATTCAAGTTTCACCGAATATTCTCTATTTTATCTGGTACTTCTATAAAATATCATTTTTATAACTTAAAAAAATTACCCATGGTTCCATAATATCAAATATTCAGTCAACATTCAAATTTATTTTTCTTTCTTTCTTTCTTTCTTTCTTTCTTTCTTTCTTTCTCTCTCTGTCTTTGCCACCATGCTGTACATTCTATCCCTATGACTTACTCATTTTCTACCTGGAGGCTTGCACCTTTTGACCCCCTTCACCCACTTTGCCCACCCCCCCATCTCTCAAATTTCTTTCTTTCTTTCTTTCTTTCTTTCTTTCTTTCTTTCTTTCTTTCATTTAAATGTTTTTTATTTATTTTTGAAGGAGAGAGAGACAGAGCATGAACCAGGGAGGAGCAGAGAGAGAAGGTGACACAGAATCAGAAGCAGGCTCCAGGTTCTGAGCTGTCAGCACAGAGCCCCACGCGGGGCTCGAACTCACAAACCGTGAAATCATGACCTAAGCTGAAGTTGGACGCTTAACCGACTGAGCCACCCAGGCACCCCCCCATCTCCCAAATTTCTAATTGTCTCCTAGTTGTCATAAATATTTTGTTTTGTTTATGATTGCTTTATTCAAGATATATATATTTTAAAAAAAGGATCCAAAGAATGTCCACACAATGCAATTTGTTGATATGATTTCTGATCCCTTTTATATCTATAGATTCACTATCCATCACTATTTTTTCCCTTGCAACTTATCTGTTGATGAAAAAAGGTCATTTGTCCTGCAAAGTTTCCTATTGATTGGATTTTGTTGATTGCACCCTGTGGTGGTGTGTTAGACATAGGTCTGTGTCTGACTTTTCTATAAATTTCTAGATGAGTCTGGGGCTTGATATTCAGATTTGAGCTTTTATTTTTTCTATGATTCATAGGAGGTATTATGTTTTTACATCAGGAGGTAGATAACATCTGGTGATTCTTTTGTTATGTTTGTGACTTTAATGAAGAATGCCTGGATTAGATAATCAGGGGTTGTAAAACAGTATTGCTTTAATTCTTAATTCTATTGTCTGTTTTTCATTATTAGCTGAAAAACATCTATAAAGATAAATAAGAATGAGGCTACCATTAACAACATGGTTGCCGAAAAAAAATTAAAATTTTTGTCGGTCATTTTTTTCCCTCTAAAAGTATATCCCATTCGGATGTACGCATTTTTACGTTTTAAAGTTGCATGCGATGTTTTCTTTAAATCTTTTTTCTACCAACTGGAGTTGGTAAATTTAGTTCATTTATTCATTTTTTTTATTTTTTATTTAGGTATAGGGGCGCCTGAATGGCTCTGTCGGTTAAGCATCCAGCTCTTGGTTTCAGCTCAGGTCATGAACC